>NC_044552.1:13283631-13583631 GCF_007565055.1 Rhinopithecus roxellana
CCTCTGAGGTCTGGACTCATGGACCTTTCCAGCAGATCTCTCATGGCTCTCTACCAGCACCTTTGTTTGTCTGGATAAGCTGCTTACCCCAGAATGCTCTGCCCCCTCCCACTTTGTGTCCTTGCTCATGCTATTTTCTTCTGAAAGTCCTCCTCTTCTGCCTGTTGAAATCTTAGCCATTCTTGAAACCTCATCTAAAATTCACTCCCTAACCTGGCCAACATGGTGAAACCCCATCTCTACTAAAAATAACAAAATTAGCTGGGTGTGATTCCCGCACTGTAATCCCAGCTACTAGGGAGGCTGAGGCAGGACACTTGCTTAAACCCAGGAGGCGGGAGGTTGCAGGGAGCCGAGATTGAGCACTGCACTCCAATCTGGTGACAGAGTGAGACCCTGTCTCAAAAATAGATAAATAAATAAATATTCACTCCCTTTTTTTTTTTTTTTTTTTTTGAGACAAGTCTCACTGTGTTGCCCGGGGTAGAGTGCGGTGGCACGATCATAGCACACAGTGGCCTCTAACTCTTGGGCTCAAATGATCCTTCCACCCAGCCGCATACTCACTTCTTTGAATTCTTCCCTGGTCACCCAGCCAGAAGTGATCTTCTCTGCCCTTGTCCATACCTTGTATACTCCACCTTGGACGGTAGTGTTCATTTCCCCTCTAATGATAAACCCCTGGGTGACAGGGTCCATGTTGTCCCTTGAGTCTTTTTTCTCCATAGGCCCCACTTATGTGGAGGAGACACTCAATTTATTCCTGCTGTGTACATGAATATGTGAGTGCAGAGAACCCTCACAACTCTGCTTTCTTCCCCCTTCTTTCTGTTTTTCGCCTTTTATTTTTCCCAACATGTCTGCCTTGGAAAGCTCTCATAAATTCCAGCCTAATTTGCTGATGAGTATCTGAGGTGTTACTTTTGCAGGATTTCTTACATTTTAAGAAGAGGTTGTTAGAAGACAAGAAATTTTAGTCTTATGGCTGGGCGCCGTGGCTCATGCCTGTAATTCCAGCATTTTTGGGAGGGCCAAGGCGGGCAGATCACGTGAAGCCAGGAGTTTTGAAACTAGCCTGGCCAACTGACAAAACTCCATCTCTACTAAAAATGCAAAATTTAGCCAGGCATGGTGGCACATGCCTGTAATCCCAGTTATTTGGGAGGCTGAGGCATGAGAATCACTTGAACCTGGGAGGCAGAGGTTGCAGTGAGCTGAGATCCCACCACTGCATTCCAGTCTGGGTGACAGAGCAATATCCTGTCTCAACAACAACAAAAAAAAAAAAAGAAAAAAAAAAGAAAAGAAAGAAATTTTAGTCTTAATGATGGACAGAGCAGAAGAAAAGACCTAAGAATACACAATTACAGAATTCAGGGACTCTCTCCTTTCTGTGGACTCCTTTGTTTCCTGAATGGGTTCTATTATGACGTGAGGACAGAAGCACATGATAATAAAAAGAGTAGAATAACATTTAGGAGGATAGGTAGAGATTCCTTGTTAAATAAGCTAGGAGACCCAGGAAACATTTAAAAAGATAAAAGATTGCAGATTTGACTACTCCCCCAAAATGAGAACTATCTACATGAGAATGTACCTTAAATTTGATAAATGCCAGGAAAAAAGTTGATAATCTTATAACTACAGAAGTTTATTAATTAATAAAAGTTTACAATTTGATATGAGAAAGCTAACATCTCAACAGAAAAATGTGCAAAGGCTAACAATAGGCAATTTATAGAAGAGGAAATACAAATGGCTAGAGTATATGAAAAGTTGCTGAGCCTCACTGCAGTCAGCGAAACAGAAGTGAAATTAACCAGACATCAGTTTCTACCTAGCCAATGTTCAAAATTTAAAACAATTTATGGTATCCAAAGTGGGGAGGTTTGGTGAAAAGGGCATGTTATCCGTTGCCGGTGGGGGTACGGATTGCTGTATTTACCAAAGTAGTTTGGATGCATCTATAAAATAAATGTTATATTCTTCAACTGAACCACTAATCCCATTTCTAGGAATCCAAGTTATAGCTAACAAAATAAAAGCACCAGGACGTAAGACTGTAGGTATGAAGATTATTTCAGTGTTGTTTTTTTTTTTTTTTTTTGAGACGGAGTCTCGCTCTGCCGCCCGGGCTGGAGTGCAGTGGCCGGATCTCAGCTCACTGCAAGCTCCGCCTCCCGGGTTTACGCCATTCTCCTGCCTCAGCCTCCCAAGTAGCTGGGACTACAGGCGCCCGCCACGTCGCCCGGCTAGTTTTTTTTTTGTATTTTTTAGTAGAGATGGGGTTTCACCGTGTTAGCCAGGATGGTCTCGATCTCCTGACCTCGTGATCCGCCGTTTCGGCCTCCCAAAGTGCTGGGATTACAGGCTTGAGCCACCGCGCCCGGCCTATTTCAGTGTTTTTTAAGGTGGGAAGCTGGGTGGGAGGAGAAACACTGAATATCTCATCATGAGGAAACATGCATTCATTCTGTGGCACATTATAAAAAGAAGACAGTGTACAGTGGAGAGAATCATGATATACGTTATATTGTGTGTTAGGATACCGTTTTCATAAATAAGTGATTGAGAGAGAAAACCCCTTCCATATGTGTTTATATTTCTACATGTTTATGAACCCATATAGAAGGGTGTGAAGGTTACATACCAAAACCATTACCATTGTCACCTCAGGAGGATGGACTTATAGTCGGGGAGGCTGGCCTGGTCTCAACATTGTGAGGCAGGTGGTGCGCCTAAGGCAAAAAATCAAATGGAAACTTGGACCCTGTCTCCCCTGCCTTTTACTCTAGTCCCTTGTGCACCTGAGGAGACCTTGTGCATACAATTGTTGGCATCCCGCACTGCTTACCCCAGTTCATTCACTCCATACAAATGCTCCTGGAGTCTAGGGGTGCACTCATCCTGAGTCAGTCTGCCATTGGGAGGACAGACCCAGTGGGAGGCCCACTTTGGTCTTGGAAGAGGGCTTGAGGCCAGGCGGACAGGGACTTCTAGCATCCTGGGCACCTGGAATGTGATCTAGAAGGAGAGTCACTGACTGCAGATGGGCATATCTTCTTGACCCTGAAGACTCCTGTTTCATGGGTAAGGCTTGGCCTTCTAATGCAGAGGGCTCAGGGCAGGGGCCCCAGCTGCCCAGCTCTAAGTGCAGTTGAGGGGAGTGGGGAACAGATTTAAGATTCTTCTTTAATAGTCTTTGGGTATCTCTAAAATTTGACTCATTATAATAAACATTCAGAAATTTTAAAAACCATTTAAAGCCATTTTATTTTACTTTATTTTATTTTTTGAGACATAGTCTCACTCTGTCTCCCAGGCTGGAGTGCAGTGGCGCGATCTCAGCTCACTGCAACTTCTGCCTCCCGGATTCATGGGATTCTCTTGTGCCTCAGCCTCCCCAGTAGCTGGAATTACAGGTGTCTGCCACCAGGCCCAGCTAATTTGTGTGTGTGTGTGTGTATATATACATATATATATATATATATATATATATATATATATATATATATATATTTTTTTTTTTTTTTTAAGTAGAAATGGAGTTTCACCATGTCAGCCAGGCTGGTCTCGAATTCCTGACCTCAGATAATCTACCCACCTTGGCCTCCCAATGTGCTGGGATTACAGGCATGAGCCACCACGCCCAGTCAAAACCATTCTATTAAACATTTAAAAACAAAAATCAAAATTCTAATAGAGGAAAAGAACCCCAACTAAATTAGTCTCTAAGAGAGAAATGTCAGGCACCATGGCAAGCATGTAGATAGGATAAAGAACTGAGAGCAGCCACGACTTCCTTACACCTCCTCACTCCATCTTCCCATCCTAATTTCTTGATTTCCTCTCAAGCCAAGGGACATGCAAGCCATGGAATCAAGCACACAAATGCACATAAATATTTTTTGGGGGGTGTCCATTTGATTTATTCATGCGATATTTACCAAGGACCCTATGTGGCAGACACTATTTCAACGGCTGGAAAAACAACAAAAACTAAAATAGCAATAACCTCTTTCCTCGTGGAGACAGACATTAAACAGTATAAATAAATAAAAGTAAAGGTGTATGAGAAAGTGCTAAAAATAAAGCCAGGAAAGAGTGAGGGCCAGGGACTGTAGTTTCATATGGGTGTCGAGGAACGTGTTTTCTCATATGATATCTGAATCCAGATGTGTAGGAAATGGCTTGGCTTGGGGTGGGAAAGAAGATTAGGTGAAGTGGCAGATTTGGGCTGCTTATTTTTTCTTTCCTGGAGTCAATTAAAAAACAAACCAGATACAAAAAGACATGGAGGAACCTTAAATGCATATTATTAAGTAAAATAAACAAGTCTGAAAAGCCTACATACTGAATGATTCCAGCTATATGACAATCCAAAGAAGACAAAACCATAGAGACAGTAAAAAGATCAGTGGTTGGCAGGGGTTAGTCGGGAGGGACGAACAGATGATGACGCACAGGGGTTTTTAGAGTGGTGACATTATTCTGGATGGTACGATAATGGCGGATACATGACATTATGAATTTGTCAATATATATGTTTTAATTTCAATATTTTAATATACACAGTGTATAACAAGAAAAGGTCATTTAGAAGGTTGTGGGATCTCAGGAAGAAATGCAGACTATAATAAGAGAGGCTAACTGTATTAAAAATGGATGGAACAACCTCACTGAAGAGGGTGGGAGAAAAGGTACTGATCTAAGTACTCTCGGAAATGAGTAGAGTATGTAAGACTAAAGGCAAAAGGACTGCACACAAGCACTGTACTTTAGCTGATAACGTTCTTTCTCACAGTGTTACAGGTTAACAATTCTTTTTTTTTTTTTTTTTTTTTTTTTTTTTTTTTGAGGCGGAGTCTCGCTCTGTCGCCCAGACTGGAGTGCAGTGGCTCAATCTCCGCTCACTGCAAGCTCCGCCTCCCGGGTTCACGCCATTCTCCTGCCTCAGCCTCCTGAGTAGCTGGGACTACAGGCGCCCGCCACCTCGCCCGGCTAGTTTTTTTTTGTATTTTTAGTAGAGACGGGGTTTCACCATGTTAGCCAGGATGGTCTCGATCTCCTGACCTCGTGATCCGCCCGTCTCGGCCTCCCAAAGTGCTGGGATTACAGGCTTGAGCCACCGCGCCCGGCCAGGTTAACAATTCTTTTCATTGCCATAGCTATACTGGAATGAACGTTAAATACATGGATAGTGGATAGTAGGAGACAGATTTCACACTGTTGGAGTCGGAATTTACAGATAATCAAGAGAAAGAAACTAGAATGGTCCATGTGGTAACAGATTACAGTTGGAAACATCAGTAAAAACTCATGTTTAACTTAATATAGAGATGGTTACATATAGAAATATTATATATATATAAAACGGTGTATGCATGTTTGTATATATATATAAATGTATGTATGTGTGTGTGTGTGTATATATGTGGTATGTATGTATATAGGTTAGTATACAAACAAATATTTCTTTTCTCTTCCAGCTGACAGGGCCTAAAAAACCAACCAAACAAACAAACAATAAAAAGACACCCTAGTAGCAAGGAGTACACCTAGCACCCAGATCTTGGTTTCTAGCACCATTCTCACCTAAAAGGACCCAGAGCTCCTTGGAGAAATAGGACTGAGGCAAAAAAAATATACAAAATGAGTCTGAGGCATACTGTAGTGCCAGAAAGTAAGGAAGTGTTCTCTTCCTTCCCCCAAATTGATGGGAATATGTCAAAGGGGCACAAGAGTGCCTGGAAAGAGCTCCCGATGGCCAAACTCGGAACAATATGAGCAATAAAACAAAGTAGCATTGGATTATAATGCAAAGTATAAAATCAATGTCCATGAGTCTATACTGTTATAATTAAATAAATGGGACAGGTCTACAAATCTCTCATAGACAAGAATTCCAGATATGAATTTATGTAGATAACTTCACCCTCAAGCAGGTGGGACATAGCTCTCCATTCCTTAAGTGTCCACTGCACATAGTGACTTCCTTATGGCGAAAGGGGAAAAAGGGTAACTTCACAGTGGAGAAATCTGACCAGCAGTACCTCAGTGAGGTGATCAAGGTCAGCACCAAGTCACAGGTCACATCGATAGCGTGTAAGCTTGGCATGATATGAGCAGAATAGTGCTGCACTTCTATGCTCTTTCTCCCAAAAGCCCATAACCTAGTCTAATCATCAGAAAAGCATCAGACAAACCCAGTCAAGGAATGTTCTGCAAAATTCCTGAACAGTGTTCCTCAAAACTGCCAAAGTCATCAAACACAAGGCATCACAGACAAGAGGAGCTGAAGGAGATATGATCTCTAAATGTAATGCAGTGCCCAGAAAGGAAAAAAAAAAAATGTAACAGAAAGTAAGGCACAAATTTAGGAAATCTGAACAAAGTATGGACTTCAGTTGATAATAGCATATCAATACTGGTTCATTAATTGTTATCAAGTGTACCATCCTAATGTGAGATGTTAATAATAGAAGAAAATAGGTATTAGGGTACATGGGCACTCTATGTAATATTTTGTGACATTTTCTGTAGGTCTAAGACTGTTCTGAAACATGAATTATGTTATTTTTTAAAAAGACACCTGTAAAATTACAATCACAATTTGTTATCCCTGGTTTTGTTCAAGAGAAATGTAGTTATGGGCTTTTGTGTGCATGCACACCAGAAAGACATTGTTAGTACCGGGGCACTGGAGTCTGGGGCCCTTCCCAAGTCCTTCGGGCAGACAGTCCTTCTGTGGCTTCCAGAAGCCGTACACAAAGATGGAGTTCCTGGAACATGAGTGACCTCAAAAATAACTTCTGGGGACCTCTCTTTAGACCTGCAGCCTTGGCTGGGCACGATGGCTCATGCTTGTAATCCCAGCACTTTGGGAGGCCAAGGCAGGAGGATCTCTTCAGCCTAGGAGTTTGCAACCAGCCTGGGCAACATAGCGAGATCCTGTCTCTGAAAAAAAAAAAAAATAGATCTCCAACCTACCATCATGGACTTCTTTGCTTCCAAGAAACAGAGAATTTCCTGACAAGGCTCACCCAGGCTTCCATCTGGAAGTGAATATTTGCTAGTAAGGAATGGGCTGCTCCATATTTGTGTACAGAAAGTTACCTGGAAATGTGCAAAGCTCCAGTACATGTTTGCTATTTTAGAGTTTGCCTTTGTATGCTGAGGAGTTCCGTTGGCTTAAGGTAATTTTATTTTCAGTCTTCCAGGGGGAAACTGTCAGTAATTTATATTGTATAGCTTTAGGTTATCATTATCTAATAATTCTGGATTTTCTGCCCTAAGGAAGGAGAAAAGAAAGTGGGGATTTTTTTCTTTTTAAAAAAATTACTGCTCCCCTCAGTCAGAGGTGGTAGAGGTGTCGGAAGCTGGCCTGGGCATGCGCTGGAGAGCACCATGGTGAGGATTAGCTGGATGGAGAGGTGGAGTGAGGGGTGTGTGGCAGAGCGGGCCCTGAGTAAAGAGATACCAGAGTAATCATTTGTTACATAGATGGCCAGATGAAGTCAGGATAGAGTCTCCTGACTACTCTTTGGCCCTTCCCAAAGGCAATTTTTGAAGGGATCGGGCTTGTTTGCCTTTAAAATGGAGCTGAAAATTCTTGAGTGTTTTGAATGACTCATCCCAGCCTGGTGTGTTGTAAATACCTTTCCTTGGAGAGATTTAAACAGGAAGCCTGGAAAGTCTGTGTTCCCCACACATTGCACTAGTGGTTGAATACTGTGTCAGGGGAAAAGCAAAAGGTGAGCCCATTTCCATTCTCATTGGAGGTGTTGCCCTAGAATCTTGGCTGTGAAGGAGGGGCCAAGGTGAAATTCTGAGAGGGGCCCTGCTTAACCCTGGTGAATTACACATAAGGTGTTCTTGGGTGCCAGACCACCTGCTCTGTGGAGCATCCACCGACCCCATCTTAAGATTCCCTGCCACCCCATCCTATTCCGTCCCATCATGTTTGGGCAGTTTTGAAAGCTCCAGGTGCTTCTTAGCAGCCTTTATTGCTGCAGAATGAAATGTGGGTGAATGAAGCCTAACTCTCAACTCCCCAAGCGCAGCTGTGCAGCCGAATGCTGCTTTCTAACATTTCACTTAAGGCTTGCCCTGCTAACCTACTTGGTATATACCATACATTTGATGTTCACATTATTTCCCCTCCCTTTCCTGTTCCCTTAACACATTTTCTAAGTTCAGCTGTGTGGCAGGTTAATCACACCTATCATTTTGCGGAGTGGTCAGGATGTGGGGTGGGTTCTGGAGAGGATGGTGTGGAGACAGAGGTCTCTAGATGGGCAGGTGGGAGGCAGGCAGACCCGGACGGACAACCGGGAAGGAAGGAGTTCGTTGCAAGGGCTTTGCTTTGTCACTCACCTGCCTTTTCCCAAGTGCTAACATGTTTTGTGTTGCACTGAGAGTCGAGCAAAGTTGCGGTTTCTCTTAATTCCTGTGATTCCAGACAGGATGGTCCTTCCAGCAGGCTGAGTGATCCCTTCTCATGAGACTCTAGGATTGAATTCATTCCTGCTTTTAAAAAAGAAAGAAAGAAAAGAAAGAGGAAAACCAAAATTTGTGGAAAAAGAAATCTGTGTTGGGGGTGATGCTCTTCTGGGCAAATTCTTTGTTTCCAGGTGGAGTTACATTTTAAGTGAGAGAGAGTGAGCAAGGACAGTTTCCCCTTCTGGTTCCATTCTTCTCCCCTCGCCTCCCCTCCTCTCCTCTCCTCTTTTCCCTTCTTCCTCTTCTCCATTCTTCCCTCCTTTCCTCCCGGTCCCTCTGTTCTCTCCCCCTCTCTTCCTCTCACTCTCATCTTTTCACTGGAAAGAACTGGATGTTTGCCCATCCAGACCAAGCTGGCTTTGGGAGGAAAAGCTTAGGGAGGAAGCAATGGGAGGAGACTGGAAATAGAATCTGGACTCTCTTTAGTTTCCAGCCCTTAAATTAGTAAAGGAAGAAGCTCTTCCTTCTCCTGGCCAGGGTCTGGGGAGATGAGGGGTGCCACTTGAGCTTCTGGCCTCTGGGTATCCAGGACTGGAGTTGCCTGAGCTGCCCACACCACCTGGCAGCTGGCACAAACCTATGACCCCATCTGCAGGCACCCAGGCTGCAATGCCAGGGATTAGGTGGAACATAGGTACATAAGATGCTTACGGCTTTTTCCAGACAGAAGACCACTTTCCAGCCTGAGAAGCAGCTTGGAGGGAACAAGGTAATTAGGTAGAGTCTCATGCTAGGAGGGACAGAAAGCTTGGCTCCCAGTGGAACTTGGACTCCTTCATTTCCCTCCCTTCCACTGACGCTTTCTCTCTTCTCATCTTGTTTTCTCTTTCCCCACTTTTTCTTTTCTATTTTTCCCCACCTGCTTCCTGGTCACTGTTTTCCTTCTTCACTCTTCCTAAACTTTTCCTGTTCCTCTTTTTTGTCACCTATTTTTTGCTTTCTTCTCATCCCTTCTTAAACTCTTTTGCTTGCTTTCTTCACTATGCTCCTTCTGTATCTTCATGTTTATTGCCATTTTTTTCTTGACTCATCTGTCAGCTGAAATGGATTGCAATTCCCATGGAGGGAAAGATGCAGGCTGTGTAATTGAAAGCCAGTGTGTGACTTCATATTACTGCAGAGAGGCAAGGGTGTTATGACACAGAAGGGATCGCTGCCGCCATCAATTGAGAACTACTACTAATTCTTACAGCAGCCTCACTAAGTACCATGAGGTTTCTGTTGTACAGATTGGGAAGCCCAGCCTCAGACACCAGACTCAGTCTTGCACAAGGTCACCCTGAATGCTAGAAGGTGGAGTTGAACACAGTCCTGTCTAATTTCGATGTTTCCCTTGCTTTTATACAGCCTTAGGATGGTGGGTATAGAGGCCGTGAATGGGGAAGTAGGTGGGGAGGTATTTCTGGTTCGAGTCAAATGTCTACAGTGATGGTTCTCCAACTTGAGCGTGCACCAGAGTCCCCAGAGTTTCCAACACAGGCCTGGGGCAGGGCCTGAGAGTGTGTGTTTCTGACACAATCCTGGGTGAGGCTGATGCTCTTGGCCTGGCATTGATCGTAGAGTTAGGTGGCAGGTCAGATCTCAACCTCAGGTGGCAGGGAATGTTTTCTGGACCTCAGTATGTGTGCAGGGTGGGTGTCTATGGAAACATTTTGTTAAACTGTCTCATTTCACAAAGGACTTGAGACTGCCTTGTAAAACTGTTCATCATTAGAAAAATGATAAACAGTTGAGGAAATCAAGTGAAGGGAAAATGAAGAAACACAGTTAGTGTAAATTGTTGGAATCCAATAAGGGTCATTCTCCGTCTTTGTTGGCAGAATTCTGTGGACTTCCATTTCCTCATTGACTGGGTCTTGTTTTCATTTTAGGAAGAGGGCTCTTACATTTTATCCCTTGAATAAAATTCTCCTTTCCCCACACTGTCTCGCAGAAAATGTCTTCTTACTTAAAGAATTTGGGTCAGATGTGGTGGCTCACCTCTAATCCCAGCACTTTGGGAGGCCAAAGTGGGTTGATCCCTTGAGGTCAGGAGTTTGAGACCAGCCTGGCCAAGAGGGTGAAACCCCATCTCTACTAAAAATACAAAAATTAGCTGGGTGTGGTGGTGCACGCCTGTAATCCCAGCTACTCAGGAAGTTGAGGTAGGAGCATTGCATGAACCCAGGAGGTAGAGGTTGCAGTGAGCCGAGACTGTGCCACTGCACTCCAGCCAGTAGGTTCACGGAGGTGCATAAGAATAAAATTTAATTTGGCAAAGAGGAGAAAAAAAGAATTGAGAAGACTTTGAGGACTTTTATCATAATTCAGATATACAAGTGTAACTTTGTATAAGCAAAAAACCCAACAATTATTTAATGTACATATAGCTGTGGTTAAAAAAAAAAAGTAAATTTGTAATCAGGAAGCTTGGACTGACTTGCAGATTTGCCACTACTGTTGACCACTTTGAGTCTTGGTTTCTGCAAAAATAAAATAGGGATTTCTAGCACCTATCTGTTTCAACTGGGCCTCAGTCAGAAAACATAAACCAATATTTAAAGCAAATGGGCAGTTAATACTGGGAATTAGGTACTTAAAACCCACAGGAGAGATTGGGAGAACAGAAGGCGAGAGAAGCACCGCTGCTTTCCAGTTTGCCTGTGTAGCTGCAAAGCTGTGAGCATCAGGAAGTTGCTACTACCCCCCTGAGATCAAGAAACAGCGTCCTGGGATGAGTGGCTGGTGGGCAAGGCCCAGTCTCCTGGCCCCAGCAAAGGCTCACATTTACCTGTGAGTGGTCTGTCGTCGGCTACTGCTCCTGCTGGAGCAAGGATGCCTTCATTTGACTTCTGCCTTCCAAATCTCACACAAAGGCATTGTACTGGCACAAATGATAGTGGATCCTTGCTGGTAAGATGGTTGCTTCTAGCACCGAGGAGTCAAGAAAGAGCTTAGAAGCAGGTAGAGATGAGGGCAAGAGCCCACAGTGTTCAGCCCACTGACTAAAAGGGTAATTGAAAGCTGAGGGTTGCAGCCTGGCATGGTGGCTCACGCCTGTAAGCCCAGCACTTTGAGAGGCCAAGGAGGGCGGATTGCCTGAGGTTAGGAGTTCAAGACCAGCCTGGATAGTGAAACCCCCTCTCTACTAAAAATACAAAAATTAGCCGAGTGAGGTGGCAAGAGTCTTTAATCCCAGCTACTAGGGAGCCTGAGGCAAGAGAATCACTTGAACCCGGGAGGCTAGGTTGCAGTGAGCCGAGATGGCGCAATTGCACTCCAGCATGGGCAACAGAGAGAGACTCTGTCTCAAAAACAAAACAAAACAAAAAAGAAAAAAGAAAGAAAGCTGAGAGTTGCATCCTACTCGTGGGTTGCAAAATCAATTTAGAGGGGTGTGGCCAGCATTGTTAACAAATCAAATGGAATAAAATAGAAAATAACAGAGTGTTTCACATAGAGTAAAGGTAAGTGTCATTGTGTGAGACTTTATTTTTGATGCCCTATGTTTGAGCGTCTCCGTGTATGACACTGGATCATTATGTCTAAAGGTCAAAAAAGGATGAAAACTGTAGAATAAAGAATCGATTATACTGAAATCACTTATGCACTTTGTCAGTTGTAAAGTGCAAAGCAAATATTACGAGTTACTAGCACGCTTGTCTTTCCTGAGCCCCATACTCCATTTTCCAACCTCAATACTGCATCTCTGTGGTACAAGATGCCACCTGACTGCCTTGGTATGCACACTCAGGTTTCTACCACGCTCCCTGCCCACAAAGTAAAACCACCAGGCACAGATGTTGAAAAGAGAGATCAGAATGTTAAACAAACAAACAAACAAACAAACAAATTATGGTGCTCGATTTCTTTTAGACCCAGCCTAACTTTTCTGGTTAAAGGCATCCTTAGCAAAAATGGCAAATGGCTGCTGGAATTTAGCTGGGGAAATAAAGAAGCTGCGTGGTATGTGAACTATCTTTTCAAAGATAAACTGTGCACCTTACTCACTGTAACAGCATCTATTTCCAGACTAAGCCACATCCCCAATCAGATGCAGGTTTCTTGAGTTTACCTGTTACCAACATCTGGAGATTCCAAGATAATATTCCAGAGTCAGAGTCCTACTTACGGAAAGCAGGTTTTGAAATTTTATTCACTGAAAAATCATGGTTGTCTCTTTCTCATAGACCACATTGTTTCAGGGATTCTCATATCTTTTGGAATGGGTTGAATTTCACTTTGCTGGAGGATAAATGAAATCTTAAACTGGGTACAAATTTAATCATTTTATTTTATTTTATTTTTTTCTGGTTTAGAAATTCTTCCTTATCTGTCTTTCCCTGGACTCTCTCCTTTTTTTAATTGCTTGTAAGAGGCAGTCTGTGATAGAATAACTGGTTTTTCCTGGCATGGCTAGTAAATAATAAGAAAAGCACCATTCACTAATAACAATTTACTGATTGTCCTCCGAGCCCTGCAGAAGGTGGGTGAATGGTGTGACTCCTCTCTGTAGCAAAGGTTAAGACAAGGTGGTAAGATCTAGGTCAGCACCAAGTAGGAATTCAAAACCAAGTCGTGTGGATTCTATTGAGAGCAGCATTTTTTTGCCTCCTACCTTCTCAAGTGCCCAGAGAGTGGCTACCAGACCAAGGCTGCACTTATCAAAATGTACCTGGGCTTTTCTAGGCTGGGGTTTGCCCCCAGCATAGAAAGACTCTTCTTGCCACCCAGGAGCGCTGGAGAACTATTAGGAAGGGGTGGGTGGAGCTATGGATTGGGAGGGTTGTGGGCTGGTAGGACGGGGATGACTGACGCAGGGAGTTAGGAGATGTGTATAGATTGAGAACATTGAGAAAAAGACATTCAGGAAGCACAAAGAGTAATTAAATAAGTCAGAGAACTGCTAAATACTGTGTGGGATTCAAATATGGACCAAGAGAGGGAAATTTAATCTCAGAATGTCCTGTGCACTCCTAGTTTTAGTGTTTGTCTGAGAATGGATTTAAGGCTTGTGGGGACTAGAGAAAAACGGTGCTAAATCCAGAGCACCCCAAACAGCTATTTTTTGAAATGAGAGTAAAAAAGAATAAGGAAGGAAGTTCCCATTTGCTGAGCACTGAGGACATTTCAGAGACCATGGCAGGTGCTTACATCTCCATTCCTCCTTCTTCCTTCCTACCCTTTCCTTTCCTTCTCCCCTCCCCTCCCCTCTCCCTCCTACCCCACCCTCTCCTTTTTCTCCCCTCCTTTCCTCTATCTCCCCTCCCTCCCTTCCTTCCTTCTTTCCTTCCTTCCTTCCTTCCTTCCTTCCTTCCTTCCTTCCTTCCTTCCTTCCTTCCTTCCTTCCTTCCTCCCTTTCCTTTTCTTCTAATATCAATTTATTTCTCCTAACAATCTTATGATTATTCTTACTTTAAAGATAAAAACTTAAAGTTCCAGGAACTTCAATAGCTCTCCCAAGTTTATACAACTAAATGAAAAAAGAATATTCAAGTTGAGCTCTGCTTAAGTCCCAAATTCATATTCTTTCCAAAACATTACCCCTCTTCCAGAAAATGGAATGGAAAATATCTGTAGAAACCCAAGTACTGTTCCAAGCTATATTGCATAGCAAGACCACTTATAATTATCTTTATGTATTCTGTCTGTGCCCGGAATTTCCATGTATTTGGTTTCTACATGGTTGATTATCTGTTTTTAGGAGAGGATTTTGTGGAATTGCCCTTCCCTGCTCTGCAGAAGTAAGAAGGAAAGGCCATGATCCTAAAGGCACAGTTTTTGGAATAGAAATTCCTTCGCCAGTAAGTTATCATTGTGAATGCCAGGCAGTACTGGAGTTCAACAGGGGTATTTTAGTTTCGTTGGGTTTCCTGTAGGTGTATGTTGCTTGATTTAGTCTGGTGCTAACCAGGACCAGCTACATAATTTGCAGGGTCCAGTGCAAAATAAAAATGTGGGACCCCCTATTAAAAAATTATTAAGGGTTTTAAAATGGCAAAGGCACAGAACATTTGCACAGGACATCCACCTATGAAGCTGACTCTGGGGCTAACCCAGAGTGATTTGGTCCAACCAAGATAATTCACAGAACACCTGCTGTCCATGGTTACTAAAATAAATACAGCCAGCCGGGTGGAGGCAGGATTCTAGTAAAAAGCAACTGGACAACAGCAGTTTTTGTAAACTCACTTACTTGTTCTTTCATTCACGGAGTTATCCATTCAAAAGGCATTTATTGACCTCATACTGTAGGCCAGGCCCCATGCAAGGTGCTGGGGACTCCACTCTGAAGCACGACCTTGCCCTTCCCAAACGGTAGCCAGAGCCCTGGAGACAGAGCAGCTTAAACACTGGATATGGAAATAAATGGCCACTTGATCTCTCTACCTGGAAGCCTTTTCCCTGGAAGATTCTTGATGGTCCCCCAGAGCCATATGCATTGAGGCCTTATTGGGTTATTTGGTGGCAAGCAACAGAAGCTGATTCTGCTAACTTATGGGGAAAAAGGTATTTATTGGAAAGATGTGAGAGAGCTCCCAGAATTGGAGGAAATGGGGAAAACCAGGCCTTGGGAGGGACAGAAACTCAGGAAGGTTTGGGCAATCTAGGTGAAAGGAAAAATAATCCCTTCAGAATGCCACTGTAGGAGTGAGTCAACTTTGGCTTTAAAAACATTTATTGAAAAACTCAGCTAGATGGCAGAAAATTGAGTGAAATCTACTCAGCTCATGGCACCCTATCCTTTGGGGTCTGGGCAAAGCTTTGGCTTGTTTTATTTTATACATTTTCCTTATTTGATCCCTAAATTTCAGTTCCCTCCTCCCCATAGGCAACCACTTTAAATGTGCTTGATTTATGTCCTTGAATTCTATATATGTATGTATATAATATATGTATATATAATGTGTGTTTATGTATATGTATGTATATAAAACACATAGTGTCTTTGATATTTGTTTGTTTACAATGTACATAATTGCCTTTACACTATAGATACAGATAGAGTGAGGAAGGCCACTCTGCTCTCACACGCGACACAGGTGGGAAGTGCCATAGGGTGATCACCACTTAGGAGCCATCCTCCGCCGAGGACTCTCGGGAGCTGACGTCAACTCTGGCCCCGTTGACTGTCAGGTGGAATCACTTTGAGGCTTGGACTATGTCCCAGAGTTCCCTGCCAGAGTCATGCACAGGGGCAGCTACTTTAATAAGAAGCCCTTATTGCCTTTCGTCCTCTTCCTGCATCACCTCCCTATTCCCCAACTGGAATTGCTGGCATCTCCCGAATGCCCCACTTGCACTTGAGTTCTTGCTTCAGGGTTGTCTTTTAGGGAGATCCAAACAAGATGCTGTCCTTAGCTTTGCCCTCCCTCTCAGCAGCCTGTCAAGTGATGAGGCTGGACCTGACAGCCGTGCTTGGGTAACATGAGCCTGTCCTTCTGCCAGTTGATTGGGCCAGAGAGAGAGAGAGACAGAGCTGAGTCCACCTGGACCAATCAGAGTCCCTTCCTGGAACTTGGAAATTGGCAGGGATGGTGGGGGGTGGGGAGGGGAGAGAGAGAGAGAGGAGTTAAAAAGAGAGACGAGAGAAAAATGTGTGTGTGTGTGTGTGTGTGTGTGTGAGAGAGAGAGACAGAGAAAGAGAGAGAAGAAAGGAAAGAAAGAAAATAAGAGAAAAGGGGAAAGAGAGATGGGCTGAATGAATCTTTCTGGAGGGAGGTGGAGGTGGGGAGTGGGAGTATGTGCGTTGGGGCTATGAGCATGTTCTTCCGCAGTACTCTGGGGAGCTCAAGTGGTCTGCAGAGAGCAATATAAAACAGGTGTGCAGAGCAAAGCACAGGCAAGGTAAAAGTACGCGGAGGTTTTGGCTGTCTTCCAGGTTGGGGTTCCAATCTTTTCAGAGGCCTGACTCTATTTCTGCACTGACAGAAAAAAAGTGCCCACTTTTGGCTTACACTAGGATGATTTCTTTTACTTGCAGGCAGAACATCTATCAACATAACTTTTGTTTCAAAAGTAATTCTTATTAAAAATAAACTGTGTTTCTAGGACTGTTCCTAAATACGTTGGCTCTGGAACTGAGATTTTTATTGTATATTTGTTCATCTACTTCCCTAGGAGGCACATTGGCACAAGAAAGGGTAATTTCCACTTTCTCCATAAGGAAAAGCCAGGGGCTTTCTTTTGAGGAGTTCTTGTGTTCTCTGCTCTTTTGGGACCTGAAGGGACAAGAAGCTGGATTCCTCACACAGGTGTTGGCTGTGTGTGTGGAAGGCCATCCTGAGGGTCAGGAGGCTGGAAATGCCATCTGTGCACGAGGACCTCCAGGACCCATAGGTTGCTGGACGAGGGCACCCCTTGGCCAGCACTTCCAAGGACCTGGCGTGGATAAGACAGTGAGGTTGGCCGCTGGGTCCTGTGACCTTGGGGATGCTGGCAAGGTCTCCATGGCTGCACCTGCGGTTGATGGGAGGACAGTTGTGAGGGGCTGCCAGGCTAGCAGGGCACGCCAGAAGGGAGAACCTGCTCTTGGCAGTGGCTTTGGGCAACAAAGAGATAGTGACCATTCAGAGCTGAAGACCATTCAGAACCCTTCCCCATTTCTCTGATGCAAGTAAGCCCTGGGAGTCCTACATGTTCCAGGATGGTAGATCATGAATGTTGTCTAATATTACCCATTCTATTTTTTTTTTCAAGACAGGGTCTCACTCTGTCACCCAGGCTGGAGTGCAGTGGCACGATCACAGCTCACTGCAACCTCTGCCTCCTGGGTTCAAGCGATTCTTCTGCCTCAGCCTCCTGAGTAGCTGAGATTACAGGCGCCCACCACCATGCCTGGCTAATTTTTTGTATTTTTAGTAGAGATGAGGTTTCACCATGTTAGTTACGCTGGTCTTAAACTCCTGACCTCAAGTGATCCACCCGCTTTGGCCTCCCAAAGTGCTGGGATTACAGGTGTGAGCCACCACATCTGGCCTGATATTAGCCATTGTAAACAACCTTGGCAAGTGGTGCTGGGATTGAATTTAATTAAGAAAGTGAAATAAGACATTTGTTACACTCCAGGTGTGGTGGAAGAACTCATACTTATTCCATTTGTATATTTGGATAACTATTCTAATTTAGGGTAATCATTCTTTATGGATATATTTTGTCCTACAGTTCAGTCTCAGAGGTGAATGTTTCTTGGGGATGTTTTTAGGTGAAAATGTATAACCACTTCTGTAATATATTACAAAGGAGAGAAAGGAGTGCAAGGAAAATAGACGTATCTCAGGAATGGTGCATTGGTACTGGACCAGTGAGAGAGCAAGTTAAACAAGAGAAACTGCTCTAGAAGAAGACATTTGGGGGACTAAGCCAAGAAGTTCGCAGAACAGACAGAAAGACTAGAGAACAACTGTGAGAAAATGAGGGGAAGCCAGGGGAAATCAGAGCCAAGGTCACACCTCAGGGTGGGGGGACTCTGCTGCCAGAAAACGAGCCCTCGGCCACCCCTGCCACCCCAGGACACTGCAGGCATGCTGTAGGTGGAACACATGTGGCAACATTCTTCGCTTCAGTGTCACTTGCTGAGGACTCGCTGTCCTATTAGATTGGCCAGACACATGTTGTTTGTTCAGGCTTGGCCTCCCGGGCTGAGGAACAGCAAATGTCTGGCTCTCTGACTACTATAGTGAAAGGTGTGGGTCGCACCAAGATTGAGGCAGATTCCCCGATATGGCAAGGGGGTTCTGATGCTGAGCAGCCCCAGACCCCCTTGCATAAAGCCATTATGATAGGCAGACATCCACAATGAAAAGCAGCTAACACTCACACCCTTGTGGGCAGGTCGGGAGCATCCATGTCCCCAGGGATGTCTCCCAGGCCTCTCCTCACGTGCAAGATCTCTCTTCCTTCCCATGTGCCCTTCTGTGGCTGCAATCCCATTTGTATGCTGGTACATCTGGCATCTCAAGCTTGGTTGCTATCTCCTCATCTCTTATGAGTTTCAGACTGTTACATTCAACCCACTCCTCCACATAGCTTCTTCCGCGTCCCTCAAACTAAACTGAACTCATTATCTCTAAGAAAGGCTACGTGTGAGGCAGTGGAGGTCATGTACTCTGGGTTGGACACCCTGGGTTAGAAGCCCAGCTGTATAGCTTCGGAAAAGTTACAGACCTATGGCTTAGTCTTGTCATCTATAAAACAGGGATAGCACCTATCTCACAGGGTTGTTACGAGGATGAAATGACTTAATGGATAAAAAACACTTAGAATATTTCCTGGCACATGGTAAGCATTCAATAAGTTATTCTTTTCCACCAAATTTAGACCTTTCCTTATTTTCTTTTCTCAGCTAATACTCCTTGATCACATGTACTAGAAACTTCAAAGTTACACTTGACTGCTTTTTTCCTTCTCTTGATATTACAACAGCTTAAAAGTCTACTGACATAATGTCTCAAATGTTTCTCAGATCCTTCTCCTTCTGTCCAACCCCGCTGCCGCTTCCTTGGTTTTGGCCACAATCCTTTCTTGTTTGGATAAAGAAACAGTCCTCTAACTGGTGTCTTAGCCACCAGGTACTACTTCCAGTTTATAGAAGGACATAATTATTCCACGTGATAATCATAACAGCTAATGTTTTTTGAATCTCCACTGTAAGCTAAAAAATCTAAGAGCTGGCCAGGAGCCGTGGCTTACTCCTGTAATCCCAGCACTTTGGGAGGCCAAGGCAGGCAGATTACAAGGTCAGGAGTTTGAAACCAGCCTGGCCAACATGGTGAAACCCCGTCTCTACTAAAAATACAAAAAATTAGCAGGGTGTGGTGGCACATGCCTGTAATCCCAGCTACTCCGAAGGTTGAGGCAGGAGAATTGCTTGAACCCAGGAGGCAGACGTTGCAGTGAGCTGTGATCGTGCCACTGCACTCCAGCCTGGGCGACAGGGTGATGCTTCATCTTAAAAAAAAAAAAAAAAAAAAATCTAAGGCCTTTGCATGGATTTGTTCATTTAATTGTCACACCCACCTCTTGAATAGATTTTTATAATAATTTTTATTATCTCCCTTTGTAGATGAGCAAACCAAGGCATGGAGTGCTTGAAGAACTTACTCAGGGCTGCACGGCAATAAATGGTCCAGCGGGGAGTGAACACAGGCTCCCAGAGCAGACATTTATGTGCCTTACTGGATCCTGGCCCCTCTGCAGGGGGTTTCCAGGAGAGCTGGAATTTTGATTTCAATGTATTCTAAACTAAAATTATGAAACAAATTGAACTTGATTGATTTAATTAAATCTTTTCTTTCTTATTCTTATTTATTTATTTATTTATTTATTTATTTATTTATTTATTTTTGTGACAGGGCCTTGCTCTGTTGCCCAGGCTGGAGTGCAGTGGTGTGTTCGTGGCTTACTGCAGCCTTGACCTCCTGGGCTCAAGCAATCCTCTCACCTCAGCCTCCTGAGTAGCTGGGACTACAGGTGTGCACCACCATGCCCAGGTAATTTTTGTATTTTTTGTAGAGACAGTGTCTCACCATGTTGATGAGGTGGGATTTGAACTCCTGGGCTCAAGTGAGCCACCCGCCTTGGCCTCCCAAAGTGCTGGGATTGCAAGCATGACCAACTGCGCTTGGCTGATTAATTGAAAATATGTAGATTAACACTGGTAGTTTCACTTGATCTGTCTGTCAGGTGATCATTCCTATATATGGCCCTGTGAGGAGAGAGGGCATTTGACAATTTGAGAGATTGACAGATAACGACATGCTCACTCATGTTCACTGCCAGTGACTTGTTACATGTAGCTCATGTGCTATAAGGAGGTCATGGGTGTGGCTAAATAAGTGTGTGTATGTATATACACACATATGTGTATATATACACACATATACATGTGTAGCATAGTCTATAACTGACTTCTACGTAGAATCTTTACACTTTTTATGAGATGGGAAGTTGATAGGAAACATATATTTCAAGTAGAGGTTTATTCAAGGCAAAGCTCTCAGGAGATTTGTCAGACCTGAAGATGCAGATTTGACAGCAATTTCAAAATTTCTGACCTGTTCTGATGAGTAGCTGCCAGTTATAAGCTATGTAGAAAATATTCTTGAAAATTAAGAACAACTTAATATGTCCCTTCTAAATAAATATGACATTTTAATAATGACTGAGAGAATAATTGGTTTTCAAAAGAAAGTTATGTTGCAGTGAGAGCATGTTGAAAACAGGTCTTGAGATTACTTCTAAATCTGCGGGTCTTCCTCCCCCTTCTACTCCCTAAAGAAAGGGAAGGAACCTCCTCCCTCCTTCCTTAAATACCTCCTACCTGAACTCCATCCATTTCCCCGAATGACGCCTCCCTCCATCCTCCCTCCCTCCTTCCCTCCCTCCTTCCCTTCCCTCCCCCCCTCCTTCCCTCCCTCCTTCCTTCCCTCTCATTCCTCCTTTCAGCTGAAAATGATATTTATTAAACATAGACCTCATACCTGCATTCTTTAAAAAATATGGAAAAAGAATTTTCTATTCTGCCCCCAATTTGTCAAATAAGAAATTTCAGTGAGTTTTAAAGACATTTGTTGCAAGTATAAAGTACGACAACTTCTGATTAATTTTTAATAATAGCCAATCAACATTAGTGAAGACTGATACTTAACAGTCAAATTTCAATACACCTTTTGCTTAATATGGTGCATAGGTTTAAAAGATACGTACTGATGTCCCAAGATCCTCATTTGGACCTACTTATGTTACTTATGTTTGTGAGGCACATCTTTTACTTATGACTGTCATTAAAATCAAATAGCAAAATACGGCCTTCAAATCACACGCTAAGCCAAGATTTGAAAAAATAACTGAAATTATTCAATCATATTACTCTCATAGAATATTAATATTACATATAAAGCTTTTTTTTTTTTTTTTTTTTGAGACGGAGTCTCGCTCTGTCACCCAGGCTGGAGTGCAGTGGTGCAATCTCCACCCACTACAACCTCCGCCTCCCAGGTTCACGCCATTCTCCTGCCTCAGCCTCCCGAGTAACTGGGACTACAGGTGCCCGCCACCACGCCTGGCTAATTTTTGCATTTTTAGTAGAGATGGGGTTTCACCGTGTTAGCCAGGATGGTCTCGATCTCCTGACCTCATGATGTGCGCGCCTCGGCCTCCCAAAGTGCTGGGATTACAGGCGTGAGTCACTGCACCCAGCCTCATATAAAGCTTTTTATATAGTTGATAAATAAAATATTTTAAATTATTAAAGTATTTTCTTTAAATTTTTGTTTTTCTATTTCCTAATGTTTCTAAAATTACATAGATGCAATCATATGAAATTTATAAACAGAACAGTATTAATACATTAGTACCATTTGAATTTTTTTCCCCTGACAAAAATGTTTGAAGGCCGCTGCTCAATTTTATAATATTGCTCTTTTTTTGTGATTGTCATTCTGCTAGTCAGAACACTTTAAATTTGCTACGTGCTTATTTCTGCTACCTTTCTGGAATGAAGATTGTTGCTCTAATTAGATGCTAGCTTCTTGTTTTTTCTTTATATATATTACACATATATGTCCTTTGCCTTATTTTCTAAACTTCAAATTTCAGCTCCATCTTAGGGTATAGCCTTGTTTCTAACTGATTAATTTCCCCCCGCTTCAACTTTTCAGTCTTTTCCATTTTCTCTTTTTTTTTTCTTGAGACAGAGCGTCACTCTGTCACCCAGGCTGGAGTGAAATGGTGCTATCTTGGCTCACGGACTTATGCCTCCTGGGTTCCAGTAGCTCTCGTGCCTCAACCACCTGAGCAGCTGGGAGTACAGGTGTGTGCTACCGCGCCCATCTAATTTTTGTTTTTTTTTTAAGTTGAGATGAGGGTTCACCACATTGTCCAGGCTGGTCTTGAACTCCTGACCTCAAGTGATCTTCCCACCTTGGCCTCCCAAAGTGTTGGGATTACAGGCGTCATACACAGTGCCTGGTCTCTTTTTTTCTTTCTTTACAATTTGTATTTTAGGTTCAGGGAGTACATGTGCAGGTTTGTTACGTGGGTAAATTGCATGTCACAGGGGTTTAGTGTACAGATTATTTTGTCACCCACATAATGAGCATAGTACTCAATAAGTAGTTTTTTGATCCTCATGTTTCTCCCGGCCTCAACTCTCAAATAGACCCTGGTTCCATTTTCTTTCTCCCTCCCCTCCCCTCCCCTCCCCTTCCCTTCATTTCCTTCTAGCTTTCTAGCTTTCTGTCTTTTTGGAGTCTCACTCTGTTGCTCACTCAGGCTGGAGTGCAGTGGTGTGATCTCGGTTCACTGCACTCTCCGCCTCCCAGGTTCAAGCAATTCTCATGCCTCAGTCTCCCGAGTAGCCAGGACTACAGGCACGTGCCACCATGCCTGGCTAATTTTTTGTATTTTTAGTAGAGATGGAGTTTCACCGTGTTAGTCAGGATGGTCTCGATATCCTGGCCTCGTGATCCACCCACTTTGGCCTCCCAAAGTACTGGGCTTACAGGCGTGACAGAGTCTGACTATGTCACCCAGGCTGGAGAACAGTGGCTCAATCTCAGCTCACTGTATCCTTGACCTCCTAGGCTCAGTTGATCCTCCCACCTCAATCTCCCGTGTAGCTGGGAATACAGGCATGTGCCATCATGCCCGGCTAATTTTTGTGTTTTTTTGTAGAGACAGGGTTTCACCATGTTGCCCAGGCTGGTCTCAGATTCCTGAGCTCAAGTGATCCACCTGCCTCGGCCTCCCAAGGTAATGGGATTACAGGCGTGAGCCACCATCCCGGCCTCCGTTTTCTTTCAAAAAATTCCTTTTAAACTTAGATTTACCTGTCGTTGTGTTTTCCATTCTACTCTAAGCATGCCGGGTCATATCCTGCCGGGTGGGGAGCCCCCTCTGTCTTGCCTTCTGTGCTCCCACTTTCTGCCTTACCCCGCTGGGTTGCTGGCTTCAGACCTCTCTCCTTTTCTCTTTTCCCTTTCTCTTCTCTCTCCTCCATCCATTATTCCCACTCCCCTCCAGAACACAGTACCATCTCTCAGGAGTTATCTGTGGTGAGTGGAGCATCACAGAGAAGTAGCTGGTACTCACTGATTTCTGCTTTCCTGGTTAGGGCAGTGATGCCCAGCCCGGCGCATAAAACAGAACTGGGCCTCCTGGCTCCTAGCATCGCTGGTCAAGGGCAGCATTGTGTCCCTAAGTCCCACCCTCAGGCCCTGCTGGGTCCAGCCATCCTGAGCTCAGCCCTCTCACCAATTTCCTGAGAGCTCGCAGAGACCTGCAGGGAATAGCAGAGAAAAACTGAAGTTATTAGTTATGTGTGGGAAAATTCATAGCTGACTTGTGGGAGGCAGAAAATGAGGGACATTTGAATCTTCCAGTGTGGAGTCTAAACTTTGTAAATCCCAGGCGAGGCATCTGCTGAGTGGATTAAAATGGAAACCTAAAAGGACCTTGCTACCAGGCTCTTAGCTGTAGGGCAGAAAGCAGCGTGCCTCAGGCCAGCCCTGGGTCTCTGCCAAAAGGTTTTATTTCCTGAACCACCAAAACCATTTCCCTTTGAGGGCCGCCCTGTACCCCAAGCCCCAGCACAGAGCTACAAACAGAGGATCCAAGGCCAGTGCCCTTCTGGCCACACCTGCCAGTGGAGAGTCTGTCCCCATTAGGGGCTTCCTGTGCCCTGCCGCAAAGCATCCCCCATCCGCCTGCACGGTCCCTTTCCTCATCTCCAGCCTTGTAGCACTGCCTGTCAGCGTCCACAGTCTCTGCGTGTGCCGGGGTGGCTGGCTGCAGTGCGATGCCTGCAGGGACCCACAGCCATCTGGAGCGGAGGCCGGGTCCTTGGGCCTACTTGGAGGAGCCACGTTTGGTGCTGTGTCCTTTTGGGATTGTCATCCCTCAGTCTCAGGAGCATGGGCCGTCTGACTCACTGCCTGCAGCACACCACGTGGGTAATCTAAGTGCCCGCCTGGCGGGTAGCTGCAGCCCCTGAGCCAGGGCTGCTCTGTTTTTACTCAACTGTTAACACATCTCAGCTCTTCTTCAATATCAAAATGTTTTCCCATGAACACCAAGTGTAGCATTTTCCCTGTCTTATCGGCCCTAGCAACCAGGAGCCTGGTTTCCAGGAAAGCAGCCACTCGATCCAACCTGGAGAGGTCCACTCCCACTCCGCTGTTAAGAGCCGGGGCATAAATGCCCAGCAACTGCCGTGGCATTTATGCCCCAGCTCTCAACAGCAGTGTGCTTTTTTTTTTTTTTTTTTTTAACTGTGGCCACATGACATCATTCCTAACTGGCCAGCCTTCCTTCTCCCCCCACTCAATGCAGCCCTCATGTCCTCCTCGCAGTCCAGGTGCTGATTTGCAGAATGGTGGGAAAACTTTGGGCTCTTTTGTAGGGGGTAAATTTTCTTTGGGTCTCAAAATATCCCTAGTTCCCTAATCCCTTCCCTGGGTCGAGAATGGGTGGGGTGGGCTCCAGGAATGCACACCTGATTGTTGAGAAACTCTGGCTTGGCTTGCTGGGTGGCCCCAAGAAAGGCTTTTTTTCTTCCAAGGGGCTCCCTCCTCCCTGCTGTGAAATGGAACGCCTTTTGTCTGAACCCCACTTCCTTCGGTGCTGACATGCAACTGTTAGGTGTTTCCCACGCCTGGCAATCGTCCCTAAGTGCAAAGCTCGGGGGTGCTTTGGTGATCCATGAAAAGGCTGGCGGGCGTGTCTTGTGATAGGAAGAGGTTCTGTTTATAACCATATATGTCTCCCAAGAGAGCCGATAAATAACGTGCTCACTCTGGCACGGTTGTCTTTCCATAGCTGCCCCAGGGGCCCTTTGGCCCCCGCTGGCTGCTTCTCCTATTTCAATTTCCATGTCCTCTCAGTTTTGTAACTCAAGGAGCTCCCCTGGCTTAGGAACAGCTGACAACTCCACAGCTCCCAGCAGTGGCACCTGGAGAAGGGGCGGATGGGCACTGACTTGTGGGCGTGCTCTGGGGCACCCTGTCCCCGGCTGTCATGAGTCATTTACAAGGTGAGCAAGGATGCAAGCTGTGAGGGCGGGGAACGTTTGGTGCAGACGCAGGGCATCTGGCAAGGCCGTGCGGGTGAGTTGTGAGATGGGGAAGAGCATTGCTCCCAGGAGAATCCCACAGACAGCCCTGCCACCACATCCTGATTTTCCACCTCCATCCCTCCACAGAGATGGGGCCAGCCCCACATTTGGGGGCCTGTCTGGCTAGACTCCAATCACATTGCTGAATCAGAGAGCTCAAAGGATCTTCGAAAACCCATCAATCCCAAGCTTTTTATGTTGCAAATGAGGAAACCGAAGCCCGGAGAAAGTAATTGTCCCAATCAGTATAGGAGCCTATCTCCTGTCAGAGCTGTCCCTCCACAGCCAGAGAGCTCGGGGGCTGCCCCCATCCCACGTGTCCTGCGCCTCCACACCTGCAGCAGGGGGAGGTGAGCACAGGCTGGGACTGGTGCCGAGGGTGAGGGGGGTGATCAATTGGAAGTCATCAGTTTCATCCCTTATGGTGGGTCCCTGTCCCCTCTCGCTCTGCTGAGCCCCTCCTGCTGCACTTCCCTGGCCCCTTCCAAAAGTAGTGGTTTTTCCTTCTGGGCTGATGTAATTCCTTCACTGCCTTCACCCCAGGAGAGGGACCAGCTGATCCAAGCTAGGGTGGGTGTGAAGCTAGGGTGGCTGGAGGCTGCTCCTGTCATGATTGAGCACCTGGGGTGCAGGAAGCAAAGGGCCATCACAGCACAGCCTGCCATATCGGGGGTGGCTGGTAACGACTGTGCATGACCATAGCCAAGAAGCTGTTAGGCTCTGATGATCCTGTCACTGAGATTAGGATTGGGAATTTCTGAGAATGCCCCTAAAGGTGGCAGCATGGACAAAAGCTGCTCCCTAGCTTTGAGGGACATCTTTCCTCAGAGATCTGGAATGCCATGCATCTGTTTATCTCCCCAGAGTGCCTGCCTGCCGACTGTTTACCTCTGATTTCTCCATGGGCTTAGCGTGCCATTGGCATTTAATCCATGTTAAAAAATAGTAACATCCGAGCCATCGACTTTCACATAAAGGCCTTGGAGACCCCTGTCAGACTGTGTCTTCTACGTGGGGCCTGATTGATCCCTGCCAGATAGCCCAGTTGGAAGGGGCAAAAAGAAATAGGACCCCAGTGCCAGGAGCAAGGGACCCGAGGACCACCGAGCAGGTAGTGGAGTTTGCCCTGCACTAGGCCAGGACTCAGAGGTCACAATAACATGGAACTAGGCCAGGGACTTTGCCGGAGGTGCCTAGATGTTTGGTATTTCTGAACCAAAGGCCATGGCTTTTGCTCCCATGTTTCTGATTCTGTGAACAGGCTATGCCTCCCTCCAGATTGCCAGGGTTTCTGTCTTCTTCCTGCCAAAGAGTGTCAGGTGTGCTGGTGGATTGGACATTTCAGACCCAAGCCTCAGGCTGGAGTTGGGGCCCTCTGTCCCCCTCTCTTTCTTGTCTGTCCCTCAAAGAATCTGTTCCACCATTGTTTGGCCAAGACTTCCCTGTCTGGTGGTTAAGAACTGAGGGACTGGGGTTTTCCAGCCAGGCTGCATCTGTGAGGTTTGTCTTCTTCCTTTTTCTAAAAACTGTGAGGCCTGGTCAGTGGAGTCTAGGCAAAGTGTTCTTTTCAGCTAGCACTCTCTCTCTGCCGCCTTCTTCTTCTTCTTTCTCTCTCTCTTCCTCCTCCTCCTTCCCTCCTCTTCCTTCCCCCTCCTCCTTCCCTCCTCCTCCCCCTCCTCTTCCTCCTCCTCCTCCTTCTTCCTCCTCCTCTTCTTCTTCTTCTTCTTCTCTTCTTCTTCTTCTTCTTCTTCTTCTTCTTCTTCTTCTTTCTTCTTCTTCTTTTCTTCTTCTTTCTTCTTCTTCTTCTTCTTTTTTCTTCTTCTTCTTCTTCTTCTTCTTCTTCCTCCTCCTCCTCCTTCTCCTCCTCCTTCTCTTTTTCTTCTTCTTCTTCTTTTCTTCTTCACAAGCTTTCTATAACTTATTTAATCTCCCCACTGAGCCAATTTTTAAAAAGAATATTTTGTAGACATGGAGTCTCACTGTGTTGAACAAGCTGATCTTAAACTCCTGGTCTCAAGGGATCTTCCTACCTCATCCTCCCAAATTGCTGGGATTACAGGTGTGAGCTACTATGCCTGGCTTGAACTGATGGAGTTTAGGTAGTTGAGATTTGGAGAGAGTAAGGAAGTGGCCAGGGCTGGTGGCTGGCAGGTGGACAAGCCCAGGTGTGATTTCCAGGGCTTGATGCTGACACCTGTGGAGGAGGGCTCATCATGAGACAAACGTTGCAAGGATGCTGGATGCACTTCGTCCCTTTTCGTCTCTTCAATGGCCCTGTGAGGAGGTAGCCATTGCTATCCCTGTTTTAGATGATGAAATTGGGTCTCAGAGAAGTTAAGTACCTTCCAAAATCATCAGGTGGGTTTCTGAGCCATTGTCATAGCAGCAAAAAATATTTTCAGGCATCCTTGACATTGTGGATAACTGGATTGTTAGAATGACCATCCGTCCCAGTTGGTCCTCAGCCTTGGGCGAGCCCGGAGGGCTGGTCACCCCATTAGGTGCCCCTTCATGTCTTTCTCTTCTTTTCCCACTGTGCACCTATTGCTTTGATCTTCATAGCAATGCACTGTTATTTGAGTGGTACCCTTGGGAAATGTAGATAGAGCTCTGGGAGCAGAGGGCAGAACCTAAATCCAGAAGTTGTGAGGATTACACGAGCAAAATTCTTTGCACAGTGCTGGGAAGGCATGAATGCTCAGTACATAGTGGTTCTTGTTCTTAGCACAATATGGTATGGAGGGTGGAAGAAAAGAGAGGGAAACCGGGAGCAACTGCAGAATTAGGCATCAGGTGCCATGGAAGCAGAATGGCTCCATTTGTTGAGCTCCTATTCAGGGCGGACATTCCTTCCCTTTCCTGACTGGCATCCTCATGGCTGTGACCAGGTCTGGGAGGCAGGATGGAAGGCATAGGTTCCAGGTGAGGGCAGCCAGGCACCTGCCCAAGCCAGGATGGGGTGGAGCAAGGATATGAATTCACCTTGGTCAGACTCCAAAGCACTGATTTTAATATTGAAACCCAGCTACCTTTTGGGGGAAAGGGGATGGGGAAAAGACACAGTCATGAGGGACTCTGAAAGAACACAAGGCAGGGAGGCAGGAAGAAGCAGAAGGAGAATATGGAGACTCTGTGGGAACTGGGGAATGTGAAGGGGTTTCCAGCCAGAGTTTTAAAGAATGGCCTCAGTGCACTGAACATTCCTATGTGCTAGGCGTATCTCTGTGGCTTCACACATATCAACACTTTCAAGCCTCCCCCAAAATCCTATGAGGTTGGTAGTATCATCATCATCACACCATCATCACCATCATCATCATCACCATCACCATCACCATCACTACCACACCATCATCATCATCACCATCATCATCACCATCACCATCATCACCATCATCATCACCATCACCATCATCATCACCACCATCATCATCACCATCATCGTCACCACCATCATCACCACCATCATCACCACCATCATCATCACCATCACCACCATCATCACCATCATCACCATCATCATCACCATCACCACCACACCATCATCATCACCATCACCACCATCATCACCATCATGATCACCATCATCACCACCATCATCATCACCATCACCACCACACCATCATCATCATCACCATCACCATCATCATCATCATCATCACCATCACCACCACACCATCATCACCACTACACCATCATCATCACCATCACCACCATCATCACCATCATGATCACCATCATCACCACCATCATCATCACCATCACCACCACACCATCATCATCACCACCACACCATCATCATCATCACCATCACCATCATCATCATCATCACCATCACCACCATCATCATCACCATCACCACCACACCATCATCATCACCACCACACCATCATCATCACCACCATCATCATCACCATCATCATCACCATCATCACCATCATCATCATTATCACCACCATCATCATCACCATCATCTCCATTTTACAAATGAGGAAAGTGAGGCACAGAGGGGTAAAGAAACTTGTCCAAGGTCGCACAGCTACTAAGTGATGCAGCTGGATTCAAATTTGTCTTACGGTTAAGTAAGGATGAAAGGACCTTCTCCTCCTTCTCTCTCCTCCCCCTCCTCCCCCCTCATCATGTCCTCTTCCTCTTCCTCCTCCTTTTAAAAATATAGTCTTTTCTTTAGCTGCAAGGCCAAGTTAGTGGCGT
The DNA here is from genome assembly GCF_007565055.1 of Rhinopithecus roxellana. Lineage (NCBI taxonomy): Eukaryota > Metazoa > Chordata > Mammalia > Primates > Cercopithecidae > Rhinopithecus > Rhinopithecus roxellana. The sequence goes on from NC_044552.1 coordinate 13,313,438, forward strand.
GTACGCAAAGCCTTATTTTTCAGCCAGCTCCTTTCTCTTTCTTTTTTCTTCTCTAATTAGAGCTGGGAAAAGGTGAACTTTTAGCCCCTCTGCCACATTGCCTTTTTAGTGACTCAAACTAATCAGGGAGAAGGGCTGCTGGTGATGGTGGAGAGGGGATTTGGTGACTGGCAAGTGGACAGAAAATTCCAGATGTGTAGGGGTGTGTGTGTGGGTGGGTGGATTGGGGGTTGTTGAGACAGAAGTCGCTCTAGGAAAGTAAACACTTGGATCCTGGAGCTTGAAACTCACCCCATCCCACACCTTTTTATTAATTCTCTAAACCTGTATTGTAACCTTCATGGTTGATCTACTTTCAGGCATGGGGAAAGTGCCAAGCTCTGAGATCACCTGTTGGCTTTGTCCCAACTCGCTGCTCAGGAAGCAGCCTTTGTGCATCCCTTGCTCCTGTGTCTGACGGGAAACTGGGGCGGGAGTAGCAGATCAGGAGAGAACCTGTGCTGGGTGTGGGTTCCCCGGCTCTGGGCAGGCTCTACCTGCTCCAGCCCTCCTGACAAAGGGGAGCCCATGAGTCACCGGTTTTGGCCTGCCTCACCTGTCCAGCCCTCTCCCCTGCACTGCCCCTTCCACCACCACCTCCTCACCCCATGCATTGTTCATCTGTTCCTGTATCTGTCCCCTTTAACTGAATCACCACTGGGCTTGTCCTGGGACCAGCCCTGCTGTGGACCACACAATCATGAATGGCCGCACATCAATAGGTTGAAATGGTTAAACGATAAAAGTCTAGCACCAGCCAAGCTGGATGGTTCAACTTGTAAAGAAACAGAATCAACTGCTGCATAGCAGGGAGTCTTGTTTCAGGTGGATTTCACCCTGGAAGGTTCTCTTTCAGCCAACAAATTAGAGAACTAGATATATACCAGAGCTAGAGAGAGAAGCTTTTTCTCTAAAGAGAAAGCATTTCACAGATCAGCTGGTAGAAGAGCATGAAATGCCTCGAACTACAGCATTGTACAAGTGTACATGTGAACTATGGTTCGTCATGGTTACAAAAACAACAACACAGAAATCAAGCTTTACAGCCCACAGTAAGTTCTCAATAAAGGATTATTAGATATATGAATAAAAAGTCTGTTTCATGCTTGAAATCTGAGCAATCATAGACCAAGAAATTGAGAATTCTGTGTAACAAAAATATCAGCGCTGCTGCAAAACTGTGGTTATTCCAATCTAGATTGACTTCAAAGGTGGAGCAGTTTAAGGAACAGAAACAGATCATGAAGCCAGGATGATGAATGCAAAAACCAGCAATGCCTAAAGGCAGGATTGCTGTGTATGATTGTACAGGTTGTATATGGCACAGCTCCTGAAGGTGCACTTCGTAGAGACTGCAATATGCATGGATGACCCTGGAGTTTTTCAAAGTGGTGGCTCTGCATAAGGTTTATCCCAGTCGCTTAGTGAGGGATGTGTGAAAAGTTAACTTCAGAGCCAAACAGTGCATATTATTCGCAGTTCATCTATATATCTACCTATGCTTACCTTAACTGTTTAGCAAATTGCATACATAATTCATTCACGTGGATTCAGCCTTTTTATGAGATAAATATAGATTCACAGGAAACTGCAGAACAATGTGCAAGGAGGTCCTGTGTGTCCTTCATCTTCATTCAGTTTTCCGCAGGTAACATCTTATAGAACTAGATACAATATTAAAACCAGGAATTTACATTGGTATACTCTACAGAGTTTCCTTGGATTTTACCGGCTTTGCATGCACTCATTTGTGTTTGTGTGTGTGTGTGTGTGTGTGTGTGTGTGGTTCTGTGCAGCTTTATCACACTGAACTGGTGGTAGAGTCTTGTAATCATCACCATAATCAAGATACAGAACTGTTCCATCATTGTAAAAATCTCCCACCTCCTTACTCCATATCTAACCCCTGGCAATGACTAATCTGTTCTCCAGCGCTATAATTTCACTATTTTGAGAATGCTAGATACATAGGAATCCAATCTTTTTCTTTTGTCAATCACATTTTTTTTTTTTTTTGAGACAGAGTTTTACTCTTGTTGCCTGGACTGGAGTGCAATGGCCCCGATCTCGGCTCACCACAACCTCTGCCTCCCGAGTTCAAGCAATTCTCCTGCCTCAGCCTCCTGAGTAGCTGGGATTGCAGGAATGTTCCACCACCCCGGCTAATTTTGTATTTTTACTAGAGACAGGGTTTCTCCATGTTGGTCAGGCTGGTCTCGAACTCCCGACCTCAAGTGATCTGCTGGCCTTGGCCTCCCAAAGGGCTGGGATTACAGGTGTGAGCCACCGTGCCTGGCCCTTGTCAATCACTTTTTAACTAGTTCTTTCACTGCAAAGTTCAGACTTAAGGCTTTCTATGCAAACATAAGAAGTAGATGTGCTTGAACTACAGAGAGCCAACTGAGAACAAAGTGGACAATCTTGTGCCTAAAGAGGGCAGGCCAGGAGACAGGAGAATATTTTGATTTATTAAGCACTTAATTGGGTGCCAGGCACTGTTCTGAGGCTTCATGGACATTGCCTACAGAATGGTGTCCTGAGAGGCTACCTCCTCTTGAGGGATTCTTCCCCCACCCCCAGCAACACACTCTCTCTCTGTCTTGTGCAGATTCCCACTGGGTCGTCACCCCCTGAGAACAGGAGTCTCTGGCTTCTCAGAGAGCGTGGTGTGACGCACAGGGCCTCTGACCACTAAGCTGTTTAGCTTTGGCTTTCCCTCCCCCTGGGTGCAGAGTAAACTCTAGCTGTTAGGGGGCTTCTCCTCATTCCTTTGTTCTGCCCTTGGATTGCCCTTGTTGTCACCTCCCAGCTGCTAGGACCAAATCCCACCTGGGAGCTGGATATAGGCAGCCTCTACCTCCTGTAGCAACCGTGGCTGCTTCAGCTTCTTGCCGCTGAAGATTTGGAGGGAAACACACACGACCGTTATTGGCAACCTCAGCATTTTCAGGAATTAAAGATTAACGGAGAGAAACTCGTTGTCCTAAATCCCCAGCTGGGTACGAGGTTTAGGAAATTCCCTTCTTGAGGTTATTAAGCCTTGGTAGCCTGGTGAGGCTAGATCTCCAGTGACAAAATATAATTGACCTATTATCTGGGGACTTTGGGGTGAATTGCCACAAACTGACAGTGAGGGGCTTTAAACCCAGGAATGAATGATTCAGGCATTGATGAGCTGTTATGTCTGCAGACCTTTGCAAACAGAAATGAATATGATGAGTCTGCCAAGTTTGGTGCAGTGTGGCTTGAAGTAAAAGCATTAACCATGGCCAGGTGTGGTGGCTCACACCTGTAATCCCAGCACTTTGGGAATCCGAGGTGGGCGGATCACAAGGTCAGGAGTTCGAGACCAGTCTGGCCAATATGGTGAAACCCTCTCTCTACTAAACACACACACACACACACACACACACACACACACACACACACACACAAAACAAAAGACAATTAGCCAGGTGTGCTGGTGGGTGCCTGTAGTCCCAGCTACTTGGACGGCTGAGGCATGAGAATCACTTGAACCTAGGAGGCAGAGGTTGCAGTGAGCTGAGATTGCACCACTGCAGTCCAGCCTAGGTGACAGAGCTAGACTCACCTGAAAAAAAAAAAAAAAAAAAAAAAAAAAAAAAAAAAAAATCCATCAACCACATTCTTTTTGCACTTTGATTTTGTGAAATCTCTACATCTATTTGTCAATGGTCCTATGGCCTGATGCGTAGAAAATACAATATTGGTGTTTCAACTTGCTTGAACTCTAATGAATAAAGCTCAGCTGTTTTATAGGCAGAATCCTCCAGTGTTATATCCCAATAGTATACCAACCATTTTTGAAGTTGGACCACTTACCATTGTTCCATTAGCATTGTGGCTCAGTACTTCATGTTGTGGAGCATATATACTTTATTAAGGCAAATAATGATTGATTGTGTTGTGAGAATTTTGTTAGAAACTTGCAGCCTCCTTGAAAATTGCCTACAGGAGATAAGACATCTGCATTTAACTTTTCTTTCTAGGTTAAATCCTAAGGCCATAAAGGCAGAAATAAAAAAGAATGATATTTGAGTTCATTTAAGTACACACAAGGAGAGAAACAAGTCATTGTGTCGTTGTCACTATGCTCATTAAAAATTATGTGATTGAACTGAAATTCACCCAAAATGTAGGCATCTTGGTGAATTTAGAAATGTATCAACGAGTGACTCATTAGGTCTTTGTTCTTCATCCTTTTTGTCTTGGAAACCCCCTCTTTCTTGAGTCACTTCTCATTATGGTTAAGACAGCGTAAAGTTCCCATGAGTCCTTCAAGGGCAAAAATAGATTCCCCTTATAGTGGATTCCAAATAAAAGCAGATAACATTAAAGCAAGGCCCACAGAAGATTGACCCTAAATGAAGCACTGGGAAGTCTTTTGTTTATAAATAAGAGCACGCAAGGCACTGGCAGTGCCTCCTTCTCTTTATAAGAAGTCCTTAGATTTGTTGTATGGACTTGCCATCGCCCTTTTCTCTTTGTAGCAAGTATCCTTCCTATGAGAGGTATATTAAGGACCCACACTCTCTCACCTACAATTCCCAAAATCCAGACAGCTGTGAAATCCAACAGTGTTTTGTATACTTGACACCGTTGTGGCATCATCATCTGACCTGAACTGGCTTGAAACAATGTGTAAGTTTTATTTATCTCACTTGCTGTGAATATTCATGCTTCACTGCAAAAATGTTAATGTATGAATATGAGACAGTGCCCCAAGCCCCCGTGTGTGGAATTACACAACATGTGGTATATGTACCACATTACCTTTGGAACAATCTGAAAAATGCTGAAATCTGTAATACATCTGCTCCAAGTGTTTTGGATAAGGGATTGTGAACCTGAAGCATACCTTTTTAAAAAATATATGCTACATAAACATCAGATGCTACTTTTTGATAGGGAATGGGATCCAACCAGATGACAGCTTGACAGGCCTGCTTTGGCCTCTATTCGTAAGTCTAAGGCAACATGATCCTACCAGAGACCCCAGAGTCGGAAACTTCCTCTGCCTGCACCATGTCCAAGCACCTGTAGCCTTCCCTTTTATGCTAGCCAGGCTCAGAGGCAACCACAGCACTGTGGGCCCTGCATTTCCAAGGATCCCTTTCTGAATATTCCACATGGGAGAGGGAGAGTGGGTGGAGAGGGCTTGGCTCACTGCTGCCAAGTCTTCCAGTGGGGTTTGTAAGGACTTCTGGTAAATTCGTTGTCATTTTCTCATTAATTTTTCAATCTAGTCATTCACTCTATTAATACTTATGGTGTGCTTTTGTTACCTATGAATGTTTTATTGAGATCCTTGTCTAAAGTGTGTGTGCATGTACATGTGCACACTTGTGTGTGAGAAACTTGTATGCAATCAGTATTTTCCCAGACCATATTTCAAAGAATCCAATAGAGGTTAATCAGTTATAAAGGAATAATATTTGTGTGATCCAATAAGTCTAGAAAATGGTGAATTAGGCCAGGAACAGTGGCTCATGCCTTTTAATCCCAGCACTTTGGGAGGCTGGGGAAGGAAGATTGCTTGAGCTCAGGAGCCCAAGACCAGCCTGGAAAACATATTAGTAGGAAGATGATGTCCCACAAAAAATAAAATAATTAGCTGGGTGTGGTGATGCATGCCTGTAGTCCTAGCTAATTGGGAGGCTGAGGCGGGAGGATTGTTTGAGCTCAGGAATTAGAGGCTGCAGTGAGGTAGAGCGATGCCACTACACTCTAGCCTGGGTGACAAGACGAGACCCTATCTCTAAAAGAAAATGATGAATCAAACAATTCCACTGGTTTCTTCACTGCAGGGTTTTCTTGCATCCTTAATAATGCATGGCAGACATTCAAAGGTAGTGTTGGCACTGACCAAGGAATGCTGGCCCCTGGGCCTCTGAGCCCTCCCAGCTCAGATGATTCTTCTGTTCTACAGAGGCTGTAAGAGCTAAGGAGTGAATTGTGTGGAAGGTGGCAGAGCTGACCGACTACACAGCAATGGGAAACATTTCCACCCCGCTCCGTCTCTGCGTTTGCAGGGGCTGCTGACGATTGTTGCCTCCTCCAACTACTCCAAAAAAATACAAAAATGCAGGTGGCCACTTGGGGCTGTGCCAGCAAAGAGAATGCTCTTCTGGGGTCTTCTGACCTTGAAAATTATAGCCCCTTGAGAGCAATGTCCAAATGAATCTCTTTGAATTCCTTTTACTCCCTAGACAGCTTGCCTTCTACAACATTGTACTATGAACAGCAAAGAACATGACTGCCCTCCGACCTGCTGGCATGTTGAGAGGCAAGATTTCTCATGATCCAGAGTCTATGGAGGATGGGAGGAATCCCATTTTCATGTCTGGTTTTACAGCTGAGCTAAGGTCTCTCCTGGGAAAATCAACAGACATGGTCTATTTTGCTATTTTAAAAGTTTGCCAAAGGTAGAATGCTGGTTTTATCTGTGGAGGTTCAACACACCCTTAGGACTCTTAAACTGGACATTTTTGCTGGAGATAAGATATAGTTTTGAGGTAGGATGATGGCAGGTAGGACCCTTTAGTATTTGTTTTGTTAACTAATGACTTGAGTTCAATTTGTGAACTGAACTTAGGTCCTTTCTTTTCTGCTTTTTTTTTTTTTTTCAAACCATGTTTGTGGTTGTAGCTGTTGTTGTTATTGCCAGGATCATTTCTGCCACTGACTTCTTCTCTGACAGGAGTTGTATCAATTTATTTCTATTTTACTTTGTTGTACCTTGGTCTCTCCAGAGGAAAATGGGAACTTGTGAGTATTTATGAAGAAAATGCCTGTCAAATTGGGAATACTCTTGGAGTGGAAAATGGAGGCATTATGAAATAACTGTATTTTCTTCTGTGATCAGCGTGTAGTGAACGCTCAATGAGTTATGACTAGAATTTAAGAATGAAGGCCCCACTGGAGCAAGGGTCTCTCCTGTCTTCTTACCTATCATGTCTCTGGCACTGGGACGGGAACTGATAGTGAAGGTGCTCAGTATTTGCTGAATGCATAAATAACCAATGGAAAGAAGGAAGAAAAAACAAGGAAGGAAGGAAGGAAGGAAGGAAGGAAGGAAGGAAGGAAGGAAGGAAGGAAGGAAAGAAGGAAGGAAGGGAGGAAGGGAGGAAGGGAAGAAGGAAGGAAGGAAAGAAGAAAGGAAGGGAGGAAGGGAGGAAGGAAGGAAGGGAGGGAGGAAAGGAGGAAGGGAGGAAGGAAGGAAGGGAGGGAGGAAAGGAGGAAGGGAGGAAGGGAGAAAGGGAGGAAGGGACGAAGGGAGGAAGGGAGAATCAGAGAGAGGAATAAGACCCTCTGCTGAGCCAGCAGGTAACTGAATGCCACCTTTCTTCTTTTCTTGTCATGGAAGCCAGGAGATGTGTAGAATATTTTTCTTCTCAAGTCTCTCCAAATGCATATGTACATTTTTAATATTTCAAACTTTCTTAGCTATTTCTTTCCTCCCCTCTTATGTAGGTGAGTGAATCATCCCACTGACCAGGACTTTTAGAGCTGATGAGTACAACAGGCATGTTTCACTACCTTCTAAAAGCATGCACATTTCTCTTTTTAAAATTCTTTGTATCTTAGCAAATCACTGTCCTTTAGTAAGAGGGTAAGCCCACATTTGGCCTGTGTACTAGCTAGTGAGGTCTTCATGCTACTAATATTTAAATTGTTTCATCCTTTCCAAATAGTCTAAGCAAACCCAAGCGACCCTCGGGCTAAGGCATTTTTCTTCTCTCATTATAGAGGAGATCCTTTTGCTCCTGTACCTTCTCCTCCCACCTCCCACTGTTCCTTCCCCAAAGGGGCGGTGGCAGGTAGGGCCAAGCGTGTGTGCTCAGAAGAAAGAACACTTGGGGCTGGACACGGTGGCTCACGCCTGTAATCCCAGCACTTTGGGAGGCCGAGGCGGGCGGATCACGAGGTCAGATAGAGACCATCCTGGCCAACATGGTGAAACCCCCCTCTACTAAAAATACAAAACAAACTAGCTGGGCATGGTGGCGCATCCTGTAGTCCCAGCTACTTGGGAGGCTGAAGCAGGAGGATCTCTTGAACCCAGGAGGCAGAGGCTGCAGTGAGCCAAGATTGCGCCACTGCACTCCAGCCTGGGTGACGCGGAGTGAGATTCTGTCTCAATAGAAAAAAAAAAAAAAATTCGCTGGGCATGGTGGTGCGTCCTTGTAATCCCACCTACTCGGGAGGGTGAGGGAGGAGAATTACTTGAACCCGGGAGGGGGAGCCATGAGCTGGAGGTTGCTGTGAGCCGAGATCACTGCCATTGCACTGCAGCCTGGGCAACAGAGCGAGACTCTGTCTCAAAAAACAAACAAACAAACAAACAAACAAACAAACAAACAAACAAACAAAGAACAGTCTCCTGGAGCCAGGAGACCAGGGTCTGAGTCCCATATTAGCAACTCGTGCATCATGTGGTCTTGGGCAAATCTCTTTTTTGCAGCTTTGAATGCCCCTGCATGTGAGAAGAATGCAATGAAATCAGTGTGGAATGCTTTGCATTTTCCCTGATAGAATGCTGCCTGAAGCTCAGGGCAGGGGCCATGGGACTGGGTCTAGAGTGTGGCCACAAAGCCCCATTCTCCAAGAGTTCCAAACCAGTTGAGTCAGCAGATGCTTCGATGAGTGGCCTGAGCCCACCAGGGCCCACAGTTTTTGTTACAACTCCCACTCTAATTAAAAAAAAAAAAAAGTGGGTAGTGTCCCCAAGGTGCCTTTCAGTTGACGCATTAAAAATAATTTTAAAAAATTTCAAATCCACTAGACTGTGAGTCAGGAGTCTAGGTTCTGGGCTTGACTCTGACCTAACTGAGTTTGGCACAAATTCTGTGAATTTTACTTTCTGCATCTGTCGCATTAAGGAGGTGGACTGAATATTTATCTTCAACATCGAGTTCTTTCACGTTTGCTGAGCACTGTTTTAAATACTTACCGTATAATAGTTGTATGCAGTAGGTACAATTACAACTCCCCTTTTATGGAATAAGAAACAGGCTCGGAGAGGCTCAGTTCTCATTTAGACCTGGATTGAAGCTGGTTGGCCTGGCGTCAAAGCCCATATGTGTAATTGCCCTTCGATGTTTCCCTTGATTTATGGACTTCTTAGAGCAGATGGACCCACAGGACTGGGATCCACCGCTCCCTTGCAGCTCTGCCTTTAAGATGCACAAACAGCACAGAGGTTCATGTCTATAATCCCAGCTACCTGGGAGACTGAGGCAGGAAGATTGCCTGACCAGGAGTTTGAGACCAGCCTGGGAAATGTATTGAGACTCTACCTGTAAGAATAATTTTTTAAAAATAAGAGAAAGAAAAAAGAGAAAAGATGCAAAAACAATTAAAACCCTTCTCAAGTAATTTAGAGCCTTGTTTTCTGGATGTAGTTTATTAAGCCAGTGCCGGAAGCCTCATTATGGGATGGCTATTCTTGCTTGTCATCTGGTCTAGCTGTCGAGTTTATGTCAGTAGCTGGAAAAGTCCTCAAACACCTATTGATGCAGAAAAGCACCGTTCTGCCTTTTGTATGTTGTGCTTCTTCTTTGACTTCCGAGATGAATAAGTACAAATGAGTAGTGTGTGTCAGAGAAAGACTAGCGAAGACTTAGACAACATTGATTTTATAAACCACCAACTCACAAACAGTTCAGCTGTGGTCCTGGCTGCTGCTGATAAAGAGAGAATCAGTTGGACAAATAAAATGTGAACATTTGAAAAAACAAACCTGCCAGACAACTATTTAGTGATGAGCTCTGGTGAAGGAAGAAGCCGGTTCCTTTGAAGCCGAGTGTCCAATTTTGCTTTCTGGGGTGCACGTGAGGCTTCTGTTAATGACAGCTTTGTGTGTGTGTCTGAGGGTGGATTTCTGGCTCAAAAGGAGAAATGACGACGGTGATGAGGGCGTGCCTTGGACAACAACTGAGTTATTGTCCTGGCCACCTCCCACCCCCTTCCTTCGTTACTGGATCCCTGGGCTTACCCAGTCACGGTGATAAGGCAGCAAGCACAGAGGTTTTCCCTGGAAGCCGGAAGCACTGCCTCTTCCCTCTCCTCCTGCTCCTGCTCCTCCTCCTCCTCCTCCTCCTCCTCCTCCTCTTTCGCAGTTGCAGCAACGGCTCCCGCTGAGACCCCATCCCATCCTGTGCACCTGGGATTCTCCTATTTCAAAAGAAACCCTTGCTGGAACAAAGCCCTGAGAGGAAATGAGTCCAGAGAAAGAGAGTCATTTCCAGGGAGGAGCCCTCTAAGAACAGACGTCAGACTATGACCTCACCTGTACCTCTACCTGCGAAGGGCCCATTGACATCCATTGCATCCTAGACCTTGGCCCAGCTTCCAAATCACCAGGAGCCTCTTCCTTGTTTTCCTGATAGCTCCAGATAACTTTTGCAGGAGTAATTTTGCTTTCTGTGTTCAAACCAATGTCTTTTCCTTATACTCTCCACTTTTCTTTAGCAGGAAAAGACCCCAGATCACAATGATGTGATTTATATTGATCCCTGGTTAGTCATCAGGAACGTCTGAGTGGAGAATGGAAAACAAAGGGATGCTTGAGTTGACAATGCCTGAGTGTCCCTCGTGGAGGGAGTGCTGCCTCCGGATCCAGGATCAGCAGCCGTGGAAACATCTCCCTTTTGCGGAGGGTGGGTGCTGTGAAGTGAGACCCCAAATTTCATTCAGAGGATTTCTTTTCATTTGCTCCCTTCGGGCTGTGATTGTGTCAGGCTTCCAGCATTCTCTGCACCCAGGATCAAGTCAAGTTGGAGGAGCTTTTCCGACTTAGTCTATGTGAACACTTCGGCTTTCCCAGGCACAAGTCAGCTCATAGCCTGCAGAACAGAACCTGACAGCGCATCAGAGACCTGCATGACAGTTCTGGCTTCCACTCTGGGCTTTCAGTTTCCTCATATGTTTCGTGAGTTCATCATCATCCTTATAAGATAAAGATAAAGACCAACACCACCTAACATTCACTGAGTATTTACTAGGTGCCAAGTGTTCTACTAAGTGATTCCAATTCATATTCTCATCGAACCTCCACAACTACCCGATGAAGAAGGCATAATCTCTGTCCCCATTTTATAGATGAGGAAAGTGAAGTCTAGATATAACTTACCTGCCCAATGTCACACAGCTAGGAGTCTGCCAAATTAAGATCCAAATCATGATTTTTTTTTAAATGCTTTGCAATAATCTCACTATACTGTCTCTTGGAATCAGTAAAGCTCTATTTATCTATCTAAAATTTTTGGAGGAAGATGTACTTTTCACTTCCCAGAAGCCTTGAGATTCCCTGCCCACCGCCCCCCAACCTACCCCTGCCCCTGCCCCTGGCATTTCTGGTGCTGGTGGGAGACAGAGGTGGTAGGCAAGAATCCCATGCTAGGAGCAGGCAGCCTAGCCCCAGGTCCTTCCTTATCAGAAATCTCTGCACACCTCAGCCCGGAAAGAGATAACCTGGCTGGTAATCTGCCCTTAAGACCCTGAGATCGACCAATAGAGGTGCACCTGCCCAACCAGGCCTCTGCCCTTCCTTCCTCATGAGGCCCCTCCTATCCTCCTGTCCTTGTACCTGCCACTTCTCCTGCCACAGGGCTCTCCCTGCTCTCTGACCACCTTAAACCTCTCCTGACCTCACCTAGGACCATGTGTGGATGGTCTATTTTCTAGTCCCTACCATCAGCACAGGGAGAATCAGGGTCCTCTTATGGTGCTTCCTTGCCAACATGTGTTGTGTGTGTTTGTGTGAGATATAATATATGCACCACACAATTGGTCAATTTAAAGTCCAGGCTGGGTGTGGTGGCTCACGCCTGTAATCCCAGCACTTTGGGAGGCCGAGGTGGGTGGATCACTTGAGGTCAGGGGTTCAAGATCAGCCTAGCCAACATGGTGAAACCCTGTCTCTAATAAAAATAAAAAACTTAGCCAGGCCTGGTGGTACTCACCTGTAATTCTAGCTACTCAGGAGGCTGAAGCAGGAGAATCACTTGAACTTGGGAAACGGAAGTTGCAATGAGCCCAGATGGCACAACTGCCCTCCAGCCTGGGCAACAGAGTGAGACTCTATCTCAATAAATATTTAAATACATAAATAAAGTCTATAAGCCAATGATTTCTAATGCATTCACAGATATGTGCAACCATCACCACAGTCAGTTGTAGAACATCAGAAGCCCTTTTAAGCTACCCCTCTCCTACTGCCTCTCCCCTCCCCCTGCCAGCCATAAGCAATCACTAATCTACTTTGTCTCTCTATGAGTGTGTGTTTTAATTTACCAAGCAGATAAAGAAGGAGTTAAGTGAAAACCTCTTCTCTTGCAGTGAAAATTATGATCATTTCTATGTGCTCATGATCTTCCAAAAGCATAAAAATCTTTCCCCAAAGAGCTGACACAATGAGATAGGGCAGGTGCCCACTTGTGAACACTCTGAGGTAGGTGGTCCCTGTTCACCAGAGAAAACTAAAGCTCCTACTTTCTTCCCCCCCTCATTGTGCCTGGAGGACTCCAGGAGACACCTCTTTCCCCAAACTACCCATCCCATTAATAAAGTGAAGGACTGTTCCAAATAGCCAATTATGATACAGACACAGAGACCTTCAGACAGAAGTGGAGGAGGCCCAAATCATGCAGTCGCAATTTGTGCTTCCAATCACAATTTGTGCTTTCCAAATTGTGCAACCACAAAGCTGGAAGGACTTCAGAGCTCACTCGGTTCCTATTTAGTACCCATTTTGCCGATCTGGGATCTAAGGCTCAGAGAGGTTAAGGCAGGACCAGCAACCAGGTGTCCATCAATCCTGGGCTATTCCACCCCACTTCCCATCCTTTCAGCAGACAGAACAAAACACATTTCGTTAAAGTAAAGCAAGTCAAACGAGGTTGGAAGAGTTTCAAGAGAATCTGTAGAAGTTGCAACCTGCACATGACTCTAGTGATTAGAAAATATCTTGCTAGCTAGGTATGGTGGAGCCTGACTGTAGTCTCAGCTACTTAGGAAGCTGAGGCAGGAGGATAGTTTGAGCCCAGGAGTCTAAGGCTGCAGTGAGCCATGATCACACCACTGCACTCCAGCCTGGGTGTCAGAGTAAGATCCTGTTTCTTAAAAAAGAAACACACACACACACACAACAGAAGGAAAGAAAGAAAGAAAAGTCTCAAAGTCCCTCCCCATGGACTTTGGTCACGTTTTCTTTGTAACTAAATGTGGTGGACTTTGTCTAGCTTGTCACCTGGCCAGGTGGGACACGGAGGCCTATTTGTGCCCCAGCGGTGGCAGTTGTCAGTGCTTTGACTTTCACAATCTATTTTAAAACATTAAAAGGAGAAAACAGCCTGGGTTCAGCCCTCATGCGAAATGAAACAGACAGAGTGTTTGTTGAGGGACTAATGCACCCTCAGCACAATCCCCGTGGAAAAAGCAGGATGGCAATCAAAGAAAATATGGTGTGATGCCTGCTCTGTGCAGTTTACAGTGGAGCTGAGTAAAGACACATTGCATTGGAACGATTAAGTACATAATTAAGTTTTAGGGATTACATTACTAGCTTGAAATGGTAAAATTATGAGTCCAAAAGGGAGCAAGTGGCTTGAAGTTGCATAGGAGATGGACCGGGCTTGGAGTAACTTTGAAGGGCTGCAAAGATAAAGTGTGGCAGGAGGGATCTTGACCATGGGAAGGTTGCACCCAGGGACTGACTCGGCAGGAGGAGACCCCCCTGCAAGATCTGGACAAGGGCAATATATTAGCTCAGAACAGAACTGCAGTGCCTGAAGAGTTCACAAAGATTACAAGCTCAAAAGATGCATGAGTCTCCTTTGCCTAAGCAAAGAGCTCATAGCTTCCAGTGAGAATTTCATGTCATTTTTGAAGTGTTTAATTCTCCTGGGTTTGGGCAGGAAACATAGCCTTGATCTTGCCATGCTTCCACAAATAAGGGGGAGCCTTGTGTTGGGGCTATTCTGCCTCCTAGAGAGGCAAATTCTCTCTTTCCATTCTGAGATACCTCCAGAGTCACTGTAAAGGGAATCAGCCCACCCTTCCCCCAAGAACTGTGGCTTCCAGAGAGGCTCAGGGATTTTAAGGAGGAATGGATTTATTTCTCCCCACTTTGTTCAACGTAGTGTTTACCAGCTCTCTGCACCCAGGGACAGAAGGCCTAGGAGCTGATGGAATTCAGTGGAGGGATTTCTTCCTAGAGCTGGAGGGAGAACAAGTAGGCAAATTACCTTTGTTGGGACACTTGTCTCTTCCTACGTATGAAATGATAAACACCTTACATGTTAGAGAAAAGCTTTCCTTTAAAAACAAGAACCAATTTTCTTAGCAAGAATGTCTAATCTGTGTCAGGGCTGTGGAAAAGTTCCATTTGATAACAGAAACCTGGAAGCCACTCTTTTGAGTACAGGCCTGTGAGCTCTGAAAGAAAAGCACATCCCTTGGCTTTAATCTCGAAGACTTTTCAGAACCCTTGCTGCGAATGCTTCAACTAACACAGGCACACCCTTCCTGAGGCTCTCAGGGCTGTCGGAATTTGAGAAGATCTTTGATATTTTAATAAAACTGGCTTAGATCTGTCCCCTTTAAAAACAAATGAAAATGAGCTACAATTCCAGAACGGGACCTATTTAGTGCATGTCTAGTCACGGCAGGAGGGGCTGGGTTATTGTGCATAAACAAACAGCCCCCAGCCCTACTTAGTTCTCTTTCTCATTATATGTCCATTACAGTTGGGGCAATGCCCTTCTTCACATCAGCCTCATTTCAGGAACCAGTGGCCGAGCAGGCACCATCCTTAGTTCTGCTGTCCCCAGGATAGAGAAAGACATGCTGGGTGAGTCATCGCTGCTTTCTGGAGCTTCCGCCTAGACACAACATTCCTGTGTGCATTGCCTTTTGGCCACTTCTAACCTCAAGACAGCAGAAAAGGCAATCCCACGGTGTTCCTGGGAGGAGAACTGAAAATCTGGTGACTTCCAAACTGCGTGGCCTGTGAAGGATCGGGGTGAAATGCTGGTGCAGTCTGGTCTAATGGCCGAGGAGACCAGGGATTTTCTCTTATTAGCACTTGCCCTTAGGGAAATCATATAACCTCAAAGAGATTTCATTTCCTTAACCTTTAAGCAAGGAGTTGGGTAGGAAGGGGTGGTAAATGGAAAGGAATAATTACATCTGTCCAACCTGCCTTGTAGGAATGTTGCACGGATCAAAATAAGGCAATGCCAGTGAAAGTGAAATGGAAATGAAGGAGAAAGAGTATTTTAATAATGGGCTGGTGCTGTCTAGGGAATTGCAACCCAGAGGTGATTTGGATGTGCAACTGCATTTTTTTTTTTTTTTTTTCTGAGACAAAGTCTTACTCTGTCGCCCAGGTTGGAGAGGACTGGTGCAATCTCAGCTCACTGCAACCTCCACTTACTGGGTTCAAGCAATTCTCCTGCCTCAGCCTCCCGAGTAACAGGGATTACGGGTGCATGCCATGATGTCTGGCTAATTTTTGTATTTTTGGTAGAGATGAAGTTTCTCCATATTGGCCAGGCTGTTCTTGAACTACTGACCTCATGTGATCTGCCCACCTCAGCCTCTCAAAGTGCTGGGATAACAGGCGTGAGCCACCAAGCCCAGCCTGTGCATCTGCATTTATTAGGAAAAGATTACAGGTAAGAGAAAGTCCTGAATAACTATAGCTTAAATATGAAAAGGACGTTTGTTTCTCCCCCAAGTGAAAGGCCAAGAAGCCTCCAGTCCGGGAGGGGTGTGGTAACGCCACAATTCTTAGGACCCCAGCTTCTTCCTCATCTCTTCTTTGCCATCCTCCATGTGTCTCCCTGTCTTAGTTTGGGTTCTCTAAAAACCAGAGCTTGAGGCCAAAGCTAATGCACCAATACTTTCTTGAGGAATTGCAACTCCAGGAAGCAAGAGGAAGGGGAAAGAGGTGAGGCCCAGAAGGAAGGAGTAGAATACAAAGGGATGTTTTACAAGGCTGGCCCCAGCTTTCAACAAAAGCAGCTAATTGTTTAGTTTCACAGAGTGTCTCTAGAAAGGCCCACTGGGCTTGGAATAATAAATATGAGAAGAAGGGAGAAAAATTTGTCTGCCTGGTCATGTCCCCCACTAGTCAAAGTTGGCTTCACGGGGCAGTAGGACTCCACACTTCCAGGTGGCAGCAGCTGGCATCTCCTAGCAGGGAAAAGCAGCTCCTGAAACAGCAGCTGAAGCATCTGCACTGTGAACACAGGACCTGGGGCCAGCCAGTGACTGGGCGTGAGTCAGGGGGACTACTCTCCACCTGCCCATCTCAGTCTACAGCCCAACAGGCCTGGTCTGGAAAGGCCGTGTGTCTACCAGAATGAGTAGATCCCAGGGTGTCTTGCTCTTCACAGTAACAGGGAAGCCCTGAGACAGGAGGTGGGAGGCATGTGACACGAGGCATGAAGCAATGTGCTGTTGGGTTGTGCCTGCAAGCAACATGGGAAGTCAGGAACATCCGCCACCATGGGCCCAGCCTGACCAGGCAGGTGAAATGTCATGGCACCATAATCTCTGCCACAAGATGATGTGAAACTCAATGAACCTAATTTTAAAAAAATAAAAACTCTTTCATGTTCTGCTAGAAGGTGGTAATGTCAGGTGATCCTCTCAGAAGTTTAATGGTGGTACTGAGCAGAGGAACTACACTTGAGCAGATCCTGGGAAGTAGATACACTGGCTCAGACATATACTTCATATGCCAAAGTGGTTGTATGAGCTCCAGCCATCATGTCCACATTCCTGCTAACAAGGATGGTGGAAAGGAACGATTGAGGCACATTGCCTTTATCTGTGATCACTTCTAAAAAGTTGGACACTATGCTGGGCATGGTGGCACCGGCCTGTTGTCTCTGCTTCTAGGGAGGCTGAGGTGGAAGGATTGCTTGAGTCAGGAGTTTGAGTCCTGCCTGGGCAACATCGTGAGACCTCATCTCTAAAATAAAAAAGAAAGTTGCACACAACACACCTGCTGACTTTTCATTGGCCCAGACTTAATCCTAGCACCACACCTAGAAGTAAAGTGAAGGCAATATTCTTTTTTTTTTTTTTTTTTTTTTTTTTTGAGATGGAGTCTCGCTCTGTCGCCCAGGCTGGAGTGCAGTGGCCAGATAGCTCACTGCAAGCTCTGCCTCCCGGGTTTATGCCATTCTCCTGCCTCAGCCTCCCGAGTAGCTGGGACTACAGGCGCCCGCCACCTCACCCAGCTAGTTTTTTGTATTTTTTTTTAGTAGAGACGGGGTTTCACCGTGTTTGCCAGGATGGTCTCGATCTCCTGACCTCGTGATCCACCCGTCTCGGCCTCCCAAAATGCTGGGATTACAGGCTTGAGCCATGAAGGCAATATTCTGAGTGATCTCATGCATAGCTGAAAACTGGCAGAATGGTAAAATAGGATATTGGGACCAATTGGCAGCTTATGCCACAGCTGCCAGGGCTGGGAGTGCCTGAATGGGCACTGCAGAGTGTGCCCAATGTGTGCTCCCATTTCTAGTGGGCATGAGCAGGATGGGAGGGGAGGAAAGAGAGTGGAGATAAGGGAATGGTGGTGTTGAAGAGGTTCAGGGGGAAGACAGAGATGCAAAGGAAGAAGGGAGAGGGAGGAGACAGGCAGTGAGAAATGAGGGTGAGGCAGAAAGGGGGACAAGAGGACTGTCCCCACCTGCAGATGGGACTTGCTTTGTTTCTGTGGAAACCATGGAGTCTTTAATAGGCAACAGATGAGGATGAGTATGAGGGCGGGTTCTTGCTGGCAGCAGCACCTCTGTCCAGCCAGGGCTGCGCTGGTGTCATGCTAGCCTTGACCTGCACCCTATCCTCCTCCTGCGCCTTGCCCTAAAACCCCGCCAGGCAGACACTGTCTCCCCCTTTTCTGTCTTCTGCCTCCTCTTCCCCTCCCATACTCTTGGAGCAGGAAGTCAGACATATTCCTTCTAGGCTCCTGTGGGCTAGATTGGCCCCATCAGCTTGGCATCAGCCTCAGGCTCTCCTAGGGCCCTCTTACCCCTGCACTCTCAAATGGCCTTTCTTGTTTCCAAAAAGTTTCTGAGGAGATGGAAACAAGGTCCAATCTGCAGGACATTATGGCCAAATCAGGGACCGCTAGCTACTTCTGAGGCACTGAGGTTGCAGAAGGATCATAGACAGCATTTGGACGTATCAGGACAGATACCGCGATGAAACAGAACCGTGAAGAGAGGAGCCCTCCTCGCATAGTGGTGTCCTGAACAGAAAGTAGCTGGGTGCTTTCCCAACCTGCGTTAACTGAAACCAGCCAGGTTCCTCCCTGCCTGGCTTCATTACTCATCTCGCCACATCTTTCTTCCTCCCCGAAGGAGTAGCCTGGCCCCAGGTGTGTCTCAGCACCGCAAGACGCTTGGTTCTCGCCCGGCCTTGATGGCTCACTCAGGACAGAAGCATCCACGTACCCCTGGGACACATCACGGGGCGTGTCCAGCACCAGGAAAGGATCTGCCCTTTCTGTGTTTCCTTCCCCTGAGGCAGGGCAGGAGTCAGGCAGGGACTTGCTGGACTGTGAGGAGAAGCGGTGTGTCCTCACCTTTCCACCTTCCTCTGGCGACAGCTTTCGGTGCTGAATGATAGCAAGACTGCCTGCCAATCTCATGACAGGGCAGCTTGGGCAGGCAAAGAGAAGGGGCTTTGGAGTCTTGGGTTCAAATCCCGGCTCCCCCAGCTGCTGTGCAACCATGGTGTATGACAGCCTCTCTGGGCCTCAGTGTTTGTATCTGCAAATGAGGCTCCGACATAGACCTGATTAGGCTATGGTGAGGATTACACAATCCCTGCTTGAAAGGCACCTGGCTTGTTCTGAGTAAACCCCGCGACCCCCTTTAATTCCTGGTGGGTGGCTTGCTTGTGCCCTCATGAGGTTCAGCACTTGGCAGTGCCCTGTCACCTGTTCATCATTAGCAATGACGAACATGATGCTTCCTCTGTGACAAAGCCTCATCCGACAGAGCAGGATGGCAGGGCTTCTCCAGGGCTCAGCGGGGGACAAAGGCAGTGCTCCCAGTTCCTTTTTGTTTGCTGATGCCACACTAGGCACGTGAAAAGGCTGGGTCAGAGAACCCAGCTTGGCCGCGCTGTCTCGGTTGGTGGCCGTCCTCACCTTCCTCACTCTTCAGATCCCACAGGGAGCCTCCGTGGTGGTGCCTTGGATGGGAAGCAGCCCACCGTGCTGTGGCTCACCTCAAGTTCCAGATGTCACTGCATGACCTCAAAAGGGCTGTCTCTGAGCAGGTGCTCCCTCACCTCCCCTCTCTCCCAATTTGTACACCATCCTCTTCCCTGGCTCCTCAGAACTCCCTCCACTCTTTTTTCTTTAAACTTTTATTAAAGAATAACATCCATCAATTTTTTCCCTCCAGCAAAGAACAAGCACATGACCAAGGACAAAGAGGACATCTTGACCATGTAAGTAATGATGACCACTCTGTCCCCAGCTCATGGGGACCCTGAGGACTCCAGGTTGCCTCTCTGTATCGGTCCCTGGTTCAAGCAGATGGCAGGGGGGTGTGTCTGAAGGAGCTGGGTGCTGATGTCAGGAGCCCAGCACCCTCATGGAAGCCAAGAACGACACTGAGGGGGCAAGAAGAGATTGTGATGAGCTGAGTGATGGTGTCGTCTCCCAGCACGCACAAGGGCTGGTGTGGCAACTGGTGACCTGAGAGGTGTTCATAGAAGGAAGAGATTTCTTCCCAGCAGGGAGGTGTTCATAGAAGGAAGAGATTTTTGGTGAGGAGAGGTAGCACAGTCATCCTCCACCCAGTGTGTCTTGGGAGATGCCTACGGGCTGGAAGTTGGATGATCAGGCTGTGATTGGGTCAATCTGATTCAAGGAGAGGGAGGAGAGGTGACGTGGCCAGGAGGGCAGGAGGGCGGATGGCAGAGAATGCAGCCAGCCACCTGGGCCATCCCCCTTACCTCTGCTCACTCATCCTTTCCCACCCCTGGGCTGAGGATGCACCTCGTTAGGTAGTTTTCAGATGGGTAAACTGAGGCAGGAGCCATTCCAGGCCCAGAGGGGAGAGCAAGGAAGCCAAGCGTTGTAATCCCTGGGTTAGTTATTCATTCACACCCGGGGAAATGCTCCAGCCCTGTCACCCACTATTTTAAAAGGCTCAAGTGTTCTGAGTCCTGGCAGCGGCAATGCGGTAATGCTTCTTTCCTGCTCCCTCCCTGACCCTTTCTTCCCTCATGCTTGGGGGCTTGGCTCTTCTTTTCCCTATGTATTTCCACTAGGGTGCCACACTGCCTGGAATTGCAACCACTCGCTGGGGCCTTGTCAAGTTTATCATCTCTCACCACAGGTGCAGGAAGGAGGCAGGGAGCAGGGTTGTCTCGCAAAGCAAGGTCAGGGCATCCCACTCCACCGTGGCCGCCCATCCCCATGGCCTCCCCCAAGGTCAGAAAGCTGTCCCACATTACAGTAACTAAGCGCACCAGGCATGGCTGCAGGTGAGGTGTGGTCAGGCAGCCCCTGAGGCCAGGCTACAGGAAGGTCACGGTTTGTGAAGCGATCTGGTGCCTCCCCTGTTCAAATTTCTTTTTCTCCTCCTTATTAGTTGAATCTTAAGAGTTGGCAGTACCATAAAAACATGAAACCTTTAATTCTTTTTAAATGGAAAACCAGGCTGGGCGGGGCGGCTCATGCCTGTAAGCCCAGCACTTTGGGAGGCCAAGGTGGGCAGATCACCTGAGGTCAGGAGTTCAAGAGCAGCCTGGCCAACATGGTGAAACCCTGTCTCCACTAAAATTACAAGAATTAGCTAGGTATGGTGGCACATGCCTGTAATCCCAGTTACTCAGGAGGCTGAGGCAGGAGAATCGCTTAAACCCGGGAGGTGGAGGCTGCAGTGAGATGAGATTGCCCCATTGCACTCCAGCCTGGGTGGCAGGGTGAGACTCCATCTCAAAAAAAAAAAGGGAAAACCAAGCAGAAGTCATTGTCGGGGGACCTCTCACCCACCATAAGGGGAACACTCTGCGGAGCCAGAGGCCTGAGCCCAAGTCCTGACACCAGCGGGCTGTGAAACTGTGGGCCAGCACCTTGTCCTCAGGGCCTTGGTTTCCTCACTTGTAAATTCATGGTTCTCCATGGCATCTCTGCAACATTATGTTGCACAGAGTCTCAGAAGGTTTATTGTAAGAGGATGATATGGGCACGAAGCAAGGCACCCAGGAGTGGGGACAGCTACTCTGCTTTCTAAAATGCAAGGGAACTGGAAAATCCAGGAGCGGTGGCAAAGTGGGTGAGTATTTTCTTGGGCCACCAAAGGGTCTGGACTGGTGTGGCTTGAGTTCAGTTTTTGTGTTTCAGACAGATTTGAAAACTCACTTCTCCCTGTCAAGCACTGGAAGGAATTAGTCACCCTTTCTTTGTGGAAGTGGAGAGATTCTCTGAGAGCTACTCAACAGGCTCTTTTGAAAGGTTCTCGGGACCAGCATTGTGCTGAGTGTGTGTGTGTGTGTGTTTGTGTGTGTGTGAGAGAGAGGAAGAGGGAGAGAAAAACAGAATGTGAAGGCATGTGAGAGACAGAGGGAGGAGTGAGAGACACAGAGGGAAACAGACAGAAAGAGATGGAGAGATGGAGGGTGAGGGAGATAGAGAGATATACAGTGAGAGAGATGGAGAGATGGAGAGAAAAATGCAGAGACAGAAAGAGAGAAAGAGAAAACAGAGGGAGAATGAGTACAGATAGGGTGGAGGGAACAAAAAGATTAAGATAAAGTCACTGACCTTTAGGGTTTACCATCAGGCTAACAAACACAGCAATGTCCCTGGGTAGAATAGGGCCATGACAAGGGAGAATAATGGAGAGGGGGGTTAATTCTGGCCAGAAGAACCCCAGAAGACTTCCTGGAGGAGCTGGCATTTGGCTAGTGCTTTCCATTCAGGGTGAGCTGGGTATCTGTGGGTAAGAGCTTCATAGCAGAGGGAAAAGCAGCTGCAGAGATAGGATGCTGGCTGCTCTCTCTCTCTAAGCCTTGGGCTCCTGGGCCAGGCCTTCTTTCTGCTCATTCCTTCACAAGTGGAGCAAGACCCTCAGTGCCCCCTGACTCCCACTCCTCACCACCCAGGCTCAGCTGGGGCTCCCCCTCCTCTCTAGAGGCCACACTGGGGAAGTTGCCCTCAGTCTGCAGGCAGCGATGAGAAGAGTTTCACTTCACTCAGCAAAATCTTTTCTTAGAACCACAGTTGGCTTTTACAAAATTTTCTGGCCTCATGAAAACCAAGCAGCCAGTTTTCAAAAGGCTTTAGATGGCTGGGAAGGAATGTTCAAGGAAGGTTGTTGTATCATGGATGAGGCTCTTTCCATGCTTAGGGTTTGAATGTTTGCTCCCTCCTAAACTCTTGAGGAAATTCAAGCCCCATTGTGGCAGGATGGAGAGGTAGGACCCTTAAGAGGTGACTGGGTTGGCCGGGCGTGGTGGCTCAGGTCTGGAATCCCAGCACTTTGGAAGGCCGAGGCGGGCAGATCACGAGGTCAGGAGATCGAGACCATCCTGGCTAACACGGTGAAACCCCGTCTCTACTACAAATACAAAAAACTAACTGGGCGAGGTGGCGGGCGCCTGTAGTCCCAGCTACTCAGGAGACTGAGGCAGGAGAACGTCTTGAACCCGAGAGATGGAGCTTGCAGTGAGCTGAGATCTCGCCACCTCACTCTAGCCTGGGTGACAGAGTGAGACTCTGTCTCAAAAAAAAAAAAAAAAAGAAAGAAAGAAAGAAAAAGAGAGGTGATTGGGTCCATTCACAGATTAATGGATTAATGAACTAAAGCGTTGTCTTGGGAGTGGCTGGCTTTATGACAGGAAGAGAGGCCTGTGCCTGCCCGCTCAGCCCCCTCCCCACAAGATGCACTGTGCTGTCATGAGACCAAGTGTCCCTACCAGCAAGAAGGCTCTCCCCAAATGCAGCCCCTTGACCCTGGACTTTCCAGCCTCCAGAACTGTAAGAAAGACATTTCATTTCTTCTAAATTACCCAGCCTCCAGTATTCTGTTATAAACAATAGAAAAAGGACTAGGACACCATCTTTATGTCTTTTTACAGTTGGGATGGGGAGGGAAGACGTGAAGAGGAGGCCAAAGTTGGGGATGTCTGTGAACAAAGTGACATCCTTGAGGGAGTGAACCCCCTTCACCAGTGGTGTACAATCTGCCACCCACCCATGTTTTATTCATCCGGCTTCCACCGGCTTCCTTTGCCAGCCACAGTGTTATGAGTGCTGAGGGACAGCGTGGGGAGATGAGGATTCCAAGGATGAATAGAGTGAGTTCTCTTCCTTTTAAAGTTGCAAATGAATGATTACTCAATCAATGTGGCAGCCACGAGCTGCAGTGAACAGTGCAAAATAGAAAATTTCTGGGTCTTGGGGAATCGAGAAGACATTTTTTCAGCACGGTTTTGCAGAATAAGTCAGCATTTACCCACAGAGACAAGCAAGAAAGGTGTCCTAAAAAGCAAAGCAGCAACTGCGAGGGCCACCGAGAGGCAAAGACCCCAAGTCCTAGTCTATTGCTGTCACCAAATGTCACGTTGCCTCTTTGTGCCTCTGCTCAGCAGAGATCATTGTTGATGAAGCATTGTGAGGGCTTTGAGGGCGAGGAGGTGTTCTGCTCTGGAACTCATCATCATCTTACAGAACATGGCGTCAGCTTCCAGGGACTGTTGGACACACAAGTTTTGGTTTCCCGGGAGCACAGAATCTGGCACATGTTAAAAACCTAATCAGTGCTTATTGTCATGAAAGCAAAGCATTGTAATTCTGTGACTAAAGCATGACAGCTATATTTTGTCAGGTAGAAAAAGAACACAGGTGGTTGCCTTGACTGTGCTTGGAAGGGCGTATGCTAAACCTATTACTATTGTGGATTTATTTGTGAGATTTTATTTTTTTAATGAAAGAAGAGGGGTTTAACACGTCTTAACTGTGATATTTGCAAGTGTTCGTAAGTCTAAAATGTATAGAACTGAACTGAATTTGTAAGAGTTAGGCATTGCTACCATGATTTTAGCAGTTGTTTATTGAGTGGGGTAAGGGGCTTTGCACACTACATGTTTTCTCTATGTTTGGTTACTTTGATTTTTCCTCTCATCTCTGTCTGAAAGTGGAATACATTTCCTCAAAAGAAGACTGACTGGAAGCAAGCATCTGTAAAAACAACATGGACTTGCCCTTGATAGGAAGAGGAGCTGCTGGCCTGGGCATGGAAGGGAGAGCAGGAAGGCCAGGATCTCAAAGTACAGAGATGCGGTGCAGGGAAGCAGCAAGGGGTGGACAGAGTGGGTGACCTGGAGAGTGTGAGGAGGATGTTAAAACTGCTAGAGAGAAAACGTGAGTGTGTTAGGCCAATCTTGCATTGCTATAAAGGCATACCTGAGACTAGGTCATTTATAAAAAGAAGAGGTTTAATTGGCTCACAGGTTCTGCAGGCTGTACAAGAAGCATGGCACCAGGATCTGCTTGGTTTCTGGCAAAGCCTCAGGAAGTTTTACTCACAGTAGAAGGTGAAGTAGGATCAGGCACATCACATGGCCAGAGCGGAAGCAAGAGAGAGGGAGGGAGCAGGTGCCACGCACTTTTAAACAACCAGCTCTTGAAAGAACTCACTCATCACCAAGGGGATGGCGTTAAGCCATTCATGAAGGATCCGCCCTCATGATCCAAATACTTCCCACCAGGCCCCATTTCCAACACTGGGGATTACAATTTTACATGAGATCTGACAGGGACACAGACCCAAACCATATCGATGGGCTTGAGGCATGGAACAGATCATTCTTTGCACCCATGCTGTCTTCACTGCTTCCCCCTCTGGAAATGAGACCAAACGTGAAGAATGTGGACCCTTTCAGGCAGGTTGTCCCCCAAATGTTGGCCTCTGGGAGGAACCATCTGTTACCAGGTGCCCAATGGGGTAGTGATAAAGAAGGTGAACCCCAGAGCTCAATTGCCTGGGTGCAAATCCTGCTGTTCCACACACTTGCTCCGAAACCTTGGGTAATTTAGTCAGTCTCTTGTTGCTTTCGTTTCCTCATCACTGGAGGGAGCAGGAAGAACATCTGGCTCATGGGAGGCTGCAAGAGACCAAGTGCATGAAAGGTTTAGAATAGTACCTGGTGGGCTGGGCTCGGTGGCTCTCACCTGTAATCCCAGCACTTTGGGAGGCCGAGGCAGGTGAATTAGCTGAGGTCAGGAGTTCAAGACCAGACTGGCCAACAGGGCAAAACCTCATCACTGCTAAAATTACAAAAGTTAGTTGGGTGTGGTGGTGGGCACCTGTAGTCCCAGCTACTCGGAAGGCTGAGGAGGGAGAATTGCTTGAACCCAGGAGCCGGAGGTCTCAGTGAGCCGAGATCACGCCATTGCACTCCAGCCTGGGTGATAGAGTGAGACTCTGTCTCAAAAAAAAAAAAAGAAAGCACCTGGTGCCTAGCAAGGGCTCCACACCCAGGCATGGATCAATGTGCTTTCTATGACTCCTTAAGCCCATTTCCGCTTAACACATTTTGTGGTCTCAACCTGATTTCTGACTACAAGAGAACCTGGCATAATTGCTTCTTTTGTTTAAATCAGTTATGGTGCTTTTTTTTTTTTTTTTTTTTTTTTTTTGAGAAGGAGTCTCACTCTGTCACCCAGACTAGAATGCAGTGGCACAATCTTGGCTCACTGCAAGCGCTGCCCCCCAGATTCACGCCATTCTCCTGTCACACACTTTTAAACAACCAGCTCTTGAAAGAACTCACTCATCACCAAGGGGATGGCATTAAGCCACTCATGAAGGATCCGCCCTCATGATCCAAATACTTCCCACCAGGCCCCACTCCCGAGTAGCTGGGACTACATGTGCCCACCACCACACCCAGCTAATTTTTATTTTTTATTTATTTTTTATTTTTTTTGTAGAGACGGGGTTGCACTGTGTTAGTCAGGATGGTCTCGATATCCTGACCTCGTGATCTGCCTGCCTCGGCCTCCCAAAGTACTGGGATTACAGACGTGAGCCACCGTGCCCAGTTACGGCATTTTTAGCAGCAAGTAATACAAAGTGGCTTCTTCAGTATGGATGTTCATGCTTACTTAGCAGGAAATTCAGAGGTAGATGGTCTCTCCAGACGTTTCTATGTCTCCTAATCTTTTTGCCTGATTTTGACCCATTTAGGTGATCATCAAGCCAGTCTACCAAGGTTGAGCAGAGAATGGAAAGATGCTAAAAGCCAAACTGGCCCATTTATGAGGTGCGGCCACCATGGAGAGAAATGACATTTTTTGAAAATAAAAGGAGAACATGCCTGGGTTCATGTTTCCAAATGAGCATTGTCCTTTGAGGTCACCTGGGAAGCAGGGCACTTTTTCCAATGTGATGTGTCACTCAGGTGATTTTGAACTCTTCTCCTGGAATCTTCCCTGGAGGTAAATGATAAATCACATTCACATCTGAATATGATTTTTTTCCCTCTTTTAACTTATTCAAGATGTTCTCAGTTGGACAAATATTTTACAAGTCTTCATTGTAGGCAAGCAAGGGAGGAAACACCATTTATTCATCAGTGACTGCTTTCCAGGAACTTTGCGTGGCTTATCTGAGTCACCTCGCAATGATTTTGAGGAGCTGGCATCACCATCTCCAGTTTAAAGATGAACAAATGGGCATCCCTGCGTGGGTATGCCTAATCTCAGCTGGTCCACCCGAGACCCCCTGAACTCCCACCCTAGACTCCTGCGCTGCCCCTTATCTGCTCCGACAAGATGAAAGAAATAATCATGAACCAGGGAAAACTCCACAAATTACAGGTACAAGTGCGCATTGGTGGGAAAGGAACTCTCAGCAAAAAGAAGAAAGTGGTTCATGGGACAGCCACAGCAGATGATAAAATCTTCAGTTCTCCTTAAAGAAGATTAAGGAGGGTTAAACAGTACCTCTAGTATTGAAGATTTAAGGAGGGTTAAACAGTACCTCTAGTATTGAAGAGGTGAATGTGTGTACAAACCAAGGAACAGTGATCCATGTTCACACACCTAAAGTTCCAGCATCTCTGGCAGCAAACACCTTCAATGTTACAGGCCTTGCTGAGACAAAGCAACTGATAGAAATGCCACCCGGCATCTTAAACCAGCTTGGTGCAGACAGTCTCACTAGGTTAAGCAGACTGGCTGAAGCTCTGCACAAATAACCTGTGGACGGAAAAGCGCCACTTGCTACTGGAGGGGATGATATAATGAAGTTCCAGATCTTGTGGAGAATTTCGATGAGGCTTCCACGAATGAGACAAACTGAAGTGAGCCAACTTCTGAAGAAGATAAACCTTGAAGAAGTTGCTGGGAGCTGCTATCTTATATTATGAATGCATTTTAAGAAATTTTTGTTTCTGGAGCTGATAAAATCTAGATCTCTAATAATTTTTAAACCCAAGTCCTTTGGACGCTGCAGCTCCTTTCATCTTTTGCTTATACACTATTTCATTCTTTGCAGCTAATTAAGCTGGAAAAAGCCTGGGAATAAAGTTTGAAACAAAGGTTAATAAAGTTCTTTGCCTAGGAAGAAAAAAAAAAAAAAAAAGGCCAGGTGCAGTAGCTAATGCCTGTAATCCCAGCACTTTGGAAGACCGAGATGGGTGGATCACCTGAGGTCAGGAGTTCAAGACCAGCCTGATCAACATAGTGAAACCCTGTCTGTAATAAAAATACAAAAATTAGCCAGGCGTAGTCTCAGCTACTTGGGAGGCTGAGATAGGATGATTGCTTGAACCTAGGAGGTGGAGGTTGCGGTGAGCCGAGATTGTGCCACTGCACACCATCCTGGGCAATAAGAGCAAAACTCTGCCTCAAAAATAAAATAAAATAAAATAAAATAAAATAAAATAAAATAAATCCCTGTCTTCATGGAATATACATTCCAGTGACTCCAGTGAGAAGATGAACAAATGGAGGACCAACCCAGTCAAGTGACATTCCTAGTGTCATACCAGACCAGAGTCATGCTTTGGATCCCATGTTCTGTGACTTCCTCTTCACCATGCTTCCTCCACGCACGTAGCAGCTCAAGGGTTTCTGATGAGTGGGGTAGGTAGGAAATGGCACAAAATACCACAAATGACACAGAACGCAGTGTGTGTCTAAGAATGTATGCACGTTTTAGTAAAAGGACTTTAGAGTTAGGAAAGATTCACTTTAGCTGAGTGTTGGAGAACTTCATGGAGGGATTATCACTGGACCTGCATAGGCTGGAAAGGGGGCCCAGCAGTGGGAGGGGAAGGGTCAGAAAGGCAAGGAGGAGCTTGTCTGAAGCACATGGTGTGCATGGGGAGAGGTGTGGGAGAGGGCTGGGACCTTTGGTTGGAGCTGGTTTGTGCAGGCTGAGGACTTTCTATTTGATTTCACAATCATTGCAAAGCCCTTGCAGACTTAAACAAGGAAATACTCTATTCAACAACATTTTAGAGGGATTAATGTGACAGTGGTGTGATGGAAAAGAGATCTTGAAGGTCAAGAGACCATTTTAGGGAGCTATGAAAAGAGCCAGGACGTAGCCTAGTGTTTCTAAGACATTTGGATTTCATGGACAAGCCAAGTTTCCCCTCAAAACTGAAAGAGATTGACCTAGATGTCCCAATATTCTATTTTGCCAAATAAGGGCATAGGCAACAACAACAATGAAAACAACCACCTAGTCCCACTCTCGCTTTGTAAATAAAAGGCCCTGCTGGCTTCCCTAAGCAGGAAGGATGTTGTTGCTGTGTAGACAGTATTTCCCAAAAAGGACATCTGGGACTTTATATTAACATATCGTTTCCCCTCCCAACACACACATGCACACACTCACATACATACATGCCTGTTTTTCTCATTTCATAACAAAAAGGCAAGAACTTGGTTCTGGACATGCCACTGGACTTTATCCAGCATCCAGGAAGCACTGCAGGAGACTATGAAGAGGTATCCCGAACAGCCCGTCTGGAATGCACCTTCCCAGCAGCTGCTGCTGAAGGGCCACACCCAGGAATCGATGTTAATACCATGATTCTGCCTGGTATTAAAGCATTAAAGCTGGGCTCCTGGTGAGGCCAGTGCAATCCATTGGCTGGCCAGTGTCCAATGAACCTCTCCTTTCTGAATCTGAGCAAGTGACCAAGGCTGTATTTAGACTGGAGAACAGTTGCACTGGAAGGTCATGAGGGGTTGGGATAATCACTTGGGGAGATAAACAAGCTAGAAAAGCAGGGAAACAGGCCAAATCTGCAGACAGAAGTCCAGATAAGAAACCACATGGCCCCCGAGGAGGCAAAAAACAAAAAAACAAAAACAAAAAAACCCAAAAAACTGGAAGCATAGCTGCCTCAATCCCAGGTCTAATCTCGTTTCCTGTGAGGCCCCTTGTATTTCCATTGTGTGTCAGTGAGATGTGCCTCTGTCTTTCATAACCCCTTAGGTTGATTGGCTATTTCTTTCTTGCAACCAGAGGCTTGACTAGAATTGAATTCAAGATAAGCACAAAGATCATGATGCAAATGAAAGGGACAGAGGGGAGAGAAACAGAAAATAAGTGAGTAAAATTTGGTAAGGGATTAAATAGGGTAAAAAAAAGCATCAAATGTGACTCCAAGGTCTTGACCCAGGGAAAGTAGGTGTGTCAGAAACAGAAAACAGGAAACCCAGGAGGAGTTGCTGGGGAGGGAGGGAGTTGTTGAGTTTGAGGTGCTGGGGGCGGGCAGATGGTTGGTGCAGAGGAGTTATCCAGATCTCAGGCGAGAGTGACTATAGCAGGAGAGTGTGAGACGAGAAGGGAGAGCGTGAGATGAGAAGGGAGAGCAAGTGGAATAAGACCGGCACAGGGACTTGGGTCTGGGCATCGGGTAACTCATCTGGGAGGGGAGGGATTTAGATGCTCCCAAGGAGTGGTGTTGAGATGGTAAAGGTGAACAGAGGCAAGAGAAACCAGAAAAAGGAGCCCGGAGAAGATGAAGGACTGAGGCCCTACTGGTTTCTGAGCCCCCAGCACGTGCTCAGCAGATGCCTGTGGAATGTATCTGAGGGAGAGAGCGTATACTTGATAAAGAGTTCAGATGGCATAAATTGTGGGATGCTAGAACAATTCTCTTACCTAGGGTCACGCCACTACATTTTTGTAATTCTGGTATGAAAATTAGAAATGGATGAGGTATAGAGTTTGAGGAAGGAGGAGCTGGGAAGAGAGAGTTAATGGATAACATCCAAATACACGCCTATAATCCCGGCACTTTAGGAGCCCGAGACAGGAGGATAACTTGAGCCCAGGAGTTCGAGATTAGCCTGGACAACATAGTGAGACCCTGTCTCTACAGAAAACTGAAAACAAATTAATGAGTGGTGATCACACTACCTCACTCCAGCCTGGGCAACAGGGTGAGACCCTGTCTCAAAAAAAAAAGGAGAAAAGGGAGAAAAGATCATTGCCCAAAATCCAAAATGAAACTTCCTGAATAATCGATGGATTTCAGTCATTTCTATCTATTTTTCAATGGTCTGATGACCTTGTGTTGAAGGACATGCAGGGTTTATTTTAAAAGGAGATTCCTGGGCCCTTGGCTCGATTTCATGAATGAAAGTACTAGTGCTGAGGCCCAGAACTCGCCTATTAAACAAGCTCCCTACATCATGCGTGTGCCTACCAATATGTGGGAACTTGTCTCCATTATCCTGAGAGGGCTGACTGTATTCTTTCACATAATTTCCTCTGGAAACACTGAAGAGGGGTTCTTGTGCCCATCTGTTAGGAAGAAAATCAGCCATTTCAAAGCATGCTGCAAATCTGAAGCCTTCCAGGCACCACTGGTGAGGTAAAGGATAGAATCCAGGTGGTATCTCCTCTCCTTATAACTAGACCAAAGATAGCAACTAGGAAGGTTTTTGCTCCCTCCCAGGAAGACTTACTGCTGGATCTCACTTCTGCAGTGATTGCTGGTATCATGGCAGGGAAGAAACCTGCCCCTCTCTTTCCAGCCTCTCAAGGAAGCCTCTCCACAAACCTTCTTTCAGAATCGTAAGAGCAAAGTGATTCCCATTCGTAGGACTCACAGTGCGACATCAGGTTTGTGGGCAGGGATCCATTTCCTCCTATCATGGTGTATGGCCTTCAGGCTGCAAATGTGCATGCCTGACTGCCTGAGGCCTTTCTTGGGATCAAAGTCATCTGGTTCCACCCACAGACATCACAGTTGCCCTTGCAAGAATATCCTGAGCTAGGCATGGAGGTGCATGCCTATAGTCCCAGCTACTCAGGGGGCTGAGGCAGGAGGATTGCTTGAGCCCAGGAATTCAAGTCCAGCCTGGGTAACATAGCGAGACCTCATCTCTAAAAATAATAGTAATAAATAAATAAACAAAAAATAAGAATGCCCTCAGTTTAGGGTTGAGTTTTGACAAAAAGGCATCCACATCTCTCAGGCAATACAAGAGCAACGAAACTGACTTTGATGTCTCTGTTGATGGTGTACACATTGCATCATTAAAGATTGTTTGGGCTGCAACCAGCTGAAGATCCCATGACCCTTGACTTAGAGCACTAGGAAGGGCCCAGGTGGGTTCTGTGGCTCTGTGATAACCCCAAGGGCCACGCTCTTTCTTTCTTGCTACTCTACCATGTTTGGTGTGTGAGCAACATCCTGCTTTCTAGTCAAAGATGACCACTGTGTTTCCTTGCACACCATGGCAACCCAAGCAGGAGACGAGGGAGTCTTGGCAAAGGGCTTCCTCCCCTTGAACCTCTCTCATCAGGAAGAGGGACCTTCCCTAGAGGCAGGCCCTGATCACATGGTGATTCCAGGGCCTATGACCACAAAAGGGCAGTCACTGCCATACATCAGGGTTCTGTTATTAATGAAAGGGGACTGGCCACTGGGAGGCCATAAAAATGCATCCCACATGGGGAATAGGTATTAATGAGTAAGGAATTCAAAGGACTTCATTTCCTCCCACCAGAGCATTGCACCCAGAAGAGAAGCATGTGTGGCCAGGGAGCAGCATGAAGGTGAAATCAGAACCTGTCCTTGGAGCGCTCCTGGAAGTACGAGCAGGGGTGCAGTCAGGACGGCCTGACTCTCTGACCCTGCGACTGAGCCACAGGGGTCTCTTCTATGAGTCACCGTGCTTCTTCGATCTTGCCATCACTGTGTTGAAAAAGCCTCCCTGGGCCTTTGTGGTAAAGCCATTGGCAGAGTATCACAGTTTTTCCAATGTACCAGTCCCACAGGGACCAGCCCTGGCTCCTTGGTTCATCATCACACAAAAAAGGCTCCAGAGTGATGTGCGGGGGGAACAGGTATACAACAGGTGTACAAGCCAGGAGAGGCTTCAGGGAAGGGGCGTGGCTCTGAGAAGCTCCATGTGCAAAACAGGGTTATGATATTCTAGGAGCCCAGCTGCAGGGAGGTGGGCAGCCAGGAGGTGGGCTGGGGCCATCAAGGGAGTGACTGACTGCAACGGCAGGCTCAAGGTGAAACCTTGAGAGGCAGATTCCAAGGTCCTTGGATTCTTGCCTGTTACAGCAAATGGAGGAATGAGGCAGAAAAGTCCTCTAGGGCTGTCTTCTACTCTCTCCTCCAACAGATTTTCACTGAGCATTTGCCATGAGCCAGACTCTGTTAGCTGTCAAGGTTTCAAGGGAAGGTAGAAAAGACAGAAGCAAACCAATGGTAAAGATATCCGTTGTCTTTTAGTGACTCTCATACTCTCTCCCTCTCTTTTTCATTCTGTGCATCCCTTTGTCTATCTAAGGCTCGTTTTGTGCCAAATGCTTTTATACATCATCTCATTCAAATCTCTCTGAGGTTGGAAATGCTATTTGTGTTTTACAGCTGTAAAAACTAAGGCCAGAGAGGGAAAGTGAGTGAC
Organism: Rhinopithecus roxellana; assembly: GCF_007565055.1. Classification (NCBI taxonomy): domain Eukaryota; kingdom Metazoa; phylum Chordata; class Mammalia; order Primates; family Cercopithecidae; genus Rhinopithecus; species Rhinopithecus roxellana. The sequence continues at coordinate 13,346,442 of NC_044552.1, forward strand.
CCAGGGCCCCACAGCTAGCGAGATTCAAATCCACGGGGTCTAGCTTAGTGACAAAGCTGGCACATTTCTTCCCCTCCTTGTGCCTGCTGAGGTTTTTTGTTTTGTTTTGTTTCCTTTTTTTTGGCTTTTAACATTTTACAGTATTTTGCTATTTTTTCCTAATCAGGCAATATACATAAATATTTAACTAGTTTAAGATTTATGAAAAACAGCACTTTCTCGCCCACCTTCTCCCGATTCTTCCTGCTCCCCAGAGGCAACCACTTGCAAATGTTAAGCCGGTTCAATTCGACATGTAATAGGAGAATGGCAATTTTTATTGATGTGTTGATTTGAGATATTTGGCATCTTCCAGTGACGAAGTTTTGTCTCTCTCTACTGGACACCATCTGCCTCTTCCAGATGTATTCTTCTCACCCTGGGCATTCCACCAAAAGGCTGACCGGTATGAACGCAGTGGACAGGCTGCCTGATCACTGGCTTCGGGGTTGGGTGTGGTTTGTGAGAGGCATCGGCAGGAGACTGGATTGGAGGGGGATGCAGGGGCCAGAGCGTTTACTCTCCTAGATAAGCCCCTTCCTCCTCTTCTGGCAGGCAGTACTCTCCATATAGCTGCTCCCTTAGGTCCTAGAAATTGCTCCCCCTTGCCCTTGAGCTCTCATGCCTAGAGGTGGCACTGACTGCCTGCTACTGTCAGTGCTAGGTACTGCACTCTTTGCTTTCCTAAACCCTTTTCACACTTTAAAGAATAGTCTATTCATTGCAATTCGATACCACTTACCCTTACACCGTCCCCATACACCATACGCTCCCCTTCCGGTATCCTCTCAATATAATTATATTTGTTGACATCATTAGTTGGACTGTATGTACATGATTAAACTATATAAATATTGCTGACTACATAGCCAAGTAGAGAGTTATCAGTCATGATTACATTTCTTTTTCTAAACTAATTTTTGTTTTTCCTGCATTTAACTGCCTACTTTAGAAAAAGACTTAGTTTTCAATATATTGGTCTTTAATTCTTTCCACACACATCATCAGATATGTTAAATGCATTGACGTGTTGTTTTCCTGTTTCAAACGTTGTAAATTCTCTGTATCTTTTTCTTTGGGTGGGGGGCAAGTGTGAAGTAAACCAGCCTCCAGAATAAATAGACCTCAATGTTATGGATTCTGAAATTAAAATCTTAACAAATTAACAAAGTGATGAAAACAGGAAGTTTAGCTCCCAAGGATTCTTTATTGGTCTTAAAGGTTTTACTCCCTTTGGCAAATATTGTGACCATTTTATAGACGCTACTTATTCTACTAGACAAATACTATGACCTCTTTCAAAGTGTATTATCATTCCCCTTTTAAATAGCACATTTGAAGTGTGCTGACTTTTAGTTCTAGGGTCTGTCTTCCCCTTACCTGCTGAGTGTCACAGGATCTCTTCTCTCCTTGATTATCTCAAGGAGATAAGTCAACTTTTGGATATACTTGTTCATAAAAGAAAGTCAGTCGCTTTTATTTGTTAAAGAATTGAAGTATGGGCTGGGCGTGGTGGCTCACACTTGTAATCCCAGCACTTTGGGAGGCCGAGGCGGGAGGATCACCTGAGGTCTAGAGTTGAAGACCAGCCCGACCAACGTGGAGAAACCCTGTCTCTACTAAAAATGCAAAATTAGCCAGGTGTGGTCACACATGCCTGTAATCCCAGCTACTGGGGAGGCTGAGGCAGGAGAATAGCTTGAACCCAGGAGGCGGAGGTTGCAGTGAGCCGAGATTGCCCCATGCCCTCCAGCCTGGGCAACAAGAACAAAACTCTGTCTTAAAATAATAATAATAATAATAATAAAAATTGAAGTGTAGTAGACCTCAATCTCTGGCTTCCTGTAATGTAGGCCTTATCAACATAAGGTCTCTATTAAAAAATTCTGAAATTGTAGTCTTATTTTTCACAAACTTTTCCTGGAGACCTTCCCTGGAGCCCCCTCTTAGTCAGCTACATGCTGGACCTTTCTTTCTCGGCTATTTCCCCTTTCCCTCTCCTGTGCCGGATGTCCTGTTTCCTGGATTTCATACCCTCCTATTTCTTGATTTACTCCTTTGTTTTGCTGGAGCAGATCTTCTAGCAGCTTTGTAAGAAAGCATGCATGGAAGGTAATTTTTCTTGAGTTCCTACATGTCTAAAAATGTATATGTCCTACTATTCACTTTAATTGTAACTGGACAAGTTTAAAATTTCAGACTATAAGTGATCTTCCCTCAAAATTGTGAAACATTGCTCCATTGTCTTCTGGTAGTAGGTGTTGCTGGAGAGAAATCTGAAGTCATTTGATCCCCTTTTTTTGGTTTGCTATGTGTTCCCTTTAGAATTCTCTTTTTAACCCTGGTATTTTGAAATTTTATGGCGCAGGACTTTGGTGTGTATTTTTAAAAATTTATTATTTTAGTGGTGTTTTTCAATTTGAGAATCTTAGCTTTTAGTTATAGAAACTCAGTTATAGGAACTTTTCTTTATATAGAATTTCCTTCCTTCCAATTTATATATTGCCTCGGGAATTCCTGCTATTCCATTTGAAACTTGTGGATTGAGCTTTTAAGTCTGTTCTTTCATCTGTCTTATTTCTTTTTTTCCTCTGGTTTTGTTTTCTGGGAGATTTCTTTGACTTATCTTTCAATTGTTTGTTAGAATTTTAATGACCAAATTTCTTGTTTTCTGATTGTTTTACATTAAAAGTATTTTATTCTGGTTCTTTATATTCAACATCATCTCTCTCTTTCTAAGGAGAGTAACCTGGTTTATTTTTATTTTAGAAGTTTTCTTCTCTTTCCTGCATTCTCTCTGTTTCTCCTAGGTTCTTATTTTTGTTGTGTCTGTTTTGGTTTCTAAATCTTGAAGTCTTACTTTGCCTGCCTAGAAACCTTAGCTGCTTGGAAGCTCTGTGTTTTCAAGGTTGGGCTTTTAACTGGTGGGTATCAAAGCAGGGTAAGTGGTGAGCTGGACATTTTTGTGGGGACTCCCATATTCCAATATCTAAAGGCTTCCTTTTTTATTTTTATTTTTTCTGGGACCATTTAGTCTATCCAGGAAACAAATGTCTGTATCTATACCCTGGTTGGTAAAATGCTAGCCATGAGCGGGGGCAAGGAGAGGTGATGAAATGGGGATCCCTGCGTGTCTCAGTCTCCACAGTGCAAACTTACCCCTATCACCCGTCCCTTCAATTTTGTTGACCCCTACTTTACACTGTGTCTGATGACCTGAAGTCTAGAGAATTTCAGGTTAATTTCTCCCAGAATGTAATTGCCAGTCCCTGGCTCGGGTCGGGTAGAAGTGAAGTAGTATGTATGGGCTGGAGGGTAGTTGCTGTGGTCAAAGGAAGACAAGGGCACATGGAGATCCAGCTAGACCATGTTCTGACTTTCACTCTGCTCCCACTCAAGCCTTGCACCTGTCTTTTAAGGCATCTAGTGCCTTAGCTTATGCTCTCAGAGTCCTGGAAGAGGACTGGCCTCTTCTCACACCCTCTTCTCCCCATTCCCCTTGCGGGCACCCAAGCTCACAACTTACTCCTAAATCTATACCGTTTCTTTATCTGCTTTCCATCTTCCAAAATCATAATCATAATCATAATCATAATCATAAACACCTGTTGAAATCTCTCCTTTGCTAAAGTCTCTTCATCTGATGTCTTTTAACTCCTTTCCTGCCTCTGGAGGTCAATCTGCTACATTTAGTTAGAAGTCCTAAAGGCCATGCTTTGAACCATTAGGTAATCCTGCTTTCTGCAAGACAACTTCTTGTATCTGAGAGTATCTGAGAGTTTTTTCCTCCAGTAGTAATAACAAAGTCATTTTCATCTTTCTGTTTACCACAGCCAGTGGCAAAGACTCTCCTTGGCCAAGGCTTAGTCAGGCTCCTCTGAGCTCTCTTATCGACTAGGCCTTGACCTTGGTCTTAGTCATTGCCGAGCCTGCGCTGCCCAGTCTTGGCAAGAATCCTGCTAAGTCAGTTTAGCAAGAATCCCTCACCCTTGATATATGATCACCCTTAATATGTGATCAAGTTCTTTATGTACCACATTTTCTTTTCTCACTGCACTTTCACACTTTCATTTCTAACATCCCTCACTTTTGATGTATATATCCTTGGCCTGCCCTTAGCAAGAATTCTGTTAGGTCAGTTTTGCAAGACTCTCTGTACCCTTGATGTGTCCTCTTGGTAATTTTTCATCCAATCATCCCCACCTTGTTCCTTGGCCCCAGCAGTCTTTGTTGTATTTGGAGTTGAGCCCAATCTCTCTCCCTTATTGCACTGTCCCTATTGCAATAGTCCTTTAAAAAAACAATTTTTTTTTTTTTTTTGGTAGAGACAGGGTCTCCCTGTGTTGCCCAGGCTAGTCTCAAACTCCTGGCCTCCTAGGTGATCCTCCTGCCTTGACCCTCCAAAGTGCTGGGATTATAGGTTTGAGTCACCCTGTCCTGCAGTAATCTTGGATAAAGTCTTCCCTGCCCTTATAACAAGTGTCAGAATAATATTATCACTGGCATTTGGGAAACAGTGATGAAGCAGTGCAAGCAGGGACTGCATGAGAATGGGAAAGCTAGGCTTTGCCTCAGGAGCCCTTTGCTTGACCTCATTAGACAGCTGCACAGGAGGTAATTTTCTAGGGCATGTTTTTTCAAACTGTGAGCTGTAACTATTTACTAAGTCACATCAACATCTTAAAATGAAACAGAATAGAGTTAGAAAATACCATCCTATATTGCCTGTAATTAGGGGAAGTATTGACTCATAAAACTTTCGTTTCAGCTTATGTGTCTGTGTACCCGGTCGAGGTGTAAAGATATATATATTTTAACCATGTAAACTGGTAAAATAAAATAAAATGATAAAATAAAAGTATAGAAGCCACTGGTCTAGGAAGTAGATTTGGACTTTTGGGGTTTTTTTTGTTTGGTTGTTTATTTGTGTTTTGTTCTATTTGTTTGTTTGTTTTCTGAAGAATAGCTTTACCAGTCAGGCTGATACTATTATCTCTATTTTAGAGGGGATAGATTTGGTTAGGCAAATTCTCACCACTGAGTGCTAATATCTCAATTTCTTAGTCTCTGTTTTACCATAACCTTGCTAACGTCTCCTTTGGTTAAAGCATTTTCTTAACTTTATCTTGCTTAAGAAAGCCAGGACACATAAGATTCAAGCTTCATTTCTAAAGTGAACGAACAGATACGTGCTTGTCAGTATTAGACTAACAAACAGATCTAAAGCAATAGGCAAAACAACCCATGCATGTCTGGATGAGGCAAAATGAAGTCTTTGTGAATCATTTACATTTTAAGTGATTAGTTCTTGGGAACCTAAGGAAGGAGTATGGGATCCTTACCTCATGGTGGTTGGTAGGAATTGTGTGAAGCATTCGTGGCAAGACTGAATGCTTTGACTCACAGTATAAGTAAAGCTCATTCTATAGACAGTTCTACAAAAAAACGAGAAGAATATCATAGACCGCTGGAAGGCTCATATGATGAGCATGTTGGCCCACTTCTGCTCTGCCTTCTATTTAAACTGGTCCACACCCCACACCCTTCACCATTTTGGCTTTTGTAGGAAGAGAACTCAACCACCAAATACCCTGTAGCCTTGGGAAGGCATACACATGAGAAGCGGGTTCCCCTAGGCTCAGGTGAACCCCACCTTCAAGGTGGCAAACCTTGGGGACCTTCTGGAAACGCAGAGGCAGATAGGGCTTCATGCTTGGTGAAGAGATGAGCATTCACTATTAGCTTGATTCTCTATCAAAGGTAAAAAAGGGTTGATCTTGCTACTGAATGAGAGACATCAATTTTCTTGAGATTTAACAATCTTTTGTGCCACTTTTGTGTAATGCCAACTAGTCATTCAGTGAGTTTACTTAGATAAAGACTCAGAGTTTGAAGCAAACTTGTTTCCTCTGCGAGCAAAAAAAAAAAAAAAAAAAAAAAAAAAGGCATTTTAAGCCTGCACATATAGCCTCAAATACTTTATTTCTATAAATAAATAAATAAACTGAGCAAATACAAAAATACAATACATGGAACATAAAAATTCCAGTAACAATTGGACCAGGTCACCCAAGTGTGAATGTCAACGTTTTTTTTCAAATTGTTATTTAATTATTTGTTATTCTATATTTTATTCATTTGACAGCCAAAGCTTCCCTCTCAGAGGAGGATGTTCCTTTGCCTTTGTCCAGAGCTCTTCAGGAGAAGCAGAGGAATTGCTCAGAGATGAGCTGGGATTGCCTGGGGAGCACATGGAGATAGTGACGACTGTCATCATCGTAACAGTTAGGGTTGGCTCTCAGGCATGGTGCTGAACACTTTGCCTGGATTCTTTTTTTTTTTTTTGAGATGGAGTCTCACTCTGTCACCCAGGCTGGAGTGCTGTGGCCGGATCTCAGCTCACTGCAAGCTCCGCCTCCCGGGTTCACGCCATTCTCCTGCCTCAGCCTCCCGGGTAGCTGGGACTACAGGCACCACCACTTCGCCCGGCCAGTTTTTTGTAGTTTTTAGTAGAGACGGGGTTTGAGCCACCGCGCCCGGCCTGGATTCTTTAATTTAATTGACTCGGCATGAGATAGGTGCACTGATTGTCCCCGTTTTGCCAGTGAAGAAACTGAGGTAGAGTGAGGTTAAACCACTTGCCTAGTTCAGTGTCAGGACTGAATCTCAGTAGCCTGACCCCAGGGCCTTGACACTTGCCAAGGATGCAGTGTTGTCTGCTCCTGGAAGTTCTCGCTGAGCAGTTTGCAAAGTGGGATTGCTCTTTCTTTTTATTTATTTATTTATTATTTTTTTTGGTACAGAGTTTCACTCTTGTTGCTCAGGCTGGAGTGCAATGGCGTGATCTCGGCTCACCGCAACCTCTGCCTCCCAGGTACCAGTGATTCTCCTGCTTCACCCTCCCTAGTAGCTGGGATTACAGGCATGTGCCACCATGCCTGGCTAATTTTGTACTTTCAGTAGAGATGGGGTTTCTCCATGTTGGTCAGGCAGGTCTCGAACTCCCAACCTCAGGCGATCTGCCCGCCTCGGCTTCCCAAAGTGTTGGAATTACAGGCATGAGCCACTGCGCCTGGCCACTTTTTCTTTTCTTTTCTTTCTTTCTTTCTTTTTTTTTTTTTGACAGATTCTCACTCTGTCACCCAGGCTGGAGTGCACTGAAGTGATCTTGGCTCACTGCTACCTCCACCTCCTGAGTTCAAGCAACTCTCATGCCCCAGCCTCCCGAGTAACTGGGATTAACAGGTGTGCCTCATCACTCCTGGCTAATTTTCATATTTTTAGTAGAGACAGGGTTTCATCATGTTGGCCAGGCTGGTCTCAAACTCCGGACCTCAAGTGAGCCACCTGCCTCAGACTCCCAAAGTGCTGGGATTACAGGCGTGAGCCACTGTGCTCGGCCAAAAAGTGGGATTTCTTGATATCAAAGGTACAAACAAGAGAAGATGCAAAGACTCTTTTATTATTATTATTATTATTCAATGTTTGCAGTAAGCAGACAAGTTAAAGGCAGAAAGAGAAGAAAAAAAGATTTAGATAAAGCAGTAATTATTTAAAGCTCAAGTTTAGAAAGCTACCACATAGTACATGAGTTTTTTTATTTCTTTAGATCTTTAAATGACTTGCAATTTCTATCCTGTAATATAGTTTGAGTATTTCATCCTTTACAATAACATTTATAATTCTCATAGTGGTTGCAAGTGGGCCCTTTTGTCCTCTTTCCCTTGTCTGAATATCTTGCTAGGTTGACCTGCACAGTTTTGTACCTGCCCACGTCTCTTCTAATGACAAGGATGGTGCTGGGGACAGAACTAACTGAAAACTATGAAATGATGGCCAACATCAGTGCCTTTGTGGTGGCTCCCATTCTGACCCCTCTGGGGCTGGTCTTTTCTACTTATTTTTACTATGTCTTCAATGGACCATCCTTTAATCTGGATGCTCCTGTGTTTGGTGGTCCAAGGTACTAATGTGACTGCTCCTCAGGTAGCCCCTCTTGTGGATTCAGAAGCAAAGAAGAAAGGTTCTTCTCTATGGCAAAGGTGTTTCAAGGTGAGCTGGAAGGAAATCCATTTGTCAATTTGGGCTTAGGATCGTGGACCTTAAGCTTCAGTGGAATGAAAGGGCTCTTTTATTTATTTTTTATTTTTATTTTTTTTGAGACGGAGTCTCGCTCTGTCGCCCAGGCTAGAGTGCAGTGGCCGGATCTCAGCTCACTGCAAGCTCCGCCTCCTGGGTTTACGCCATTCTCCTGCCTCAGCCTCCCCAGTAGCTGGGACTACAGGCGCCCGCCACCTCGCCCGGCTAGTTTTTTGTATTTTTTAGTAGAGACGGGGTTTCACCGTGTTAGCCAGGATGGTCTCGATCTCCTGACCTCGGATCCACCCGTCTCGGCCTCCCAAAGTGCTGGGATTACAGGCTTGAGCCACCGCGCCCGGCCAAGGGGCTCTTTTATTTAAGCAGCTCTGTTTCAGCAGCCAGGACAGGAACTCTATGTCCCCTTGTTTAACAGTCACATGTCAGATATTGCAAGAGATGACACAGGTTTGGTGTTTTGTTTGTTTGTTTAATGATAAAAGAGCGAAAGAGAATATGGTTGAAAGGACGGGAATAGAACTTTCAAACAGAATTTTTCAAAACCCTAACACAAAGAATGGTATTCCAAATCTGAACACTCTAAAAGAGAGAATAATGCCATTCTTCTTCATTATTAGAAATAATATTATTATGTCTGTTAGGAAAAAAAAAAACACACACAATTTTAATGTGCATCAGAAGCGTCAGGCTGATTTTTTCCCCTCTGGATTTTACTATTTTTATTTTTATTTTTTTTTTGAGACAGAGTCTCACTCTGTCGCCCAGACTGGAGTGCAGTGGCCGGATCTCGGCTCATTGCAAGCTCCACCTCCTGGGTTCACGCCATTCTCCTGCCTCAGCCTCCGGAGTAGTTGGGACTACAGGCGCCCGCCACCTCGCCCGGCTAGTTTTTTGTATTTTTTAGTAGCGACGGGGTTTCACCATGTTAGCCAGGATGGTCTCGATCTCCTGACCTCGTGATCTGCCCGTCTTGGCCTCCCAAAGTGCTGGGATTACAGGCTTGAGCCACCTCGCCCGGCCGATTTTATTTTTAAAGTCAGAATTGGTTTCCTGCCCTTCAAGTGCTCCACTGCTGATACCGATAGTGAGGTTGTATAATTGGCAATACATTTCTTACATGAAGAGCTTCTGGCCAGGTCCTTTTGAATGCTTAGAATGTTTTGCTTAGTTGGGCTTTTCTGTCCCTGTAAAGTTAACCTCCCGCAAATTTGTGTCCACTTCTGCAGGAGGGAATTAGAAGGCTGAGGAGAAATTTGTTGGTGATGAAGTTGCAGAAGACAAGGCAGAAAAGATGAGGTGGGGAGTCCAGGAGGCTGGGAGGCAGGCATAGTGTAAAACTGTTGAAAAGAGGCACTATAATTCTTTATATATATAAAAAAAAAAGCATCTGAAGAATTTGCCAATTCAGCATTTATCTAGCATTTGCTTCTCTGGGGCAGTGATTCCAGATTCCCAGCCTGTCAGGAGCTGGAGCACCCTTTGAAACTGTTTGCTTGATAATAGGATTCTCTTTTCTCCCTCTTCTTAGAAATAATGCATCCTTTAAAATAAAACTAAAGTGAATTTAAATTTTCATCGTTTTGAAACACGTATTTTAAAAATACAAGGTTTGAAAAAAACTCCCCCTGAAATAATTCTAGTCCTTTCTAGGGAGTCGTGAAACTGTAGCTTGTGGAGAGTAGCCTGCTTCAGGCTTTCATAATGACCTGGTGACTCAGCACTGGCAGACTTCCCAGGACTCAGTTCCCACCGTGGGGAATAATTTTCCATTCCTGGGGGAGTCCCTCAGGAGACACCTCCTCTGCTTCTTCAAGTCAGAGAAGTGTTCTGCCCTGCCCTCCCCCAGCCTCCTGCCAGGTTCCTGCTGCCAGCCTCATGCTGTGCTGTGTATTATAGAATTTCTAGACGTACTGCCTCTGCTTAATTGTCAACTCTTTGCCAGAGAGTTTGTGCTTGCCCCTTATGTGTATTGGAGTAAACTGTAATTTGTTTTGGAGGCTAGGGCTCTTGATGGTCATAAGTCTAATCAGAATGCCACAGAATCAGGCTGAGCACAATGGCTCACGCCTGTAATCCCAATGCTTTGGGAGGCCGAGGCAGGCGGATCATCTGAGGTCAGGAGTTCAAGACCAGCCTGGCCAATATTTTAGTAGACCTTGTCTCTACTAAAAATACACAAATTAGCCGGGCATGGTGGTGCGCACATGTAGTCCCAGCTACTCTGGAGGCTGAGGCAGGAGAATCGCTTGAACCCGGGAGGCCGAGGTTGCAGTGAGCCAAGACTGAGCCACTGCACTCCAGCCTGGGCAATAGAGAACAAAGTTTTCAATGTTGGGATGTCTTTTAAAAGACATGTGTTTTGAGATAAACTGAAGTGGTTTCAATACATGAGTCAATAACAAATCTTCACATTCTGCACATGTATCCCAGAACTTAAAGTATAATAAAAATAAATAAATAAATAAATATATGAGTCTATGGGAAATACTTTTTGATGCAGGCATTCACCAGATTCTTCATAGAGACAGACATAATGTCCTAAAATCTGAAAGAAAACCGTTTACCTAAGACAACACATAGGTTGAACTGGTCAGCAAAGTGACCACTTGTGTCTTTCAAAGAAACTTGTTTCTGAACAGTGGAGCAAGTACTGCTTTGAAAGAAGCAATGATTTGGAACTGAGAGCTCTGGATGAATGCCTATTGTTGGGTGTGGTGAATAAACGAGCCCTGTACAAAGAGGTCCAGGTGCCCTGAGCGGGCACAGCGTCTTTCTTGTCACATGTAAATCTGCTGTCCAAATACCCTATCTGGGGTGTGGCTGTACACATCCTCCTGATTTGTTAGCTCTCTTGGCTAAGGTCAGAGATTAAGTTCAGAACAAAATTTAGATACCTGGACTCACTGAAATGCATTTCTTTTTGTGCTAATGCGGCAGGCCTGTGCAGAAGACCTTCTTTGGTCATTGCTTCAGGCCAGCATTTCCTTAAAGGGCTCATGACTCTGGAAAAGTTGAATATAAATAGGGAAAGGCCTCAGCAAAGCTTTCAGAATTGTCTTCCCTATTTCCAGCTTTCTATTCCTTGTTCTCTGTGTCTTCCCTCAACCCTCCTTTCTCTTCTTCCCAGTCATCCATTAGGCATTTTACAATTGATGGGCTGTTCATGTAACGATTGCTATCCTAAAGGATCATCCATGGGGCCAAGCCATTGGGCGGACGTTTGAGGCACAGGGGACCCACATGTGCCAATCTCTCCAGAGTTGTTTGCTAATTGCATGGGATAAAAGCACCTTCATGATGGAGAGATCTGGTGGTCAACACTTGGCTGAAATTGTCAAACTTGATAGCACCCATCGTGACACTACCCAACTCTGTGGGCCTCCTGATGGGCTGCAGCATAAAGCACACAGTCTCACTCAGGGTGTGCTCTTGGCCAAACATTCATTCTGAATCTCATCAAGCCTCTAGACCCATCCTTCAAGTTACTGGAGATATGGGGGCAGGCTAAGGACAAGCTAGACAGTAGGATGAGGAAGCAACCTGACACATCAAGAATAGGGGAAATTTTACAAGAAGACTGTCCTGGACTCAGGAAGAAAATCAACATCATGATTAAAAAGTGTGTGTGTCGGGGGAGTGGTTGGGGGGACAGTTCTAGAGGAAAAGATTGAAGGAGTCTAAAGAGACATAAGTATCCCTCTACCGGTGGGATTTTGTCTCACAGAAAGTTCTCCACTCCCAGACATGGGTCCCTCGGCTTCCTGCCTTGGAAGCGCAGCAGCAGGCATCGTGGGAAGGTGGAGAGTTTCCTTAAGGATGTCCTGTCCAAGTCAGTCCACCTCACAGCCTTCCTGGGATACAAGGCTGGGATGATCCAGATTGTGAGGGAAGTCGACAAGCCAGGATCCAAGGTGAACAAGAAGGAGGTGGTGGAGGCTGTGACCATTGTGGAGACGCCACCCATGGTGGTTGTGGGCATTGTGGGCTACGTGGAAACCCCTTGTGGCACGCACTGGGCAGAAAGGCTACCATCACTGCACTGAGATCAGCAAGAACATCTATAAGATTGGCCAGGGCTACCTTATCAAGGATGGCAAGCTGATCAAGAACAATGCCTCCACTGACTATGACCTGTCTGACAAGAGCATCAACCCTCTGGGTGGCTTTGTCCACTATGGTGAAGTGACCAATGACTTTGTCATGCTGAAAAGCTGTGTGGTGGGAACCAAGAAGCGGGTGCTCACCCTCCGCAAGTCCTTGCTGGTGGAGACAAAGCAGCGAGTTCTGGAGAAGACTGACCTTACGTTCATTGACACCACCTCCAAGTTTGGCCATGGCCACTTCCAGACCATGGAGGAGAAGAAAGCATTCATAGGACCACTCAAGAAACACCAAATTGCAAAGAAAGAAGGAGCTTAATGACAGGAACAGATTTTGCAGCTGGTGGGGTCTCAATAAAAGTTACTTTCCACTGGAAAAAAAAAGAGACATAAGAATCAAATGAAGAATATTTACCTCAGATCCTCGGTCAAAACAACCACCACCAATAAGGTGGTAAGGAACAAGAAAAAAAAACCATCTAAGAGAGACATTTAGGGAACAGTTGAGGAAATTGGAATGTGCACTAGATATTAGGTAAGAGTAAGGAATTACTGTCGGGAATTTCTGAGTTGCGATCATTGCATTGCGGCTTTTTAGAAGAATATCTATTTTTTTTTTAAATTTTTGTATTTTTAGTAGAGGCAGGGATTCACCATGTTGGCCAGTCTGGTCTTGAGCTCCTGACCTCAAGTAATCCACTAGCCTCGGCCTCCCATATGTCTTTTAGGATTACAGAATTCACATTCAGTTCCAAGGATGAAGTAACAAACACTAAACTGGCAAGTCCAATGTATAAGAAACAGAACTCACTAACATGCCTGAATGTCCACCCACAGTAGCCAAGCAGACCTTCTGGCAGTTGGGCAAATCCTGAGGAATCTTGTGAAGCAGGTCAAGGGGTTGCCTGTCTTCTGGGGTTGGGGACTAGGAAAGGCCAACCGGACAGTCTTTTCGTCCAAGTTGCTGTTTAGTGAGGTTTTGGTGTCTAGCTTGTTTTTTTCATTTTTTGTTGTTGTGTAGTTCTCACCTCACATGAGAGACTCCAGCTCTTCTGCTGTTATCCCAATAGCCTTTGTAATGCGATTACATGGGCAGCTTCTAACTTGCTCAGTCATGGGGGAGTAGAAATACATGATTGGAACTTCAGGGTAAAGGTGACAGGGTGAATCCAAACATCTATAAGATTTTCCCCAAGTTTTAGTACATGAAAATAAAACATGACCCACCAGAAAGTATAAGAGAGAGAAAATGAAAAGAGGTCACATAAAAGGAACAGTATTTAGAAAAGCTTTTCATTGATACTATTGGAAGGTAGGGGATAATCAAGCAATGCTTTGAAATATCTAAAGGAAAACTAATTCCATCCTAGAACTCTATGCTCAAATTGTTACTTGAGTGTATGGGAGAATAATAGACATTTCCTAGATATGTAAGGTTCAAAATATTTACCTCTCATGTTATTCAAGAAGCTATTGGAGGATTGGCTTCTCCAAAACAAGGAAATAAGAAAGAAGGATGCATAGAATGCTAGAAAAGGGGGAATTAATACATAGAATAGGTGGAAGGATCTTTCAGACATCCTGGGAGGACTGCTTCACCCTGGGCAGAGAGGGCACTCATTCCTGATCTAAATCATCAGAAACCTCCAGAAGAGTCCCACATGGGCCCAATAACCTGAAAATATTGAGAGGCTTAATAAGCGGTTGAGAATTTGGGATTGAATGAGTGGAAGGTACAGAAAAAACTAACTAAGCAAAAGAAAGAGAATGATTATTAACTTCTAGAAAAACAGTTTTTAGGAAAGAAAAAGTCATCATAGTATACTATGTGGCTCAGTTGTGAATGGCATCTTCACAGTCATGGTAATGTAAGCAGTGGATAGCAATCCAATTAAACTTAATAACAGAAAATACTGGTGAGGTAGGAGATCAGCAGGACTTGTTTTCTGAGCACTCGTTCCAATCCTGCTGATCAAACAGGATCTGGTCAAAATAGGATGCTTAAAGAGACTGAACAAAACCAGCTAAGACCAAGATGGCAGCAAAAGTCACCTCAAGTTGCCCTCACTGCTCATTATATGCTAATTATAATGCATTACATGCTAAAAGACACTCCCACCAGCACTATGACAGTTTATAAATACAATGGAAATGCCCAGAAGTTACTTTATATGGTTTAAAAGGGGAGGAACTCTTGGTTCCAGGAGCTCCTCACTCCTTCTCTAGAAAATTTGTGAATACCCCATCCCTTATTTAGCATATAATTAAGGCATAGTTACAAATACAGCTAACCAGCAATCCACTAGTGCTACTCTGCCTATAGGGCAGCCCTGCTCTGTTTATGAAGCAGTCATTTTCCTGTACTCTGTTGCTCTAATAAACTTGCTTTGATTTCACTTTATTTTGTTGACTCACTCTTGAATTTTTTCCTATGTGAAGCCAAGAACCCACCTGGCTGAGCCCTAATTTTGGTGTTCACCTGTGTCATTGGTGGTAGGATGGGAAGACATGGAAGTTATGTATATGAGTGTATGTTGAGGATGTAGTATGAAAGAGACCCAAAGGGCCATCTTCCAGAGTTGGAAGTCCATAGCAAATGTCTAAAGTTTAAAAAGATCAAGAAATTACAATATAAGCATGTTATTTAGAGAAATGGAGATAGGTACTCAAAGCCTTCACTAAAAGAGTTGGCTGTTGTTGCTCCACATAGTGGTTAATGAGAGGTGGGGGAGAGCCTGCCTTCTTTTTTGTAATAGGGTTAAAAACTGTACAGAACAGGAGCCCATTCGCTATAACATTTTGTCGATGACATTCTGGAAGAATTCTTCTGACCTCATCACTATAGGACTTCATGCTCTGGGCCAGAAGTCACAAAATGGTGCCATAGTAGTGGGTTTTTGTATGACTCCCACAGTTTTATATTTTTAATAAGAATATTTGAATTTATTGACAATAATTACAAATCAGGAGATTTAAAGTAAAATACCAGATTTCTAGTTTCCCTTGAAAGAAATCAGAAGATTCAGCAAAACAAATGCCTGCCCAACAAAAACAGCTGACTGACACCGAGACAGAGCTGTGCCCCTCAAGCAGCCAAAGGTCCTACCTGGTACTCACCTGCTCCCCACCTTCCCCCACTGGCGTTTTTGGTTACCTGCCTGGCCTCTGTAGGCATTTGCATACAGGTGTCAAAATACTGCTTTTCCTACTTCACCTTTTGAAAGCAGTGTAAGGGATTTTTTTCTGTTTTCCTCCCCATTAGTTTTCTATTCCTTCTTAAGACAAATATTATGCAATCTATTAGGGATAGTGTAGCAGACAGAGTTCAGTCGATGCAGTGAGAAAGAACCAGTTACGAATCCAGATTCTACCAAGTTCCATGACTGTGAGCAAGCCACTGGATTTCACTGTACCTCAGTTTCCTTTTGAGTTGAATGGGTCATATAATTGTTGTTGCAAGGGTGAAGCATGATAATTTTCATGAAACTGATTGCCCACTACATTGTTAAAAGCCACAACACCTAAAGCAAATTATTAAATAGATAATATATTTGATTAAATATCTTCAGGCAGATGTAGGTATTCCCTAAAGTTTTTTCATCTCTAAGAGACAAGACAAGATTCTGATCATCTAAGTGTCTTGGCCCATGGCTGTTCAATGCTGTGAGTGGGCATAGTCTAATTGTTTTAAGTAAGTTGATTTATTGGGGAAAGGAGAATGCTGAAGTTTAAAGTTTCAAGCCTAGAACCCATGGATCCTTTAGTTAATCAATTTCCACAGATATTTACCAACGGTCTGCTATGTTCAGACTTTGATGGGCTTCAAGTAAGGTACATGTTGTTGTTATTGTTTGAGACGGAGTTTCACTCTTGTTGCCCAGGTTGGAGTGCAGTGGCATGATTTCGGCTCACCGCAACCTCTGCCTTCCGGGTTCAAGCAATTCTCCTGCCTCAGCCTCCCGAGTAGCTGCGATTACAGGCATGTGCCACCACGCCCGGCAAAATTAGTATTTTTAGTAGAAACGAGGTTTCTCCATGTTGGTCAGGATGGTCTTGAACTCCTGACCTCAGGCGATCTGCCCGCTTTGGCCTCCCAAAGTGCTGGGATTACACATGTGAGCCAGCACGCCTGGCCAGTACGTGTTTTTTCTAAGAGGAACTCAGAGTTTAATGAAAAATGCTAATTTATAAAGAGACACATGACTAGTTGTGGCAGTAAGAATTTAGAAAACAGGGAGTCTTTTTAACTGTGTGATTCTATATGTTCTAGAATGTGTTCCTGGATGTTGTCAGGACTCACTTCCTGGGCTTTCTTCAGAATAGGATCGGCAGTTATCTATTCACAAAGGATCAGAAGAGTGCTTTATGTGGCCCTATACTTCACAGAATTTTAGAGTTGGCATCTTTAAAATAATAACAGGGAAAATGCTGGGTCATCTGCAGATGTTCAACAAATTCTCAGAATATGTAAGCAGGAAGTCAATTTCATCAACTCCGATCCATCGAAAATGATTTCAAATAAGAAGGGCGGTGCTGAGAGACTGAGTGACTAGTTAAGGTTACACAGCTTGCTAATCACCAAGCAAGGAGTGCACAAAAATGACAATCTCTTGTAGGGAGGAGAAGAAAATATCTTTCAGATTTGTCCTGGAAAGAGAAAGAAAAGATCTTCCACTCCCTTCTCTATGGTGATGGCTGGTGTGAGGAACACCTGCATCTTACCTAAGTATTTAACTTAAGACACGTGAATCCTTTCATTTATTATCAAATATTTGTGGAGTACCTACCTGTGCCAGGTATGGTTCTGCAAAACCCTTTCCCCAGCAAAGCAGAGCCAGAGCCTGGCTCTCATGGAGCTTGCAGTCTAGCAGGGCTGGTGGCAGAGGGAGCCGGAGCCAGCCACAAACAATGGATGCAATAAATATCACAGTACTGTGTATAGCATGGTATGAGGTGGTGGGTGCCATGGGAAAAAGTCAAGTAGAGCAGGCACAGTGGATGTTATGTGGCTCTGTCCAGACCTCCTCTTCAGGACGGAGATATCCCCATCCCTGAGCTGCTGGGATATCGGTGGCTCACAGTTGCATCCCTCAGCTTCTGGGAACAGTCTTGCTTAGAGTTATGCCCTTTCCTGGGTGAAGCCCATGACCAAATCTGCCTGACCTGGGATATAAGACCCAGCCCCTTTCCTCAGTTGGAGACATTCTAGGGCCTTCCCAGCTCCAGAGCTCCCTGTAAGGCTGGTTCAGTCCTCAGTGGCAGCCAGCCAACCACACGGGTGCTGGCTTCTCTCTCCCCATCCTGCCTTCCCAGCTTCCTCACAAGTGTGTGCTCCCTGAGCACCCCCCACGAGCCTGCTGCATGCCTCTCTCGGTCTCAGGCTTTTGTTCCATGGAACACAATCTTAGACAGCAAGGTAAGAAGATCAGGAGGGAGAGGACGACAGCTTGCCTATTTTAAAAGGCACGGCCATTGTAAACCTCATTGGGAAGGTAACATTTAGGAAAAGCTTGAAGTTATGAGAAAAATTTTAAATTGATAAAAACATAATTTAAATGTTTCTGTTGGTTTTGTGTTTGGTTGCTTATGGTGAAAAACCAAGGCAAATGTCTCTTTTATCAGGAATACACATTAATGGGCTTAAAACATAGTGTGAATGAAGAGATTGAAGCCTAGCAAGGTATATTGCTCAGCACAACAGAACGAGAATTCTGTGGTTCCCCTCTGGCAGCCCTAAAGAGAAGGGGCTGGGGCCTCCAGAGGAGAGAAGGGAGAAGCTATAGGCAACAGTACTTGAGAGAGGTGAGGACCCCAGCAACCTGATAAGAGGCCTGGACCCAACGCCAAGAAATTGGCAATGATTTCTAGGAACTAGACGTCTGATATTCCATTTTGAGTTTCTCCCTGTACTCATGCATTGGCCGTCACGCAAAATGCCACATCATCTTGGGGAATCTGGTGGGAAGAAAGGTGCTTTGTTTGCACCAGGTTATTACGAAGAGAGGGCAGAAGCC
This sequence comes from Rhinopithecus roxellana, assembly GCF_007565055.1. NCBI lineage: Eukaryota > Metazoa > Chordata > Mammalia > Primates > Cercopithecidae > Rhinopithecus > Rhinopithecus roxellana. Next base: position 13,364,692 of record NC_044552.1, read on the forward strand.
TAAGGCTCCCCAGCACCAAGCTGGAGTCAGGTGTTGTAGCAAGAGGCAACGCAAACAACTACCTGGACAAGACCCTCCCTGGATGGTTAATATTGGGACTGCTGCTCTCTGTCCCGTCCTGTGAGATTATAGCATGCACATATTTATTTAACTATTAAAGGAAGAGGAGCACCATATGGCTGTAAAACATGGGGCGATTTAGGTTACAAAAGAAGCATGCTCATTTAGAAATCTTACACATTCAGAGGTATTATCCATCTCTAGCAATCGCAGAGAGTGAAATAAACATATTTAAGTAATGGCAACAGCAACAAGGAAGACTTTTAAGCACACTTTCAAATTTTGCATTGAGAAATATGGTGAGACCTTTCAACTTTCTATTTCAAAATCCAAACCCATTCTGATGAAAGCTCTTTATTCATGAACACTTTTGTTCATGTGAGTAGGATTTTACTCTATACATCTCAGACAAAACTTCTTTCATTCCACCTGCCGTTGGGCAACGCTCTCCAAGGGGAGGAGGAAGCTCCTTCCAGAGTCCTGCCAGACATCAACACAGGCCCTGGGGCAAGAGCTGGTCACCCCTGCCTGAGCTGGGCGGAGAGGAGAGGAGTTGGATGAGGAGGGACATCGAATTTAAAGAACAAAATCAGTTGACCCTGTTTTGGTGCTAACTTTTTCTCGGCTGGTATTCTACATCCAGAGAAGCGAATGCGGTGGTCATGTACCTTTCCCAAATGGTCTCTTCTTCTTCTCCTCCTTCTCCTCCTCCTTCTTCTTCCCCTTCCCCCTCCCCCTCTCCTTCTCCTTCTCCTTCTCCTTCTTCTTCTTTGAGAGGGAGTCTTGCTCTGTCACCCAGGCTGGAGTGCAATGACATGATCTCAGCTCACTGCAACCTCCACTTCCGGGGTTCAAGCGATTCTCCTGCCTCAGCCTCCTGCGTAGCTGGGATTACAGGCATGTGACGCTGTGCCCGGCTAATTTTTGTATTTTTAGTAGAGACGGGATTTCACCACATTGGCCAGGCTGGTCTGAAACCCCTGACCTTAGGTGATCCACCCACCTCGGCCTCCCAAAGTGCTGGGATTACAGGTGCCTGGCCCAAATGGTCTTTTCTTATCAGAGTTCCATTCTTTACAAGTAAAATTAAAAAAAAAAAAAAAAAAAAAAAAAAGCCTCTTATCATGAAGACATATGTGGGCAGGTAGAAAGCGTTTTACAGGATATATTTTGTAACGCTTCCAGACAATATATAATTTACCATCTTAACTATTTTCAAGTGTACAGTTCAGCAGCATTAAGTACGTTCATGCTGTTGTGCAACCAGCGCCACCATCCATCTCCAGAGCTTTTTCATCTTCCCAAACTGAAGCTCTGTACCCATTAAAAAACAACTCTCACTTGTCCCTTCCCTCAACCTCTGGCAACACCCATTCTACTTTCTGTTTCTGAATTTGACGCCTCTAGAAACCTTATATGAGTGGAATCATACAGTAAGTGTCCTTTTGTGACAAATACTTATTGGCTTATTGCACTGATAATAATGTCTTCAAGGTTCACCCATGTCTAGTATGTGTTAGAATTCTCTTCCTGTTTAAGGCTGAGTAATATTCCATTGTGTAGATAGACCACAATTTGCTTATCTGTTCATCTGTTGAGAATAACTTGGTTTGCTTCCACTTTGGACTATTGTGAATAATGCTGTTATGAACAAGTGTGTACAAATCCCTGGTACAGTTTTTGTAATTTGCTTTTACTTTCCCAGACCAACTTAGGACTTGACAGATTTTGAACACGAACTTACTTTCCTTCCTTGAGATTAGATAGATTTAAGATTAAGCATTTTTAAAGGGGGCCTTTTCTTTGACTAAGTATCACAGAAAGTAATTTGGTGTCTTGTGCGTGGTGCATTGCTTCTCTGAATGAATAATTCAAGACATTTCAAAACACCAGTGGATTTGAAAATCAAATTCACACAGACAGGGTGAGTTGTGAGAAAAGGATAGCATAGGCACCATGATTCAGGTTTGGGGTGCTACAGACTGACACCAAGAAATCAAATGGGAATAAATTACAGTTCAGCTGTGAGTGTGCAACACACACACACACACACAGAAGCAGTTAGTTTAAAACTCAGGAAGGCACACAATTCTAGTTGCATTTTCTAGACTACCTTGAGGTTTGGGCTTTTACCTAAGACAGGTGGAAAGCGTTGGGAATGAGGATCTGGAGAGTTGACCCTACTTATGCTCTCCCGCCTTGTTGCCTGATAGTGCACCTTAGATAGTTAATGGCAAGGCTTCCTATGGGCCAGATAAGGTTGCAGAGAATTTTCCATTTCACACTACAGACTGCCCTGTTAACCCAGCCAGCAGTATCACAGATTAATGTCACTGGCCAATGGAGAAGACACTCAGCAGGCATGAATGCTTAGGGCCTCTGGAGTCCAGGAGCCAAGAGCGGGACCCTCATCGACTGGACCCCATGGCAGCTGTCCTTTCCAGTGGCCTCTCGCAGGCTACATGGCCTCTCATTTTTGCTTTTCCTTACACATCTGCTCTTGTTTTTTCTCTCAACTGACTTCCTTTGTTTAGTCACTTTGAATATAGCTCAATAATGCCACCAAGCTTGATTTTCCAATGCTACCTTTATTGGCTATCGAGTTCATTGCATCTGCCAATGGTGTCTGCATAGCTCAGTTCAAAACTTTGAGAGTCTCATTGACAAGCTTTGGAACTCATTGCCCAATCCAAGTCATCTAATACCCTGGGTGGATGGCGGTAGAAAGAAGGCAGGAAAGGTAGGAGGATGGTGGTGGGAGCCCTGTGGTGTGTGGTGTGTAGGACTACCTACCCTTCTCCCTTCTTCTTCTTCTTCTTCTTTTTTTTTTTTTTTTTGAGAGGGAGTCTCGCTCTGTCACCAGGCTGGAGTGCGGTGGTGCGATCTCGGCTCACTACAACCTCTGCCTCCCGGGTTCAAGGGATTCCCCTGCCTCAGCCTCCTGCACCATCATGCCCAGCTAATTTTTTTTTGTATTTTAGTAGAGACAGGGTTTCACCACGTTGGCCAGGATGGTCTCGATCTCCTGACCTCATGATCCACCCACCTCGGCCCCCAAAATGATGGGATTACAGGCATGAGCCACCTCGCCTGGCCAGGACTAGCTACCCTCCTTAGAGACCTTGGCTGGGAGCCAATAAAACAAGTCTAGAGCACTGATTGAAAGCAAGTAGGGTGAAAGAACAAATTGGTTGAAAATGAGGAGCGAAACATCCATGCCCTCAGCTCATAATGTCATCCTGTTTAGCTTCCATCCCTCCTTGTGCAATAGTGGCCCTCTAGACATGACTCACTCATTGGAGAGACTGTAAAACCTCCATAGAAATAAAGCATTGTGATTTTGTTGTTCTTTTATGGAAGGCCCTTGGTTACATTAATTAATTGGCCAGTTAATTAACTCATCAGCCTCCAAACGTGTATTGAGTGCTGACTATGTGCCAAGCACTTTGCTTTGTCCCTTTTGCGTCAGTGTACAGAGGCTCTTAGAGCGCTGGCTGCATTTAGCTTGGGAACTAAGACAAGAGCCCCGACACCTGGTAAGAGTTTACCTGTGTCCTGGGGACTCTCTAGGAGCTTTTATATGTTATTTTTAATCCCCTGGCAATTCCAAGTGCTAAGTATTATATTTTCCCTGTTGTAGGAATAAATTCGAGGCTCAGAGAGGTAAATAGCTTGCCCAAGTCACACAACCAGCAAGTGACCATGAGTGATACCCTAGATGGCCTTTTGCAAAATTTGTGCTTTTGGTTCTCCACAACCCTTGGCAAAGCTATGAATAGAGGTGGATGTGCTAGAGACGCTTGATTGAAACATACACCCTGTAGGTAGATCTGTGACTCCTTGAAATAAGCATAAGCCGGATGCGTCCATTTTAAAGTGAATTTAAAAAAACACTGGCCGGGCACGGTAGCTCATGCCTGTAATCCCAGAGCTTTGGGAGGCCAAGGCGGGCGGATCACCTGAGGTCAGGGAGTTCAAGACCAGCCTGGCCGACATGGTGAAACCCCATCTCTACCAAAAATACAAAATTAGCTAGACGTGGTGGCGCATGCCTGTAATCTCAGCTACTCGGGAGGCTAAGGCAGGAGAATTGCTTGAACCCGGGAGGCACAAGTCGCAGTGAGCGGAGATCGAGCCATTACACTCCAGCCTGGGTGACAAGAGCAAAACTTCATCTTGAAAAAAAAAAAAAAAAATACTGTGCCACTCCAGTGATTTATCTGGAAGGAACAAGGGAAAGGGGTTCCTTTCTAACTGTTTCTGATTGTTGCTAATTGTTTCCATTTTCTTGATGCATCCTAAAACAACATTTCTATGTTTCATGCCTGTGTCCCTACCAAATCTCATGTTGAATTGTAATTCCCAATGTTGGAGGTGGGTGGGAGGGCCTGGTGGGAGGCATTTGGTTTATGGGGGCAGATCTGGAAAGTAAAACACGGACATGTGCCTGAAAACAAAACAAAACAACACAACAGTATTCTATATTTTTAAAAATTAGGGAGTTTACATTGGTTAAAAAAAATAATTTATTGGCTGGGCATGGTGGCTCGTGCCTGCAAACCCAGCACTTTGGGAGGCCAAGGCAGGTGGGTCACTTGAGGTCAGGAGTTCAAGACCAGCCTGGTCAACATGGTGAAACTCCATATCTACCTTAGAAATACAAAAATTAGGTGGGTGTGGTGGTTGGTGGGTGCCTGTAATTCCAGCTACTTGGGAGGCTGAGGCAGAAGAATTGCTTGAACCCGGGGGGCGGAGGTTGCAGTGAGCCAAGATTGTGCCACTGCACTCCAGCCTGGAAAACAGAGTAAGACTCCATCCTCCTGACAAAAAAAAATTTAATTTATTTATTTTAAATTTTAAAATTCTTGGAATGCGTCATCAATGAACATTTGAACATTATGTTAAATTCATCTTGGTCTTATAATTAAATTACTTTTGTTATCACCTCCTTTGTTCTTAACAGGAAATTATATTCTCCATGCTTTCTCTGTCTGAATTTTCTCTAGTTTTCAGTTCTATTCATTTATTTAAAACTGTTTTCATATTCTCTCTTACACATGAAGATACACAGGATTTAAAAATAATTTAGTAGTTTTAAAAAAATCTGAGAGTAAATTAGAATGTTAAAAACAATTTATGATGTTGGTATTCTCAATTCAATTAGTAAAATATGCCTAATCTAAAATAGTTATAGATGAACTGTCTTGAAATTTCAGTATGACTGGAATGAACTTCACAACCTGAGGATAGCTAAGGTTGCAAAGCTGGCACTCAAACCTCAGCAAGGCTTGGGTTCTTGTCAGCTCCTGAGTCAGCACTGGAGGTGCAGATGGTCACTTGTACAGGATTAATTGTTTCTCTCTGCTGCAAGATATGTGGAACCTTTAAATGCCAGAATTAATACAGGATTTTGAAAGAAAAGGTGGAAAATACAAGTTGAAATAAGACATAAATCTCTGCTAGCGGGAGATAAGAAGCCCTAACTGTTTCTGACACGGCTCAGAAGACCCTGCACCTGCATGGCCACACCACCTCACGCTGTCCAAGAGAGGTGTGCCCGGGCCGAGGCCTTCACTCACTTCCCAGTCTGTCATGAAAAAGAACCGCACGTTTTCCTCTAACACAAATGTCAGCAAATGACAGCCTGTGGGCCACCTGTGTGTATGAGGCCCATGAACTAGGAAGAGTTTTCCTACTTTTAAATGGTTGGAAAAAAATCAAAAGAAGAATATTTTATGAAGATAGAAATCATCTGAAATTCGAATTTTAGTGTTTATAAATAAAGTTTTTTTATTTTTATTTTTATTTTTAATTTTTAGATGGAGTCTCACTCTGTCTTCCAGGCTGGAGTGCAGTGGCACGATCTTGGCTCACTGCAAACTCTGCCTGCCAGGTTCAAGCATGCTGGCTAATTTTTTGTATTTTTAGTAGAGACAGGGTTTCACCATACTGACCAGGCTGGTCTTGAACTCCTGACCTCGTGATCCGCCCGCCTTGGGGTCCCAAAGTGCTGGGATTACAGGCATGAGCCACCGTGCCCAGCCTATAAGTAAAGTTTTATTGGAACATAGCTGTGCTTGGTCCTTGGCTTGGCTCCTGCTAAGGGACTCAGGAAGCCTCCAATCATGGCGGAAGGTGAAGGGGGAGCAGGTGTCTCACATGGCAGGAGCCAGAGCAAGAGAGAGAATTGGGGTAGGAGGTGTCACACTTTACAACAACCAAATCTTGTGAGGACTCATTCACTATTGTGAGGACAGCGCCATGCCATGAGGGATCTGCCTGCATCACCCAAACACCTCCCACCAGGCCCCACTTCCAACACTGGGAACTGGAACTCAACATGAGATTTGGTAGGGGCACAGACACAAACCATGTCAATGTTGTTTTAGGATGCATCAAGAAAATGGAAAGAATCAGAAGGAACCCCCTTCCCTCGTTCCTTCCAGATCTCCTGGTCTATCCACATCTATGCCAGTTCTTTCTGGTCTTTTCTCCTGTTATGATGGATGAAATTTCCTTACTTCTATCAAGGTCAAATCCTACCTTCTCTGGATTCCATCCTGCTTGCTTTTCAGTAATCTGTCTTTCTTCTTTTTCTTTCTTTCCTCCACTATCTCTTTTATCCTTTCTACTAGATCATTCTTACCAATATTCAAGTGTGCTCTGAAATCATTCCCTAAAATAATCCTCCCTTGACCCAGCTGGCACAGCTCTAGCTCTGGCCTATTTCTCTGATCTGCTCCAAAGGTCATTCATGTGTGTCATCTGTGGTCACTGAACCCACTGCCTCCCCTCCCATTCTTCTCACTCTTACCACTCCACTGAACCTGATCTGGTAAGCGTCATCGTGTTGCCAAAACCAGAGGAAGCTTCTGTCTTAGTCTGTTTTGTGTCACTATAAAGGAATACATGAGGCTGAGTAATTTATAAAGAAAGAAGGTTTATTTGGCTCACAATTCTAAGAGCTGGAAAAGTTCAAGATTGGGCATCAGCCGTGGGCATCAGGCTTCTTTCACTCATGGCGGAAGGTGAATGGGAGGGAATGTGCAGAGATCACACGGCACATGAGGAAGCAAGAGAGGGGAGGTGCCAGGCTCTTTCCAACAGCCAGCTCTCTCCGGAACAAATAGAGTGAGAACTCCTTCACCCCAAGGGGGGCATTAATGAGGGGTTCACACCAAGACCCAAACACTTCCCACTAGGCCCCACCTCCAACACTGGGGATAAGTTTCAGCATGAGGTTTGGAGGGGACAAACAAACCATAGTAACTTCTCACTATTTCTCAAACTTTCAGCAGCATTTATACCACTGCTATTTTCTTTTGTCTTAAAATTTTTTTCTCTTGGTTTTGGCATGCCATACTCCCCTAGCTTTCCTTCTAACTCACTATCTCCCTTCCTTTCCTTCCTTCCTTCCCTTCCTCCCTCCCTCCCTCCCTCCCTCCCTTCCTTCCTTCCTTCCTTCCTTCCCTTCCCTCCCTCCTTCCCTCCCTCCCTCCCTCTTTCCTTCCCTCCTTTCCACCCTCCCTCCCTCTCTCCCTTCCTTTTTCTCTCTCTTTATCTTTCTCTTTTTTCTTTTAGAGACAGATTTTCACTCTGTTATCCAGGTTGGAGTTCAGTGGTGTGATCTTGACTCACTGCAGTCTCAACCATCTGGGCTCAAATGATTCTCCCACTTTAGCCTCTCAGGTAGCTAGAATTTCAGGCACATGCCATCATGACGCGCTAATTTAAAAAAATGTTGTGTAGAGACAGGATCTTGCTATTTTGCTCAGGATGGTCTTCAACTCCTGGTCTCTAGTGATCCTCATGCCTCAGTCTCCCAAAGCACTGGGATTACAGGTGTGAGCCACTGTGTCTGCTGTCATTTCTTTACTGGCTCTTTCTCCTGAGCCCAGTCTCTAGTTCCGCTGTGGGATGCCTTTCTTCTCTGTGTGGTCTCTCTATGTTGTTCCACACTATCCCTTGCTTTAAAAGCCATCAACATGCAAATAACTTCCAAAATATTTCCAGCCCTGATGCTTCCCTGATAGGCAGACCTCAGAGCCTCTTGACTCCTTACTTGACATCGTCACTGGGATATCTAACAGGCATTTCAAACATAAAATGGTCTAAACAGAACTCTTAATTTTCCACCACGCACCGCATGTTCTCGCTCATAGGTGGGAATTGAACAGTGAGAACATATGGACACAGGGCAGGGAACATCACACACCGGGGCCTGTTCGGGGGTGGGGATGGGGGAGGGATAGTGTTAGGAGAAATATCTCATGTAAATGATGAGTTGATGGGTGCAGCTCACCAACATGGCACATGTATACCTATGTATCAAACCTGCACATTGTGCACATGTACCCTAGAACTTAAAGTATAATAAAAAAAAATTTCCACCACAATCCTGTTCCTACACGAGTCCTATTCAGCTTGATGAGTGGAACTACAATAGATTCAGTTTTTGAGGCCAAAAATCTAGGAGTCCTATGAGATTCTTCTCTTTTGATTCAGTATTCCCATCTCTCCTCCACCCCAAATCTGGTTCATCAGCAATTCTTGCCAGTTCTACCCTCAAAAAATGTCCTGAATCCATCTCCATGGTTGCCACCCTAGCCCATGCTCCATCCAGCACACCTGGTCCCAGTGGGGTACTCTGGTCTCTCCCTCCACCCTTGCACCTGTCCCTTGCTTCTGCCCGGGGCCTCTCCAAACACACCTTCTACCACACTCTCCCAGCTCACTGCACTCCAACCTGTGCCCATTCCTCCACCATGCCAAGCCCACTCCTATCTTGGGGCTTCTCATTGTTGGCATTTTCTGTGAGAGTTCTTCCCTCAGCACCCAAACTAAAGCAGACCCTTTACCCCATAGCCCTTTGTAAATTTTCTTCAAAAGATTATCACTCTACAAATATATCTTATTGATGAGTTCTGTACCTGCATTTTGTCTTTCTCTTCCAGAATGTAAAAAGCAGGAACTTCTCATGTATCCCTGGCTCCTAGGATTGTCCTTGCTTTTAATCAGTACTCTAAAAATTGATTTATTTTAGTTCCCAGAATATCATATTTGTGGTCTTTTTCTGTGCAAAATATGTTTCCATATTGTTTACATACAATAGTTTTACATACTACCTTTTTCACTCAACATAGCTATTTTTTACATGCTATTTAACCATATGCATAAACATTCTTTTAATGATTGCATAATACTACGTGCCATGGTTGTTTCCTTTGGTTTATTTCCCTGTGATCTGACATGTAGGTCATTTCTAGTTTTTCACAGTTACGGGCAACATGTTCATTCATTTTTGTGCAAGGGTCCATGTGCGTGAGTGTGTGTGCGTGTGTGTTGCCCTGTTTTATCTGTGCCACTGAAAATATAATCAATCACTGGAGTTCCGTGACACTGCAGCATCCTTCCAGAGTGCTGCACACCTGGTCTGGCTCCAATGAGGGAATAAACCAAACCTAGAGTGCAATTAGCATTTGAATTAGTGACATGAGGATAAACAGGTGATTATCCCATTTAACAGCTGTTGAATGGTGTTAAAGACACACTGTCTGACCGCTTGAGCTTCATTTGTAGGGTTTATTAACAAACGATTAAGAAAAAACACAGAGGACTATTGGTTTAAATAAATGAAAATAGAGTTTCCAAAATGAAGTTATTTCAAAGTGCTTTAAACCAAACCAAACCAAACTAAACTGATTCCAACTTCTAAATCAAGTTGCTTGTTTAAAAAGTGAACAGCACAAATAATCACATTTCTACTTCCTGCCTTTTGTCTGAAGAGCTCAGAGTGTAGGTATAGATATTCTTATTATACACTTTTGATTAGGCAAAGAACACGTCTAATTCAGTATCTGCATTTTGCCCACAGGCAGACCAAGTCAGAACTGTCCACGGACTTCCACGGAGGTCACAATCAGACATTGAAGAGACAAAATTAGAACTCACTGTTCGGGGCTTTAGAAGGATCAGCTTCTAAAACTAACACTTTTTTTTTCTCTGTGAAATCTATATTGAGATTTTTAGAGTTAGCAACAGGCGAGAACATTTTTATTGTTGATGATGTTTAGCTTGACAGTTTTCCTTTAATTCCCTGTTTTGGATCAGAGCTGTGGGAGTCTGCAGTCTGAGTTGATGGGGACCTGATGGAACATATTACAGCTGCTATTTGCTTTGTTTTCATAAAAGTTTATGCTTCTTAATTTTTTTTTGCCTCAAGTTTTGGATTCATGGATTTAGGGTCAGCACAGCATTACAACTAATGGTCTAGGTTTTCTAGAATTTCTACAAAATTCAGTAAAACTTTCACTGAGCCAGCCTTCTTGATGAAGCGGTAAAACCTTAGCAAAAGAAATGCTGGGAAGAGTGTGACTTTGAGAAATGCAAATATCACTTTCTCCTCTGTACATGTGTAGCACTCAGAAACAAATTTGGTCTATTCCTTTAAACACATACACAGTAAAAATGTTTTTCCTTTCAAACAAACAGAAATCATTACCCTTTATGGATTTTAGATAATTCACAAAATGAGTTCTATTGCGTTTACCAATCAAGTAACTCATGCTGGTGTTTAGATCTGAGGGAAGATTAGTAGCTGGCTGTGGCTAGCCTAGCCTCTGGTTTATGATTTGCATATATGTAAATCACTCCCTTTCATTTTTTTCATGATCAGCCTGATAGTCCAAGGCCTAGATCATCCTGAACAGTAAGCTGACACTTTATTTGCTTATAAGAGAGAACTTATCTACTATATTCTTTTGGAGGTGATGGTGGGCAGTGAGGAGGAGGGCAAGGACTGGCTTATGTTAGGTTCTATAGACTTACTGTATATATGGTCCAGATGCTACATGGAAGACTTACAAAAAATTCCTTGTTTTTCTGAAGGTCAGATTTAACTGGGCATCTGCATTTTTTGTTTGCTAAATCAGGTTAGCTAAGCAGGCTAGTGCTGGCCACTCTTCACTGGCCAGGCGTCCTGGGGGTCTTCCCTGCAAGCTCTGCAGAAGCAGCGCCGCTCCTCTCTAGTGGGTGTGCATCCTGAGATGGGTGCGCTGCTCTGATGGGGTGCTGCCTCTCTCTTCAAGAGGAAGATGGGAATCGTACCAGTTCACAGAGATCTTTCTGGTCCTCAGTTAATACATAATGTTAATGAAACTTATCACTTTAAATGAACTTAGCTGCCCTTGTCATCTTAACTACCAACAGGGCAAAGTGGTGAGAGGACGCAGGGGAGAGGAAAGCCTGGCCAGCGCGGTGGTAAGACCTTCATTCTGCCGTCAGCTGTTCTGGAGAACATCCTTGCCGTCAGCAAGGGAGAAACGTGGCGTCTCTGAGTGGTTTTTTGCCCTAAAGGATGCTTACGTTCATAGGAAGCTTTTCAATGTGTTTCCTCCATGGGTGTCTGAGGCTTTTGTTTTCAGCTGCGCTTTGCACAGGAGCTGGAAGGCTAACTCCCCAAAAGTGAACTTCCTCTCCTTCTATAAACTGACCCCTGGTGGTTGCCATAGCAACTGCAAAGGGAGAATAATGAGCTGTGTAAACAAGCCCCATTCCCAGTACTGGGGCGCTGCAAGCCCTCCCTAGAGAGGGCGAGGGAGAGGAGGATGCTGTGCCTTGAAAGCGGCTCTTGGGGAGAGCTGGAACCGCAGCAAAGCGTCCACTCCCTCCCCTCCCTTTTCCTCTCACCTCTTGAATTCCCACCAGCCCCTGGGAGGAGACAAAGGACGTAGGAGGGCAGCAGCATGCAGGGGCCTGCCTTTGACGCCCAGGAGTTGAACACCAGACAGAAAATGAAATCTAAACATTTACCCAGAGCCCTGGGCTAGAAATGTGCCAACCTGACCCTGCAAAACAAATAACCCGCGTCAGCGCCACACCTGCTGCAGGCCCCAGATGCCGTAGGTACTGGAGGAATGGGCGGCAAGGCCCTCAGCTACTCCTTGCTTTAGCAATTCAGGCAGGACTGCCTGAAGATTTCTGAGACCTCTGCTCCTTGCATTCACACTCTTTTTCTTTCTTTCTTTCTTTTTTGGAAAAAAGGAAGATTGGAGGAAAAAAACACAGTACCTAAGTGTTTTGTGGTTATGAAGCTAAACACACACATACAGACACACACTTTTTTCCTCTCTGGGAACTTGGCTGCTGCTTGCAGGAAACTTTCGCCCATAATAGCGAAGGTTCTAGTATTATTTTCAGTTTTCTTTGGTTAACTCTCTCCCACCCTCACTCAGGTTGCTTTACTTTATTTTTCAGAAACAGGGTCTCACTCTGTCACACAGGCTGGAGTGCAGTGGTGCAATCACAGCTCACTGCAGCCTCAACCTCCCTGAGCTCAGGTGGTTCTCCCGCCTTAGCCTCCCTAGTAGCTGCAACTACAGGCGCATACCACGCCACATCTGGCTAATTTTTGTATTTTTTGTAGAGATGAGGTTTTGCTCTGTTGCCCAGGCTGGTCTCAAACTCCTGGACAAGCAATCTGCCTGCGCTGGCCTCCCAAAAGTCCTAAGATCTCGGGTGTGACTCACCGCGCCCAGCCTCAGGTTCCTTAAAGAAAAGTTTCCGTGTATTAAATATAAACTATATGATGCACAGAACACCACAACTTCCCTGTAAGCCTCCTAAAAAGATGATCCAAGTAAGTTGGTGGGATGGATGGAAATCCCATATTGTTTCAGTCTTCAACAGTGCTGGTACAGGTTCTCATTTCTCTCCATGAAGATCAGTGTTTTCTCAGTCACTGTGATAGGAAATCTAGTATAATGAACCATATTCCTCTTATAAAATCATTTTTATTTTACTTCTAACTTTTTAGAATGTTCATACATCTATTATTTCAATAGGTTCTTACAAAAATCCCCCAAATCTTATAGGGCAAATTATATCTTTAATTCTTCAGATGAGGACACTGGCATTAGGGAGATTAGATGATTCTATTATGGGGAAATTCGATGGTTCTTTTACAGGGAAATTAGATGATTCTACTACAGGGTCAAAAATTTAGGGTATAAAAGGATTTATCAAGGCATGAGTCACTATTATTTCCAAGATATCAAGTCCCCTATATTTATATGAATCTTGATAACAGAATGTTTCTTTTCTTTTCTTTCTTTCTTTCTTTCTTTTTTTTTTTTTTTGAGACAGAGTCTCACTCTGTCACCCAGGCAGGAGTACAGTGGCACAATCTTGATTCACTGCAACCTTCGCCTCCCGGGTTCAAGTGATTCTCCTATCTCAGCCTCCTGAGTAGCTGGGATTACAGGAGCCCACCTCCACACCTGGCTAATTTTTTGTATTTTTAGTAGAGACAGGGTTTCATCATGTTGCCCAGGCTGGTCCATCCCAAAGTGCTGGGAATACAGGCGTGAGCCACTGCACCCGGCCAGCAAAGAACATTTCTATAAGCTATATTTTATACACAAACTATAAAGTCTATGTTTACAGAGCATTTTCCTCCAATACATTCAAATATATTCTACCTAGTATTACTCTTTGAATTATCTTTTCATATAGGTGACCAGATCATAGTTTTGCCTGGTTTCCACTTTTTTATCTGGCATTAAAATATTGTCCTCATTTTCTTTTCAAGCCATATTAACAGCTGTTGCAAGGGCTGGTCTGCTATAAATGTATTGCTCTTAGAAAGAAAAAGTGACAGCCAGGCGTGGTGGCTCATACCTGTAATCCCAGCACTTTGGGAGGCCAACGCCGAGGGATCACCTGAGGTCAGGAGTTCGAGACTAGCCTGGTCAACATGGTGAAGCCCCGTCTCTACTAAAAATACAAAAAATTAGCCAGGTGTGGTGGTGCGCCTATAGTCCAGCTACTTGGGAGGCTGAGGCAGGAGAATCGCTTGAGCCTGGGAGGCAGAGGTTGCAGTGAGCAGAGACCGTGCCATTGTACTTCAGCCTTACAGAGCAAAACTCTGTCTCAAAAAAAAAAAGAAAGAAAAAAGAAAGAAAAAGTGACAGACATCATGATAGTTCTTGCTTTTTCCACAAAATTTCTTCTTTTTCTTCTTTTTACCTTTGAAATTAAGTTCTAGGCCACAGCATTTGTGGATCTTCTGTAAATGCCAAGCTCAATCCCAATGGTGGGTCATGCCTTTGTGACATTCTAAATAAGATAAAAGGAAGGAAATCTGGGCTGGTGATGCTGTTTCCTCAGAGGAAATAAGAAAATGTATGAAAAGTAACTTTGGAGCCTACCCAATTCTTCTAACTGTTCAATGGTGGAAAATGATGACAGCTTTCTTCTACTAAATGTAGCATGAGACTCCCAGGAATCTGTTAGAAGCAGCCTCTGTGGATGGGATGGCTTGTAGCATCAAGAAATGCATTTATCTCAGCGAAATAAACTTGTAGTCTCCACCCCTAAGACCAAGGGACTAGATTTTTCTTTTTGTTTGAGACGGAGTTTCGCTCTTGTCGCCCAGGCTGGAGTGCAGTGGTGTGATCTTGGCTCACTGCAACCTCTGCCTCCCGGATCTAGTGATTTTCCTGCCTCAGCCTCCCAAATAGCTGGGATTATAGGTGCCCGCCCACCACACCTGGCTAGTTCTTGTATTTTTAGTAAAGATGGGACTTCACCATATTGGCCAGGCTGGATCCCGAACTCCTGGCCTCAGGTGATCCCTGCCTCGGCCTCCCAAAGGGCTGAGATTGCAGGCCTGAGCCACCGTGCCCAGCCCAAGGGACTTGATTCTGATGGTATCTCATCCCTTTCTTGGAACCTCAGAAGGCGCAAACTTTTATCAGCCTAATTTATATGCATGGATGCTTCTTCCCCCAGGTACAGGACAGTGGTGAGCTCTGGAGCCGAGACACACCCCAGTCAGAAGAGCCCATCCACTCTACAGAGATGACAGGTCCTCTGAACCTTTGGGTCTTCCACGTTGTGTGGGGGAATGACTCCTTTCTTCTCCTTTGACATGAAAGCACCAGGTTAAGTCCTTAGAGCAGAGAGAGAATGAGATCATAAAATACTATTCTTGGAAAGAAACTCAGAGATAATTAATTAGAACTGCATTTGCCACATTCTAAATAACAGGATTCCTTCCATTGCTAAAACACTCTGTATGGTAGGAGCTGTACCTTCATTTGCTCTAGACTAGAGCTGTCTAGTAGAAACACATTGTGAGTCATACATGTAACTTTAAATTTTCTAGTAGCCACATTAAAAACAAAAAAAAGGTAAAAGGAAACAGGTGGTTCTCCATACAAGATATACAAATAGTCACTGTGCACATGAGAAGACACTCGATCCATCACTAATCATTAAGAAAATGCAAATCAATACCGTAATGAAATACCACTTCATACCCAGTAGAATGGTTTCTATGAAAAACTTAAAAATAAATAACAGAAAGTAGCGTTCATGAGGATGTGGATAAATTGGAACCCTTGTGCACTGTTGATGGGAATGTAACATGGTGCAGCTGCTGTGGAAAACAGGATGGTGGTTTTTCAAAATATTAAACATGGAATTAACATAAAATTTAGCAATTCCTTCCTTCTTTGGTGTGTATACCCAAAAGAAATGAAAGCTAGGGCTGGGCACAGTGGCTCATGCCTGTAATCCCAGCACTTTGGGAGGCTGAGGCGGGTAGATCACAAGGTTGGGAGTTCAAGACCAGTCAGCCAACATGGTGAAATTCAGTTTTTATTAAAAACACAAAAATTAGCTGGGCATGGTGGCGGGCGCCTGTAATCCCAGCTACTTGTGAGGCTGAGGCAGGAGAATCGCTTGAACCTGGGAGGCGGAGCTTGCAGTGAGCCGAGATGGCGCCACCACACTCCAGCCTGGGCGACAGAGCGAGACTCTGTCTCAAAATAAAAAAATAAAAAAGAAATATAAAGGAAATGAAAGCTGGGACTCAAACAGGCATCTGCACGCTGTGCTCATGGCGGCATTCCACACAATAACTGCCCATAGGGAAGCCGCCCAAGTGTCCAACAACAGATGAATGGATAAACAAAATGTGGTCTATACAGAAAAGGAATATTATTCAGCTTTAAAAGAAAAAAAAGGACATTCTGACACATGCTACACCATAGATGAACCTGAAGACATAATGTTCAGTGAAATAAGCCAGTCACAATAGGACAAGTACTTTATGATTCCACTTACATGAATTACCTAGAGGAGTCAAATTTATAGAGACAGAAAGTAGAATGAAGAGTTATTGTCAGTTCTGGACGAAGAAAACGTTCTGGATATGAATGGTGGTCATGGTAGCACAATAATGTGGATGTACCTAATACTACTGAACTGCACACTTAAAATGATTAAAATGGTAAAGTTTGGCCGGATGCGGTGGCTCATGCCTGTAATCCCAGCACTTTGGGAGGCCGAGGCTGGTGGATCACAAGGTCGGGGGTTGGAGACCAGCCTGGCCAACAGGGTGAAACTCTGTCCCTACCAAAAATGCAAAAATCAGCCAGGCATGGTGGTGGGCACCTGTAGTCCCATCTACCCAGGAGGCCGAGGCAGGAGAATCACTTGAACCAGGGAGGCAGGGGTTGCAGTGAGCTGAGATCATGCCACTGCACTCCAGTCTGGGAGACAGAGCAAGACTCTGTCTCAAAAAAAGAAAAGAAAAAGAAAAGGTAAATTTTATGATACTTGTATTTTATGATAACAAAAAAGGTGAATATAATTTTATACTACATGACATTTAGCCCATAAAATCAGAATATTATCAGTTCAACATATAATGAATGCTAAAAAATTATTAATGATGTAGTTTGCCTTCTTTTTTTACACTATCTTCAAAATCCAGTGATTTTTTTTTTTTTTTTTTTTTTTTTTTTTGCACTTTCAGTACATCCTAATGGCCACGTGTAAAGTACTGAATGGGTACGTGTTGCTAGTGGCTGCCATATTGGATGTACTGCTTTAGATAATGTTTAGTGGGAAGATAGCTTCAAGGATCCCGGATGGTTGTTCTTTCAACCCCAAGTCCCCAAAGGCCATGAGGTGAAACCTTGATGACCGTCAGTAAGACAGGAAAAACCGACTGTTTTTCCTTCTCTGTGCTCTATCTGACCATACAAATCACTTCTGTGACCAGATATGTGGGTTTTTTGCACATTGCCCGGTTCTCTGCCACCAACTGGGTGTCCCACAATACAATTCAATTCTGACACCATCTACCTGGAGATAGTGTCAGATCCCACAGATTAATGGCTTAGTCCCACAGGACTGCCCCTTACTTCCTGTGCAATTGTAGGTAGTAGGGCCCAGGTTAAACACAACTTCTGTCCAACTTGGCTGCAAATCTGAGGCTCCCACAACCTCCTTCTCAGGTTCAATCATTTGCCAGAATAGCTCATAGCACTCAGGGCAAGCCTTTGCTTACTTTAACCCATTTATTATAAAAGGATACAGCTCAGGAACTGCCAGATGGAAGGCAAGGTATGGGGGAGTGGTGAGCAGCTTCCATGCCCTCTCAGGTGTGCCGCCCTTCTGGCATATAAGTGTGTTCTTATTCATCAACCCGGAAGCTCCCCAAGCCCCATAGTTCAGAAATTTTTATGGAGGCTTCATCATGTAGGAATGGTCAATCATTAACTCAATCTCCAGCTCCTCAGTCTCCCCAAAGGATGAGAGCTGGGATTGAAAGTTCCAAGCGTCTAATCATAGCTTGGTCTTGCTGGTGACCAGCCCTGACTCAGGAGCACACCAAGGGCCCCCTCATTAGAACAAAAGCACTCTTATCACCCAGGAAGTTCCAAGGGATTTAGGAGCTCCATGTTGAGAACCATGTCAACGACCAAACGTTAGAACAAAAGATGTTCTCCTACTGCTCAGGAAATTACAAAGTTTTGTTTGTTGGTTTGCTTGTTTGTCTTTTAGGAGTTCTGTGCCAGAAACCAGGGACACAGGCCAAAATCCATATTTCTTATTATAAATCACAATATCCCACTATTGCACAGCCTGTGTGTTGTCTGTAGCCAGGTGGGGCTGCCTGACTTCCAGGCACCTTTCCCTCCACAGGCTAAGAGAGACTTGGTCACAGCCCAGTGTCAGAACAGTCAGGATAAGACTAGACTGAGCTGGCTCCTGAGTCGGTATCTTCAGGTATGGTTTAGTAGCTAAGGTAGAATTCAGAACACACCTTGTAAGGTTCATGAATGGCTAATGTCTGAGTGAAAAAATAAAGTCCTTAAGAACTGGCAATAGAGAAGGCAAGGGATTTTATGGGGGTATGAGTAGGGCTTGATGAGCAAAGTCCCAGACAAACTGGCATCCTTATCATTGTAAAAAAATATAGACTTCCTAGCATGATCTTTCTTATATAGCTTAGCTGTTGATAGACTTCCTTCCTTCCTTCCTTCCTTCCTTCCTTCCTTCCTTCCTTCCTTCCTTCCTTCCTTCCTTCCTTCCTTCCTTCCTCTCTCCTTCCCTCCCTCTCTCCCTTCCGCCCTCTCTCCCTCTCTCCCTCCCTCCCTTTCTTCCTTCCTTATTCCTCCCTTTCAAGTGTATTTCATGGGCCTATCTGTAAGGTGGTTATCTGTTTTGAAGTCTGAGGGGACTGGGTCCCCTCCCATCCCCCAGCCCCTGCTCTCTGGGAAGTCGGCTGGGTGTGCTGGGCAGGCTCCTGAACGAGGTGAAGCCGAAGACTGCAGCAGCTCTTCCCATCATCACCCTGGCTGCTGTGGGGAAGCTGGCAGGTTTCTGGAAGAGTGCTTGCTTGGAATGCTTAGCATCCTCCCAGGCCTCTGACTCTCCACTGGGGATGCAGACGGTCTGCATTGCAGTGTAATCCACTACTGAGAATTCCCGTGCTTCTAGAAACCATCCTCTCACCTCCGAGGGACTCCATCTTGTCAGCTGTCCAGAGGAAACAAAATGGAACACTGCCCCATGGCCCGGTGCTTTGCACGGTTGTCAGCTCCTAGGTTGGCACGCATCTGATTGATTAAAAGGAGGTTTTGTCAAACATAATCCTGCCCACTAGCCAGCCAAGCATGTATGCAAAATGAATGGCAGTACTGGGAGGGGCTCTGTCCGGCCATCCTGGACATGGGTGTGAGTGTGCATGTGGGGTGTGTGTGTGTGCATGTGTGAAAGTAAAAAGGGTGTGGGGTGCAGAAAGAAATGGTCTTGTTTTCGATTTTATCATCGTTTTACGACCTCTGGCTCCATTTCCTCCTCTGGAGTTGAGGGAGTGAACTGTCGCCAGCCAGTCCCAACCCTGTGATCTCTGCGTTGGTTTGTGTAGGCGGCTCCAGAGACACAGATGCAAGACTCGCGTGTCTCAAACTTGAAAAGGAACAAATTGCTGGGGGAGGGGGGAGGGGAAGGGTGTGGCTGCCCGCACGTCTATCTGCCCCTCCTGAAACACTGCCACCCTTGAATGCACATCCAGGAGCTCCTTGGAATCTCAAATACATCATGTGTACTAGGATTTAGGCTCCCTGCACCCCACTGCACACTCACACCCCGCTGCACACCCTCACACCCTGCTGCACTGTGAGGAGGGGCAGGCTGGTGTCACTCTCTTTTTTAAAAATGTGGGTTTGTTCAGCTGCACGGGCTCTGAGGAGACCCCTGGGATGTTTGGATACCAGCTTTGGTAAAACCTGTGACCAGGTAGCTGGAGGGACACTGTGGCCCCTCCTCTGGGCAGTACAAAGGCCCCCTCCCAGGCCCAGCTCTGGAACCAGGCCCTGTGCCATGTCCACTTGCCGCCTGGCCCCAGGCCTTCCTCCTCCTCTGAGGGCCCTGGCTCCTAGAAGGCTGGGCTACCTCTTCTGCCTGCCCTCCTGCTCCCTGTTCAGGCTTCATACAAACACCTTCTCAACACCAGAGGCTGCAATTAGCATTTTACAGCAGACAATCCAAGGCTAACACAGATAATGTCATGGACGGCACTGCTTTTATTCCCCTCTGGGATTAATGTCCTATGAATAAACACTCCACAAAGCCTATATTCATAGAAACACTTATGATGTAGAATTGGAGCTAAATAGTGCCTATGGACAGCCTGGGACAAGGGAGCGTGGAGAGAAGGTGGGCTCAGGAGGAGACGGGAAGCAGTGGGCTGCTTGCTCAGTGATTTGGAAGTGCTGCATTAGTACAGTGCTGTCAGTCTTTGTAGGTGGGACTTGAGACCAGGCAGGACAGGAGACCAAGCAGGGAGCTCAGGGAACCACGTCGGTCTCCACAGTGGAGTCTGGACTCCAGAGCTCTCGCCATGGTGTCCCAAGAGCAACAGAAGAGACTCGGGGGTGGCAGAGTGAGGGAAATAACATCCATGAGCGGATCTGTTCAGCAGAGAACTGGAGGTGGGCTCGTTTGATATTGCAATTGCTCTGCATCAAATCCCTTCAGGAGCTGCTGTGTGCTTGCTTGACTGATTGCATTTTTGTTTTTGAAAATAACAAAATCTGTAGTACAGACAGCAAAATGTTAAAGCTGATGAGTGGGCACTTGGACCTTTGATCTATTATTTATGTACTTTTCTACATATTTAAATTATTTCATAATTTGATACATATATATTAAAAAAGAAGGAACTGGATATTCTTTATTTAATTTGGCAGAAGCTGTTTTGGGAAGTCTGTCTTATCCATGCACTTTCCCTTCCCACCTGCTTTGTGAAGGTTCCAGACAGGGCCAGGAACACTGCGTTCCTTGACAGGCAAGGTTTTGTATCCCTGCTGCCCGCTCCCCCTGCACCTCTGCAGGGCAGCAGCACAATTCCAGCTTTGGCATACCCGGGAACCCCAGTGCTGGTCTCGCTGCACCCTCACAGCTTGGCTAATTCCAAGACGTGCAGGCACCGCACTGCCTCCGTCTCTGCTGTAAACAACCAACATGAATCATCGCGGAAGTCAGTAGTCATCTCTCCCCCGTTTGCAAAGACTGGGGAACTGCAGCATCACAGGGTGACCCGCTGGAGGCCACAGAGGGAAGATAACCTGGAGGAAAAACTAGAGCTGAAAAGCTCCAGCTGGGATTGAAGGCTGGAGGCTGGAGCAGTGAGCCCTTCTGTTCTGGGTAGGGCTGGGCTCTCCCAGCGAAGGGCCTGTGTCACCAGTTGTGACCTCTCAGGGGAGCCCTGGCTGCTGAGTGGCTTCTTTGGGTGGTGTGGTCTCCCTCTGGCCAGGCCTACAGAGTGACCTTCCAGCACCCAGCCTTGCTGAGTCCCTGTAGGCCTGCTCTGAGGGAAGGGGCTGATAGTTCAGACGTTCAGAGAAGGTGCCTGGTGGCTCAGGAACTGGTCAGACTGTGTTCCAATGCTCGCAGCCGCTAGGAGATACCAGGAGGACGTGATCAGGAGAAGCACTTGGCTTGAGCAGAAGGCATGGTTTCTAGGAGACTAGAACTGTTTCTTGGACCCCACCTCTATTTCTGTCTTTCCTGGACATGTTACAACCAGAGTATGCTCTTACAATGTGACCATATTTTTTGCTAAACTGTTTGGAATAAATTATACCTGGAATCACAGAAACAGTTAAGACCCCAAATATTTTCAAACTGGTATAAGTGGCTTGGATTTTTAAAAAGTGCTCCTTTTACAGAGAAATTGTAATTTTGTTGTTGAATTATACACGTTTTAAGTCAAGACTTGAAGTATAGTTACTACATCATCATACATAAAATGTTTTCTTGGGGTATGGCTGCTGCAGCCCTTGGAAACCAATGTCATCCTTGAGAGTGTCACAAACTTCTAACAGTCCAGCCTTCTGTTCCGCCAGGGCACTTGAGGATTGGTTCTATTTGCTGCTTTAAAATAACAGCCCTCCCTTATTCTGAGGAGAGGCAAGGATTCATCGGCCCTGACTATTTATCAGTGGTTTCTGAAGACAGGAGAATGTTTATTTTGTGAGAACATTTGTCCTACCTTAATTTGCAAGGGACTTAAAAAGTAGCCACCATGAAACACAATAGTAAATATTTGATTCTTGTGAAACAGGTTAGTGTTTGTGATGGAATCTCTTCTACATCAGAACACCTGAGTCCCAACTTTGGTGTTTTCAGAGCCCTTGGAGGGGAGCGTTGCGGGCGCCAGGCATTGGAGGGACTCCACGCTCCACATTTCCTTCCCTCGCAGAGTTCAAACGACCTGGTGCCGCATCAGGCATTGTTCTCTTTCTCCTCACCCAGAGGAAAGTCCCCATGGCCCATTTTCTGAGCCGTGCTTTTCCACTCTTTCGTAATCTATTATTGTGACCTTGAGATGCAGAGAGAGAAGGCTTTGGCAGGACACACTGCCTGTGGAGCCGGAGCCGCTGATATCTGTGCCCTGGACCGCATGCTCCACTGCCATGGCTGTGCCAGTCCTACTGGTTCCTCGGCAGCCGCCACCCAAGTCAGCGCCTGCAGGAGCACGGACACTGAGAGGACTGGGACAGAGAGGAAAGTGTGCTTACAGAAGGGCCGTGTGTGTGTGTGTGTGTGTGTGTGTGTGTGTGAGAGAGGCACAGAGGTAGAGACACAGGAAAGAAAGAGACCACGAGAATCTGCCTTTAAAGTAGACTTCAAGTTATTTGTTTCTAGGACTGTACCTGATAGATTTGATTCTCACCAAACTCAGTTACAAAAACTCTGTGCAGGGAAAGGAATCTGCATGCTGGGGGCACGGAGCCATGGAGATTCAGGGGCAGGAGGACTGTGGCCACCCTTTGGTCCCCACACTCATGTCCCCATTCCCTGCAGCCCCGTTCTTCTCTCCCGCTTCACACTGCTTTGCGTGGGCAGATGCTCCTGCCAAAGCTTACTTCATCAGATGAAATGAAGGGGAATCTGATTTGCCGCTAATTGGGCTTAGTGTAGGCAATTAGGGTTAAGCTGGCATGAGGGAACCACCAGACGCTGGGATTTTCATCACAGTCCTGGGAAATTCTCCCAGAATTTAAGTGGTTGCAAATCACGATATTAGTTTACAGTAGCAATATTTTAAATCAGTTTAAAACAGGATATGGGCTGCCCGGAAGTAGCCAGTGCAGGCACTGCCGTTATACAGATATAAATGTACATAATGTGTGTATGTGTATATATGTGTATACACAGACATATACACACATATATACACATACAATGTATACTTCTATATTTTTATATATACCCCACATAGATGGTTGATGGTGAGACTATATATGTGCATCTCTCGCCAGGTGAACAAGGGCATTTAACAGGCACGCAGTGTGTTTCCCTTTTCCTTTTCTCAGTTGCCTCATCTTCAATTCCTGTCTGGAATCAATCACTCACAGATAATGAGGCTAGAGCAACAGTTCCCGGGCCGTCCAGCTCCTCCCTTGAAAGGAGTTTTCGCTCTGCATGGGGCTTGCAGTGTTTTAAGCCATCACCTCGTCAGCACTCGTTCTGCCATGCCACTGTTCAACTCTTAGAGCCTGCCCTGCAAGAAGCACCCATTTCACCTACTGGTGCATTCAGTCATTTCATCCTTCACTAAATATCCAACAAACGCCTACTGATTGCTTGCTCTCCGGACAACCCTGTGGACACCACCAATGGGGTGGGAAGTGCATGTGTTATGTGTGTCTGCATACGTGTGTTATGTGTGTATCTGTGCGTGTCTCTGTGTATGTGTGTGCCACCAGGCCCAAGCTTATGGGTGTTGAACAATACAACTACTTACTGTTGCCAGAGTAAGCGTGTGTGTGTGTGTGTCTGTGTATATATAAATACATGTGTGCCTCTGTATCTCTGTGTATGTGTTATGTGTTTGTGTCTGTGGGTCTGTGTGTTGCGTGTGTTTCTGTGTGTGTCACTGTGTGTGTGCGCATGTGTGTCTGTGTCTCTGTGGGTATGTCTGTGTGTGCTTATGTATGTGTGTGTATGTGTGTGTCTGTGTCTGTGCGTGTCTGTGTGTCTGTGTGTATGTGTCTGTATGTGTGCATCTGTGTGTCTATATGTGTGTGTTTGTGTGTATCTCTGTGTGCCTGTGTGTATATATATGTGTGCGTCTGTGTGTATGTCTCTGTGTCTGTATGTATGTCTCTGCATGTCTGTGTGTATATGTATGTGTGTGTCTGTGTGTATGTCTCTGTGTCTGTATGTATGTCTCTCTGTCAGTATGTATGTCTCTGGGTGTCTGTGTGTGTATGTATGTGTGTATGTATGTGCATCTGTGTGTGTGTGCATTCATGTGTGTGTGTCTGTGTGTTCCTGTAGGTGTATATCTGTGTGCCTGTGTGTGTGTGAGCTCACAGCTCTGGAGCTTACGCACAGATATAGGCATACACAATCGTGCCTACACACACCCGTTGCACACTTATTCCTACTCTGTGGCTCTCAGGTTGCATGAGTAAGTCCCCAAGCCATTTCCCTCCTTGGTCAGAGCAGCCACCTGCTTTCAGGACAGCAGCTGCCATTTATGTTTCCATATCTGGCCCCCAGCGACCTCGCTGAGAGTGGCTGAGGAGAAACAGACACTGACACCCCGTCCTTATCTGCAGCAGCTCCCACAGAACCACCAAAAGAAGCATCTTCAAGGGCGGTGGCACAACGCGAGAACGGCGAGGACGGGGGTCGGGAAGCTGCTCGGGACACTGCATCGTCCCACATTTTCTCCCCACAAATGCAGTTGCCTCTGCCCTCTGATTACGATTCCTGCTAGATATTCCGAGCAAATGCACTTGTGCCATGGCCAGGCATTTTCCATGTTACCCTGTGCCCGCGGTGGCTCTGCCTCTGAGACCTGCCATGCTGCACACTCAGGGCTAGGTGTTAGTTTGGGAGCTGGGGCTCTCGGTCACTCCCAGCCCCCAGCAGGCAGATGTGCAGACCCCCTGGCAGGGACATGCAGTGATCAGAAAGATCTAGGGAATATGGTATGGGGGAGCAGCCCCGGAGACTCTCGAGATCCGACCCCAGTGGGGTGAGTGGGACGTGGCAGCTTTCATTCAGCTGCAGGGGAGGGGA
This sequence comes from Rhinopithecus roxellana, assembly GCF_007565055.1. NCBI lineage: Eukaryota > Metazoa > Chordata > Mammalia > Primates > Cercopithecidae > Rhinopithecus > Rhinopithecus roxellana. The sequence continues at coordinate 13,389,649 of NC_044552.1, forward strand.
AGCCTTCCTCTAAGACCCTGAAAACACATGGGTAAGTCCTGGGTGGTCCAGCCTGGACAAGGGCCTGGTCCACCCAGGTGATCTGGTGTAGGACTATCCTTGGGTATGAGGACAGTTTCTAACTGTAGAGGAGGGTTGTAATGAAGAAAACCCACAATCCTCCCTCAGCCCTGTCCTGTGTGGCCTCTGCCACGGGCAGGACACACTGTAGAGAACACAGAAACAGGACACAGGGCCTGTTCTCAGGGGGCCGGCAGCCTGATTGAGATGCGATGCTTAGCCTCGGCACTTCCCTCCCTCGAACCCTCCAGGAGTAGATCCGCCAGGGTTCCATCCAGGCTGATGTCACTGGTGCCAGGGAAGTAGGGGAGGAGGCGAGTGACCCTTTGTGACTTTCCAGCCATTAACCCCTCTAGGATAGATTCTCTGTAGTTTGTACTGGTGCAGTCTATGTTTGAAGACATCCTTCCTTCCATTCCTCATGGTTCCTCAGTTTATGTTTTAAGTGTCACCATCCAGGTAGTCTTTCTTGGTCTTTTGTTTTCAACTTGTCTTGTAGCTCTGCCACGCCCGTCCCTCTAATGAGACCTAACTATTGCCTGCCTCCCACCTGCGGTCTTTCATCCACCAGGCCCAAGCTTATGGGTGGTGAACAATACAACTACTTACTGTTGCCAGATTTTATGTGTGTCTTTACATGTGTATATTACCCCAGTGGAAGTCAACCCAACTGTGGGTAGGAAACAGAATTGATACGTGTGTGAGGAAAGGGATCACAGGTATAAGACTTCACAGAACTAATGCACTACTTGTTCACATTTTGGTGCTCATAATGCAGTCCCTGCCCCCACCCTCCCACTCCGCCCCCATAGATGGATGTAATTTGAGAAAGAAGACACTGCCTAGAAGAATGGAGGACTAGAAACCAAGTTAATGAGGGTCCCTAAGTAACGATTGGGATCTCGTGATCAGTTTCACTCTCTTATCTTAGAGATGGCTGAGCCAGAGGCCACCACTTCATTCTTTTCTTTTTGCTGTGCCCTGCCTGTCTCCATGGTTTTTCAGGATTCCCAATGTGATAAAAGTGTATCCCAAACAGTGTGACGTTATTTAATCTATTCTGGCAATTCAGTGTCCGTATCCATTTCCCTTCAAATATTTCACCCAAGTATCTATGCCCCACTACTGTATTTCATTGATTCTAAGATACACATTAGTTCTTATTTTAGCATTTCTGAAATTGAAATACATGTAACATTGGTGGTGTGTCATAATTCGTTAGGGTTTATTTCTTTCTTAGTGGCACATCAAATAATGGTACGTTGATGGTGTTCTAGATGGCCTCGAGAGTTCCTGAACCAATAATAGTGGTTCTAATAACTCCCTTCCCAATGAGGGGGAGGACACAGGTTCCTTTCTGTCCCTGAAAGAATCTTGCAGGTGCTGCCCTCAATGTCTACTCCAAACCTACTTGACTCTATCTCGGTGACTGTGGCTTCAGTACTTTCACCTCCTACCTGGTGTTGGCTTCCCAGGCTGGGTCTTTGTTTGACTCCGACAGGGCTGTCCGCTAATCTGAATCCTTGCTTTGCCTCTGGTCTCCATCCTCTGCCACTTCTTGGCTTTGCACTCTGCAGTCTGCAGGCACTTGCACGTGCGCAAACGGCAGCAATTCTCCCAGACCCCTGTCCTGCGGGGACCCAGCTGCCCGCTTGCCAGGGTCACGAGATCTGAAGGATGACACAGGCTGTCCTTTTTACTTTTGTGTCCTCAGCACTTTGCCCAGTTACTGGCACATGGTAAGGACTCCATGGATATTGACACAATCACTCCGTGAAACAACAACTTCATTGTTTTTATCCACAGGAGACGTATAGGTGCCGAACATTTATTCCTTTTTTTCCACAGTAAGGAGGAGCTCTGGCACAGAGCTGTTTCCTAGGGATTGGATCTTGAGAGCTATTTGCTGAATTTTTCTTTTCCATGTGGTGCTTTTGTCTTTTATTTTTTTTTCCCTGGCCCTTTGGCTGGGATGGGATTTGGTTAGCATTGCTGGGGCTGTGCATGGGCTGAGGTGGGGCACACATGTCTTATCTCTTTCTGCATAGCCTCATACCTGGCCTAGCCTTGAAATTTCCAGTTTACGTGGGGCAGGTCCAGGTTTGCTGCTGAGCCTTGCGCTGGAACCTCCACTGGTTGCCTTCCAGCAGAGTCTGGATGAAGGCTATTTGCATCTGTCAAATGCATGGGACTCGGGCCTGGTACCTTATGTAGGTCAGGTTCACTTCCAGCTTTCATCTAACTTTTCTGTAAAGGCTGTGGCTCCTAACTCAGTTAACTCCCTCAGTAAGGCCAGCTATCCTCCTATTAGGATAATTGAGCTTCCCTGTGGATTGAAAGCTTTGACCTTGCTGGAGGGCAAAGGCGCATTAAGGAAGCAAGGTCCCTGCCATCAGGAATTCCTCCCACCCCCACACTCAACAACAAGCTGAGAAGCAGGACAGGACACACAATCAGTATGCTTCTCATATAAGAGATTGATGTTCATAGTGATTATGGATGATTTTTTTCTTGACTATTCACTCAACCAGATGTTGGTATACTAGCTTAGATTTCTTTTAGAAAATAAGGGCTACCAGGGTTTGTGGAGAAGACACTAGTCCCTTCCCTCCTTCCTTCCTTCCTTCCTTCCTTCCTTCCTTCCTTCCTTCCTTCCTTCCTTCCTTCCTTCCTTCCTTCCTTCCTTCCCTCCCTCCCTCCCTCCCTCCCTCCCTCCCTCCCTCCCTCCCTCCCTCCCTCCCTTCCCTCCCTCCCTCCCTCCCTCCCTCCCTCCCTCCCTCCCTCCCTCCCTCCCTCCCTCCCTCCCTTCCTTCCTTCCTTCCTTCCTTCCTTCCTTCCTTCTTTGTCTTGCTTGCCTGCTTGCTTGCTTGTTTGTGGGAGTTGCGCTCTTGTTGCGCAGGCTGGAGTGCAGTAGCGCGATCTCGGCTCACTGCAACCTCTGCCTCCCAGGTTCAAGTGATTCTCCCACGTCAGCGTCCCAAGTAGCTGGGATGACAGGCGCCTGCCACCATGCCTGGTTAATTTTTGTATTTTTAGTAGAGACAGGGTTTCACTGTGTTGGCCAGGCTGGCCTCAAACTCCTGGCCTAAACTGATCCTCCCACCTTGGCCTGCCAAAGTGCTGGGATTACAGGCATGAGCCACAGCACCTGGCCTTTATTTTCTTTAGTTAGGGCTGTGGCAGAGCTCAGACTGCAATATTCCTAAGATGGGCCGATGGGAAGGTGTTTTGCTGTGGTGTGCTATGACCGGCCTGTATGCGCTCCTGGGTTGAATATTCAGAAATTTTGCTAGCTTGTTGGCCATGGTAGGAGTATTTATACCAAGGAAAGCAGCAAATGGCATGTCAGGGTTTTTTCCCCGCTTCCTTTGTAGAGCCAGGTTACCAGGACGCCACTGATGTTGACTGCATGGAGCAGCCAGGACGGATTATGGCTGGTTATTTCACTTTCTTTTTGTTTTTTAGTCCTGAATTTTATCAAGGAATATAAGGTAACATATTTATAATATAGCATAATATTATCTTATAATGTAAATATTATAAATTGTAATTAATATTATAATATCTTATATTCCTTGATAAATTTCAGGACTAAAATATAATCTATATTATGTATATATTCCTTATAATATTATAAGGAATATGATATAAATATGTGACCCATTATAAATAGAACAAGAAGACAGGCATACATTTAGACTATGAAATAGTCCATAATAAAGTAAAGAATCAAGAGGTTGAAAACACACCAGCCTTGGAGACATCAGTATCCAGACGCTGTAGGATGTGCTGTGGTGCCCAGTGGGAATTCGGACGGAATGCAAGCATCACTTTCATCAGGTGCAGCTATGCCTCCCCGCTGCTGGTCAGCAGCTAAGGCCTGCACTGAAGGAGGCCTGCCTGGCCCAGAGAGGTTACACTGCCCCTTCTCCTTCCCACCCTAGGGCACAAAAGCCACTCCCTTGCCTCAAAGTAAATGACCTATGTGAGGGTTAGGAACTGCTTGCGTTTAAGCCATCAACTTCCTTCAAGTTTTTGCTAATTAAAGGCAGTTAGACAAATACTTGAGAAGAAACCATTAACACTATAGTGAAGCCAGAACATTTTTAGATTTTTTTTTTCCCCTTTGTGGAGCAAGCCCTAAAAGCACTCATTTCTAAAAAAGATCCAAAACAACAAGGAGGAATCCTCTCCCCTCCCACCTCCATCACCAATGCCCAGTGGACCAAAGTTTTGATATGAAGAAATGAGAATTTTCTTAGCTATCATTATCAGCAATGCCTTTACCGAAATGCAAATTCCTTGCTCCAGCCTGTCTTACACAGAGGGAGGGGTGACTTCTGAAAGATAGTGCAGGGAATAAGCCCCCAGGAGGTAGCATCTGAGCTAGGACTGAACAACTAAGGGAGCCAGCCCTGCAAAAATTTGGAGAAGGAGGAGACATCAAGTCCCTCAGCACATCCCAGGAATGAAAGAGAGACCCGGGTGACAGCCCCAGGTAGGGGGAGGAGGCCAGAGCCACCTGGGTGGCCCTGCAGCTCTGTGGGCCTTGTCAGCCATGTGGAGGAGTTCAGGTACTTTCTAAGTATAAAAGCCTTCAGGCTGGGCATGGTGGCTCATGCCTGTAATCCCAGCACTTTGGGAGGCAGAGGCAGGTGGATCACCTGAGGTCAGGAGTTTGAAACTAGCCTGACCAATATGGTGAAAATCCATCTCTACAAAAATTAGCCAGGCGTAGTGGCATGTGCCTATAGTCCCAGCTACTTGGGAGGCTGAGGCAGGAGAATCACTTGAACCTGGGAGACGGAGGTTGCAGTGAGCTGAGATCATGCCACTGCACTCCATACTGGGCGACAGAGCGAGACTCCATCGCAAAAAAAAAAAAAAAAAATCCTTCAGGTTCATCACCTTGGTGAGGCAACCACCAATTTAAGTGACCTTCCAGAGCCCCCACCACCACCCCAGGCATCCCCCCACACAAATACCTTTTTCTAAGAGTGACTAAAACTGGTGTTTCCTAATCTATATGAAACATGAATCACTTAGATGAACAGTATAAAATACCACTTACTTTTCCTCCCCTGTAAGATTGCTGATATATCTAAAGTCCTAGGGTCTGTATATAGTAGCGCCCCAGTACATCACTGTGGTTAAAGTAAATGCGCCTGACTTTTCCCAGGCCTCTCATAGGCACACCCTTCAAACCAACATTGAACCTGAAATCCCAGTGTTCCAGGTTCAATGAGTTTCCAATGGCACCCAGGTATCAGGATGACCTGATGGGATGCCTCAAGTATCAGGGCCATGGGGGGATGGGAGGATGCAGGTGCTGCCTTAAAGCGTCCCACCATCCCACCAGGCTGTTCTTCCGGAAAACACAAAACAGAGTGTTTTTCAGACTCTCAGTCTCCAGAAAGGGACTTAGTCTCCAAAAAGTTTGGTTTTATCTAGATGAGTTGATAGAGAATGTCTGCTGGAATTGGGCTCTCTGATTCAGTCAGCGATTGCTATTGAAATCAGTCTTAGATAACTTTTCCCCTATCAATTGCATCCTCTCTTGCATCAGAATTACTTCCTGAGTGCCTCCCTCTAGCTCAGTACTGTTCTATTGCTTAGGAGACAGATATAGAGGACACTCTTTCCTGGGCAGGAGTGGGCAGTGCCCTGGTAAATGTTCATAAGTGTACTGATAAAAATTACCTACAACTCTTAGGAGTGTGATCTAACACTTCAAGGAGTATCTCTGAGAGAGGGGGATCGGATATAAAACAAATTCTGGCCTGCCAGAGAAAAGAGTCTTTCAGTGAGCTCTTGAGAGTTGAAGCCAAAGAGGCCAGATGCTGAAGAACTTGGATGCTGTCTTAATGAGTTTCACAGTTAGTCTGTAGGTGATGGAGAATCATAAAAGAATTTTAAGCAGGGGAATGACATAATCACACTTGCATTTTAAAAATATAGCCCTGGCTGTGATAAGTGGGGAACGGGATAAGGGTTTAGTTATCATCATGCACACTAAATTACTTCAAAACATAATGCCTTAAAACGACAGCTCATTTGGTTCTGTGTGTGGCAGGGTGGAGATCAGGATTTCTGGAGCTGCTTAGCTGAGAGATTTTGGTTAAGGGTCTCCCAGGAGGCTGCCATGAAGATGCAGGCTGGGGTCACAGGCACTGGAAGGCATGGCTGGAGCAGCAATCAGGCCATTTCCAAGTGGCTCACTCTCATAGCTGCCAAGTTGGTGATTGCTGTTTGTAGATACCCAGTTCCTTCCACGTGAACCCTGCCATAGGCTGCTTGAGTATCCCCATGACATGGCAGCTGGCTCAGCCCAGAATAAGGTAAGAATGATCTGAGAAAGTGTGGCGAAAGTGGCAATGTATTTTGTGATCTGACCTCAGAAATCACATACTGTCATTTCAGCCATGTTCTGTTTGCTAGAGGAGAGCTGTTATGTCTAGCTCATGCTCAAAGGTAAAGGAATTAGACTCCACCGTTTGAAAGAAGGTGTGCTAGAGAACTTGCAGATGCAATTTATGATATTTCTTTGTGGAGGTTCCAAAATAAGAGGTTATTTTATGATTCTGGTGAAAAAGGAAAAGGGGTTGTAATCTAACCCTAAAGCAGTGAGAACAGGGCACAGATTTAAAAGCCATTAGGGTGCTGGAATTGATAGGCTTTGGACACTGCTTGTAATTAGTCTTAGCTGGGAGGAATCTAGAAGAGGTGCAGTCTATAGGAGGAAGGGTATGGTCAGGACATGCTACATGGGAGATGCTTTTGTACAGTGAAGTAGACATTTCAAATAGGCAGTTGTACATACGAATCTATGGGATTAATCTGGAGGTTGTAAGTGTGAAAGCTATGAATGTAGATGAGATCACCTATGCAAAGGGGGTTGTGGAGAGTGGCCACAGGATTAAAGGGTGGGAGCAGAGTGTGGGAGAGGGCACTTAGGAATCTTTCCAGTCACTGTCGAGGGCTTTTGGGGGTAGGTGATTATGCATGTCCTGTGGTGACTGTCTGCAGGACTACATGGTGACCTCAAACAGATCTACCTGCTTGATTGCAGGTTTGAAGGCGGTAGATAGTTGAAGACTTTAACTTCTGTTCCTCAGTTTCATCATCTTAAAAATGGGAATAACAGTAACTACCTTATGGATTAATATAGGATTAAATGAGATAGTGGGTATAAATGCTTAGAGAAGCTCATAGCACTAAGTAAGTGCTCAGTAAAAGGTCACTATGAACATTGGCAAATGCCCTCTTGACTAGAATTGAGGACGAGAATGAGAAAGTAATGAGGTAGAGCCATAAAAGCAAATGTGTAGAAAGGAGCTTATTTACTAGGCTGTGAGGACTGCTGAGGGATGTTGAGCTGGGGTGACTTAGAGTCTGCATTCAGAGTCCTGGCAAGAAAGTGGACTGGAGCCCCCAGGGCAGATGAGGGTGCCTTCTCACAGGGTCACGGCGCCATGCCCTGCTTGGACTTTGCCTTGCTTTGTTTCTTTACTGGCACATTCAGGCCAATGCATAGTTTAGGAAACAGATGATGAGGAGTTACCGTTTCCCTCACTGGGTCTGACCAGAGCCACACACAGTGATTAGGGACAGGGGATCTGGTGCTCTGTTCACTGCAGGAGAACATTCCTCAGAGGGACCTCTTTCTGATTGTTCTGATCATCCCTGCTAGTTGGACAGCAGAGAGGGGCACGTTTTTCTGAAGTTGCTCCAGTCTGGAGTTCTCAATCAGATGAAAAGCAAGCCCCTTGTCACGAGGCGGGGCTCTGGGCGAGCCATGTGGAACTGAGACAAGTCATGTCCAGAAAGGCGCACCTAATCAGAGCGGCTTCTTATCTTTGCGCGTAGAGTCGAGCGGTTGATGTGTGTTTCTGCATGCACTCTCCCAAGGGGACCTTTGGCCACGGCAGTCATTGCTGTGGCAGGCTGTGTCAGAGATCACAGGAATGGGTGATGAGGAGGAGCCCCTGTGTCCTGCCCTGAGAACCCCGCGGCCATCTTGCCCGCGGAGACTACAAGTCCCAGCATGCACCGCGCAAGACCCCGGCCTCAGCCCCCTTTGCAAGAGAGGCCCGGAGGCTTCCCCGTCTCCCTCAGAAACGCCCTTTCTTAATTTCTAGCAAGTTGGCAGGTGGCCGCCCAGGCCAGGACTCAAGCAAATGTTTTGTTTCAGTGCGATGGTGGTGCTCTTTTAATTCCTGGTGGCTTCCTTACACCATGGTGAGGCAGGAAAACGAGATCTCTTGCAGAGCACGGCCTCGTCTCTCATTCATTCAGCCAGAACCAGAACTCTGGCGAGATCCAGGATTTTGTCAGATGGAAGCTGTGGCCGTGAATAAAAAAAGTGAAACCAGATGTTCTTCCCTCCAGTTGCCTCATGTCCGTGCAGGGGCTTGGAGGAGGAGGCTGTAAAAATGTCACAGCCCTTGATTCCTGAGGCCCAGATTTACGCTCCAAGTAACCTTGCACCGTAAATCCGCCGCCCTCGCTGGAGCATCAGCTTCCGAAGGGGCAGGGCCCAGCAGTGGTGTTGACCAGAGCAGGCGGACGGAGCTGTAGGGACGCGGCTGGGGAACACGTGGGCAGGGAATCTGGCCGGGAATCGAGATTGCTTTTCAAGAATTTTTACGTGGGCAAGAAGTTTTAAAAGATTGGCTCAGAGTTTGGCCTTAGGAGATAATGCTAAACTCTATTTTGCATTTTAGCCTGAAAAGGAGCTTGATTTCTCTTTGGAGTGAATAGGCAGATGCAAGAGAACTTGGGAATCGAACTCAAATAGACAAAGTTTTCATTGCAGGTTGAAGTATTCGCAGGAGAAATGAGAAGCTGGCAGAGGCCAGACCCTGTGAGTCCATGGAGGCCGGGATTTATCCTGAGTGCCACAGGAAGATTTTGGATTTAAGTATTAAAATGGTTATTCTGTCTGCCGGGGAGAGAACAGATTACAGGGGTGAAGGTGAGAACGGAAGCAAAAAGCCAATTTAGGAGTATAGAAGTCCAGGCAAGTGATGATGGTGACGTGGACAAAGAGGAAGTGTAAAAATGGTGGCTCAGAGGTGGGATGAACAGACAGTGGGAAAAATGAAGGCTGCTTCGAGGGGTTCCGGCGTGAGCAGTGGAGTGGATAGGCATGTCAGTGAGACAGAGAAGCCTGGAGGAGGAGCAAGTTTGCTGATAAGATTAAGAGTTTAGTTTGGGACATGTCGGGCTGGAAACACTTAGAGACATCCTTGCCGATGTTTTCAACAGACGGTTGGATATATGGATCTGCAGATATAATAAAAGCTCAGGGCTAGGTTATAAACTGGGGAGTCATCTTATAGATGGTAATCAGAAAAGTGCTTGGGCTTGGGCCACAGTTACCCTGTGCTGTTGACACTATCATTGTTGTCACCGTTTGCCTCTCCCTGGGCACCCCACTAACACCAGGCGGGCTTTAAGTTATGGATGCAATCACACACATTGCTGTTCCTCCTCTGCCTATGGCTGGCATCTGTTTTTATTTTTCCAGCTGGACCCAAAGGTGACACCACTGCTACCATACATGGTACAAAAGCTTCCTACCATCCTGACCCTAGACAAGAAGAATTCCTCCCAAGTTCCCCATTTCTCCTTTTTTGTATCATCTGTCTGAAGTTTTCTGCTCTCTTACCATTCTCCCAACTTGTTGACATTTTTACGGTGGGTCTAGCCTTATTATTTAATTATTGTCACTAAACATGAGTGATTTACCTTTTCATTTTATCCATGTTGCTTAAAGTACGGGATTAGTTTTTAGTGCATTCTAAGGTCTGATAGCTGACTTTACAAAATGCTTCTAGGTGTATGTCTAACCAGCTGATGGTCAGGGCATCCCTGTTCGCATGGGGGACTGGTGGGGACATCACTTGGTGATGCTTATTGAGAAGAAGGCAGGTTGCAGTGGGTCATTCTGTGTATACTTATGATGTTTTATGCAATCTCCATTTTACATAGCTACTATGTTTTCTGTTTGTTCTAATTAAATAGTAACAAATGTTCCATTCAGTGGATTCTTCATATAAAATGACTCAAACAGCTTTCCCCTCCCCCAGAAAAGGCTGAAAATGGATGCGCACTTGTGCCATGGAGTTAAAACCTGCACTTGTGTGTCCAAAGCCTGAACAGATGCACTGGGACAGCTGAGTGTTGCTTTGTTGACTGGGAGGGGGTTGATTGTGGTCTAATGTGGAGCCCCAGCACTGCTGTTTGATCCCAGGACAGGTCCTTTTCTCCCCATATCAGTGAGCCTCATCCCCCACTTAGTCCCGAAGCTTTTAGGAAACTCATCTGAAGGAACTGACAGAGCCTCCAGCCCCAGCACCCGACAGGGGCGCCCCCAGCTCTGCCTACTCTCTTAGTGTGTTTAGCTTTTGCAGATACCTAGATTCCTCCTGGACTGGATCTTCAGATTTCAACCCACTTTGGGAGCCTCGTTACTGATAACTGGGATGGCAGTGCAGATCCAGGGGTCAGGAGGGTGTGTGCTGTACAGAAAGTGTGTAGAAGTTCAGAAGCCTCACAGTGGGTGTGGAGCACAAGAAGCAAAGAGAACCAGGATGGAGCTCCATCTGGGGGAGAAAGGCCAGGTCAAGGCAGAGGCTGAAATGAGCTTAGAAAAGCTCGTTGGGTTGGGGTGGGGGTGGGGTGGGGGTGGGGTGGGGAGAACCCGGCCAGAGAGGGTCATGGAAGCCAGGGGAGAAGAAATTTCCAGGAGGAAGAGTGATGAGTCAGTGCCCCGCAGAGGTTATTAAGACACAATGAAAGTGTCCATTAGACTTGGAAATTCAGCAGTAACCAATGTGATAATAAGAGCTGGTTAATGGGCGTGTGGTGGAGCCCAACACCAGCCTACAGGAGGTTAGTAAGTAGGACAGTGAAGCTACTTTTAGAAAATTTGGCAAAGAAGAAAGAGGGCAGAAGTTAGAGGGAGTGCCAAGGCTGCTGGAAGAATCTGATCGCTAGTTTCTGTGTGTAAGGTTTTCTGCTGTTTTGTTTGGAGGTAGGGGTTTATAATGGTATCTACTTCAAGAAGGCTCAAGTCTTTAGCGGTGCGTCTGGAGGGGGTTATATATGCCAGAAAGGGACTGGGGGAGTAACAAACCAAGAGAGCTGCCCACCTTTTTTTTTTTTTTTGGAGACAGAGTCTTGCTCTGTCACCCAGGCTGGAGTGCAGTGGTGTGATCTCGGCTCACTGCAAGTGCTGCTTCCCTGGTTCACACCATTCTCTTACCTCAGCCTCCCGAGTAGCTGGGACTATAGGCGCCCGCCACCACGCCCGGCTAATATTTTTGTATTTTTAGTAGAGACGGGGTTTCGCCGTGTTAGCCAGGATGGTCTCGATCTCCTGACCTCATGATCCGCCCGCCTTGGCCTCCCAAAGTGCTGGGATTACAGGCGTGAGCCACCACGCCCAGCCGAAATCTGCTCACTTTTTAACCACCCACTCTTCTGCTTGACAGCTCCACCTGTGCCTTTGCAATTCAAACCTAGGGACTCGCCACCTTCAGTGCCCAGTCAAAATCCGCTACAGCCCCAGCAATGAAGCCTTTTGGTGCAATTCCTGCTATCCCTGGGAGAGTGTTTTTGTTGTTGTCTTTATTATGCTTTTGGTTTTTCCTGGAGAGAATTGTGATGATAAGATGAAGGGCACACCTGGAGAGGGAGAGGGCAAAGAGAACAGGGAGGGGATGCTAGCAGACGGAGGAGAATGAGGTCTGCACACCAGTCAGGCCAGCAGCAGGCAGGAGCGGGCAGGAGGCAGGGCAGGGGTGAGTTGTAGAGCTCAGGGCATTCAGGACTGGCTAGCTCACCTTTCCCTGTTTAGTAGGAGGCAAGGCTACCTATTGTGCAGGATGACAAGGGAGCCATGGGGCTCCAGGAAAAAATCTGAGGTTGAACTGTTGTGGGGACTGAGAGGGAGCTGAGTGGGGCTGGGGGAGGACTGCCTCATCACCATGGCCCGTCAAGGCTGAGGATGCAGGGTTGGTGTCCCTGGCACAAGTGGTCCAGAGTTTCTTCCATCAGTGCCATCAAGATGGGGGAAGGAAGAAAGTACGTGGGACTTAGGGGAGGGGTCAAGATTGTCAGACAGGTGAGATTATGGGCCGATGAGTCAGAAGATCTGAGGGTGATGAGCAACAGTCACCCTTTCTCTAGCCCCCCCGACCCCAACCTTTTTATTGAAAAGCTCATTTATTTCATTCCTGTGTTTGATACAGAGAGAGGCCGATGGAAACATTTTTCCTTCTGGTAATCCATGCACTGAAACAAGACCCAGCAGTGAGGAAGGGCCGGGAAAGGAGGCAGGTGGGACTAGTTGGCAGCGGGAGGGGGAAGAACTGTGCTGATAGACCAGAACTAGTGTGCGATTTTTCTTATTAGGCTTTATTTTTAGAGCAGTTTTAGGCTCACAGCAAAACTGAACAGAAAGTACAGAGAGTTCCCATATGCCCGCCCCCATCCCCAAAACAGTTGCCTCCATCATCAACATCCTGCACCAGTGTGGTCCATTTGTCACCACTGATGAACTGACATTGGCACATCAGTTTCACCCGAAGCCCACAGTTTGTGTTAGCGCTGGTGTTGTTCATTCTGTGGGTTTAGACAAATGTATTATGCCATGAGTCCACCACTGTAATATCTTACGGTTTCATTAATGTATTATGCCATGAGTCCACCACTGTAATATCTTACGGTTTCATTAATGTATTATGCCATGAATCCACCACTGTAATATCTTACGGTTTCATTAATGTATTATGCCATGAGTCCACCACTGTAATATCTTACGGTTTCATTAATGTATTATGCCATGAGTCCACCACTGTAATATCTTACGGTTTCATTAATGTATTATGCCATGAATCCACCACTGTAATATCTTACGGTTTCATTAATGTATTATGCCATGAATCCACCACTGTAATATCTTACGGTTTCATTAATGTATTATGCCATGAATCCACCACTGTAATATCTTACGGTTTCATTAATGTATTATGCCATGAGTCCACCACTGTAATATCTTACGGTTTCATTAATGTATTATGCCATGAGTCCACCACTGTAATATCTTACGGTTTCATTAATGTATTATGCCATGAGTCCACCACTGTAATATCTTACGATTTCATTAATGTATTATGCCATGAGTCCACCACTGTAATATCTTACGGTTTCATTAATGTATTATGCCATGAGTCCACCACTGTAATATCTTACGGTTTCATTAATGTATTATGCCATGAGTCCACCACTGTAATATCTTACGGTTTCATTAATGTATTATGCCATGAGTCCACCACTGTAATATCTTACGGTTTCATTAATGTATTATGCCATGAATCCACCACTGTAATATCTTACGGTTTCATTAATGTATTATGCCATGAATCCACCACTGTAATATCTTACGGTTTCATTAATGTATTATGCCATGAATCCACCACTATAATATCTTACGGTTTCATTAATGTATTATGCCATGAATCCACCACTATAATATCTTACGGTTTCATTAATGTATTATGCCATGAATCCACCACTATAATATCTTACGGTTTCATTAATGTATTATGCCATGAATCCACCACTATAATATCTTACGGTTTCATTAATGTATTATGCCATGAATCCACCACTATAATATCTTACGGTTTCATTAATGTATTATGCCATGAATCCACCACTATTATATCTTACGGTTTCATTGCCCTAAAAATCCTCTGTGCTCCACCTAGTCATCCTTCCCTCCCCACTAACTCCTGGCAACCACTGATCTTTTTCCTGTCTCCACAGTTTTGCCTTTCCAGCATGTCACATAGTTGGACTCATATAGCATGTAGCCTTTTCAGATTGGCTTCCTTTACTTAGCAATATGCATTTAAGTTTCCTCCATGTCTTTTCATGGCTTCCATAGTGCATTTCTTTTTAGTACTAGATGATATTCCACGTCTTGATGCATGATGATTTATCCATTCACCTATTGAAGGACATCTTCACTGCTTCCAAGTGGTAGCAATTAATAAATACAATTGCTAGAAACATTTGTGTGCAGGGTTTTGTGTGGACATGTTTTTAACCCATTTGAGTAAATACCAAGGAGCACAATTTCTGGAGCTTATTGCAAAAGTAGTTCAGTTTCGTAAGAAACTGCCAAACTGTCTTCCAAACTACTATTTGGCATTCACACAGCAATGAATGGGAGTTCCTGCTGCTCCACACCCTCGCCGACATTTGATGTTATTGGTATTCTAGATTTGGGCCATTGTAATCAGTGTGTAGCAGTATCTCACTGTTTTAATTTGCAATTCTCTAATGACATATGATTTGGAGCATCTTTTCATACGCTTATTTGCCAGTGTTATGTCTTCTTTCATGAGTTATCTGTTCAGATCTTTTGCCCATTTTTTAATTGGGTTGTTTCCTTATTGTTGACTCTTAACACTTCTTTACATATTTCGAATTACAGTCCTTTATCAGATATATCTCTTGCAAATATTTTCTCCAATCTGTGGCTTTTCTTCTCATTTTCTTGACAGTGTCTTCCACAGAGCAGAAGTTTTAAATTTTAATAAAATCCAATTTATCAATTACTTCTTTAATCAATTGTTTCTTTGGTGTTGTCTAAAAAGTCATTCCCAAACCCAGGGATCTTTTAGATGCTTTCCTTTGTGACCTTCTAGGAGTCTTACAGTTTTAGGTTTTACATTTACATCTATGATCCATTTTAAGTTAATTTTTGTGAAGGATGTAGGGTCTGTGACTAGATTAATTCTTTTGCATGTGGATGCCCAGTTGTTTCAGCACCATTTATTGAAAAGACTATCCTTTCCCCTTTGTCAAAGATCAGTTGATTGTATTTGGGTGAGGTCTACGTCAGGGTTTTCTAATTTTCAATGAACAAATAGGTTCATTGACCTACTTGTTCTTTTGCCAGTGCAAGACTGCAAGACTGTCTTGATTATAGTGTTCTTTTTGATTTATCAGTTATAGGTAATGTCAATTGGCCTCCTCAGAGTTAATGAAAAGTTAGCTCCCTTATCCTCTCTTATTCATCTTTCCTCATCCCTCTTATACAGCTTTTTTTTTTTTTTTTTTTTTTTTTTTTTTTTTTTGACAGAGTCTCACTGTGTCACTCAGGCTGGAGTGCAGTGGCATGATCTCGGCTCACCGCAGCCTCCTCCTTCTGGGTTCAAGCAATTCTCCTGCCTCACCCTCCCGAGTAGCTGAGATTACAAGCACCCACCACCATGCCCGGCTAATTTTGTATTTTTAGTAGAGACAGAGTTTCACCATCTTGGCCAGGTTAGTCTCCAACTCCTGACCTCAGGTGATCCACCCACCTCCGCCTCCCAAAGTGCTGGTATTCCAGGCATGAGCCACTGCGCTTGGCCTATCGTTGCTTTTAATTAAATCAATAATCACTGTTTATAACACCAAAACTATGTCGATACTGTTAACAGCAAATCTGCGTGGTTTTTTAGGATTACATTTTTTCTTTAGATTCTGTTTCCTTTGAAGTTATCTCTTTGTCACACTTATTAACTTGCATGCTATTTTTATATGCATATGTGTAATAGTTTAAAAACATGTCCAAAATTCTTCAATAGTCTTTCTTATAAAATGCAGAGCCCTATTTCCCTTGCCTTGTAAGTGGGCTATACTTAGTGAATTGCTTCTAACAAATAGAATATGGCAGAAATAATGACATGTGACTTCTGAGACCAGGTCATAAAGGGCATTACAGCCTCCCCCACCAACTTTCTCACGGATTGCCTGCTCTGGGAAAAACCAGCTGCCATGTTAGGCCACTTGAGCAGCCCTCTGAACAGGTCCATGTGGCAGGAAGCTGGGGCCTCTTGCCCATAGCCAGCAAGGAACTGAGGCCTTCTGCCAACTGCAACATGAGTCAGCCATGGTGGAAGCTGATTCCACAGTTCTGGTCATGCTTTCAGCTCACTGGAGCCCCAGCTGACATCTTGACAACCTCAGAAGAGATCCTGAGCTGAAACTACCCAGCTAAGCTGCTCCCAGATGTCTGACTTGCAGAAAATGGAAGATAATAAATACCTATCATTTTAAGTCTGAAAGTCTCAGGGTAATTTGTTATACAATACAGTATATTTGATTTCTTTCTGATGATCACTTTGTGACTAGATCTGCCATATTTCTACTCTGTTAAGTCTACGTAATTTTCCCCTGGATGTCTTCCCCTTCTACTCCCATCTGGACTGCACAGTGTAGCTGTCAGCTCTTCCACCCTGCTGACTGAAATCACTGGTTCCTAGGTCCCTTCTCTTCCCTTATTTTCATTTATATTCTTTTATTTTCCTGAAACCCATCAACTATTAGCTCCTAGAAGGCATATGGAAGTAGATTTTCATCCTTGCATGTCTAAAGATACTTTTGTCTACTTTTATTCTTGATCAATGGTATGGTTGATTGCAGAATTCAAGGTAGAAAAGTGTTTTCTTTTAAAACTTTGAAGACATTCATTCTTTTCTTCTAGCATCCAATGTTGTGCTTGAAGTTCAACACCATTTACATTCTAGTTCGTTTGTGTATGACTTAGTAGTCCCCCACATTGGAAGTTCTGGGCTCCTTGACTTGTCCCTTGTATTGTGAAATTTTATGATGCTGTGCCTTGGTGTATACATTTGCTGAAGTAAAGAAAACCCAACTAAAAGTGTTTCATACTGCAAGTCGATTTTTTTGTCTTGCATAATAAGTCCAGAAATAAGGTGGCTCTGGGGTTGATTAACTTTGTGGCTGACTTACATCATCGGGGACTCAAGTTTTCAAAAATCTGTCTGTCCTGCCAGAGTACATTGGGTACTTCCCTTCATGGACAAAAAATGGCAGCAGCGTATGTTCCAGATACAGAAGTTGGGATTAGCTCTTCTTCTGACTCTTTTGGAAACTGTAAAATATTTCCCAGAATTAATCCCAGTCTTGAGTGAGTTTCCCTTGTGCTCCCATGTCCAAAATTAAGGGATCTGCTCTTCTTAAACTTATCACCAGATAAAGGGAACACAATTAATAGAATTATCTTAGATTAATCAATATTTACTCCATGGAACTGGAGTTAGGGTTGGTCTTTCCTGATAACATGACTTTGCAGTAGAATATGGGGATTTTAAACAAAATCTGAATCCTATTACAAAGAAGAATAAGGCAAAAGCTATGGGAGGACCATCAAAATTGGTTCTTTTAGGGGGTGTGGGTCACTCATTGTGATAGATACTTGTTGAGGTTCCCTATCTGCTGATATCCCTCTTGTTTGCTCTTTGTCCTTGTGGATTTCAGCCATTTTGTTCCTTTATTATAATTTTAATGAGATCTCTGAAGGGAGAGGTGATACATGTGTGTATTCAATCTGTCACCACTATTTGAAGCCCCTTAGCCCATGCTCTTCAAACTGTGAGTTGTAATCTATCAGCAAGCTATGCTCAGGATATTAAAACAACGAAACAGCAGAAAATACAAGATCGTATTGTGTGTATTGCAGAGAGTGAAATTAAATATTGTTTCATAAGACATTTGTTTCAGTTGAGTATGAGTGTGTGTATGAGTGTCTGTGTACTGAGTAGAGATGTAAAATGTGTTTCTTGCCATAAGCTGCATTAAAAAACTTCTGGGAAGCATTGCTTCAAATAAATATAAGCATTTTGTGCTCTACCATGCTATCTTACTGTCTCTGGTTTTACAGATATCTGAGGTTAGGAGAACATAGCTAGCATATTAAGTTCCATGCCTGCATAAGGTAGCAGGCAGGTGAGACTAAAAGGCACTGCACATGGAGACTGGCTAAGACCTGCTCCCAATAATCAGGGCTGGTCCACAGAAAGAGCAGAATTCTGCTTTCAGGAGTCTCCTGTCCATTTAGCAAACATCTGTCGAAAGGCTGCATTCCCCAAATGTTAAAGCTGCAGATGAATTCTTCTCAACTTCTCATCTTCAGATGAGTTCTTCTCATGCCAGGCTTCTGCTGAGTTACATATCATAAACCTGGAGCTTCAAAACACAGTGGGATCATGGTTTGTTTTCACAAATTATTTTAAATCCATCTTGCCCTTTCCAGGCATATGTATTCTGCAAAGCCTGATGTGTACATTTCCTATGTCTAAAGATTCTCAGGACATGAAAACATCCTTCCGTGAAATCAATATTCTTAGATTCAAAATGCATCTTGGGAAGCTCTTTCCTCTGTCCGAGTGAGGCTGCTTTCAGCTGCTCCAGTAACCAGCACGAAACCCTGCAACTCAACAATCTCCATGGCCACGGGGTGGCCTGGAGAACTTCTCCTCGGTCTGGCGGCCTTTCAGTCCCCACTTGCTTTAGGGTTTTGCCTTATCCAATGCCCTTGACTATTTCCATCTTGCCATCTTTGTTACATTGGTTTCTATTGCCCATTTTGAAAATTCTTTGTTAATCCCTACTTACTTCCTCCAACATTTTCTCCCTCCTCTCTTTCTAACTTACCCAATTACTGTCCTAACTGTTTTTTTCCTTCCTTACCATCCTTGTTTTGCTCACTCCTTTTTTTTTTTCCTGCCGTTGAAGCATCCTCTGTGCTTCAACATCCCCCATGCAACCCCATACCCCATCCCTCTCACGGTTTACAAGCACTGTTGACACCCCCTTGCCCCTTGCTGTGAAGGCCTAGACTAGGCAGAACATGCCTCACAGACAGTGCACAGCAGGGAAGGCAGCCTGTGGGAGGTAACTGATGGGCCAGGCTCTGAATATCAGAGCTGGGCCCTGACAAGAAAGGGCTCCTCTGCCACGTCTTGTCTAAAACTTTCATCATGTTACCCGTAGGAAGTCATGAAGGTCACTCTTTACCAAAGTTGCTGGTTAATGAATGTTGAGAGACTAGCATACGTTTAGTGGGACAGAATCAAGATCCAAAACATCTTGGAAGGCATGGAAATAGGCTGATTCTAACAGGAAAATATGCCACTGTCTTCACCTGGGGGGCGGGGGGGAACGAATAGCACAGGACCAGGATAAGGGAACTATGACTGAGCAGACAAAAAGACTTAACAGGGTTTTAGTCAAAAGTAAGGTAAAAGAAGCCACCAGCAGATGTGGACCCCACAAAGCTGATTTGAGGTTAGACTTTAGAGAAATACAATGTTTGGAATGAGCAGCTGGTCAGGCACCACACTCAAGAAGGAAATGGCCAAACATCCACATTTGTCAAGACCAACCAGGACAGGTCGAAAGAATGAAGCATGGGGCTGGGTGCAGTGGCTCATGCCTGCAATCCTAGCACTTTGGGAGGCAAAGCCAGGCAGATCACCTGAGGTCAGGAGTTCGAGACCATCCTGGCCAACATGGTAAAATCCCGTCTCTACCAAAAATACAAAAATTAGCTAGGCATGGTAGTGCACACCTGTAATCCCAGCTACTTGGGAGGGTGAGGCACAAGAATCACTTGAACCCAGGAGGTGGAGGTTGCAATGAGCCAAGATTGCACCATTGCACTCCAGGCTGGGCAACAGAGCAAGACTCCATCTCAAAAAAAAAAAAAAAAAAAAAAAAAAAGCGGGATGTAGTGGCTTATGCCTGTAATCCCAGCACTTTGGGAGGCTAAGGTGGGCAGATCACGAGGTCAGGAGATCAAGACCATCCTGACTGACACGTTGAAACCCCATCTGTACTAAAAGTACAAAAAATTAGGCAGGCATGGTGGCACACACCTATAGTCCCATCTACTCAGGAGGCTAAGGCACAAGAACCACCTGAATCCAGGAGGCACAGATTGCAGTGAGCCGAGATCGTGCCACTGCACTCCAGCCTGGGCAACAGAGCAAGACTCCATCTCAGAAAAAAAAAAAAAAAAAGAAAAAAAAAAGAATTAAGCATGGTTAGTGCAGGGAAAAAAGGATGTGATAACAGTATTCAAATAATGAGGAAGAGAAATCAGACACTGGGTTCCAAGGCGGAGGACTAAGGTCACTGGAGTCAAGCTTCATTTTCAACATAGAGATGCACTTCACAGCAGTCAAAGTTGTCCAAGAATGGATGGGCTGTTTCATGAGGAAGTATGTCTTACTTTGAAAAACTTTGAATACTTGGTGCAGTGTTTCCAGAGAGATTCAAACATTGAATATGTTCTTAAACAAGATGGCAATCACAACCATTTATGGCTGATACTAACACTAAAACAATAGGAATAACTAACATTAATTGGGCACTTACTATTGATATGTGGTACTCAATGTCTTCTCTGCATTACCTTATTTAAACCTTTACCATAACACTATGGGGTAGTTATACTACTACCATCTTAGGGGTGAGGAAACAGGCTCAGGGAGGTGAAGAATGTGCCCAAAATCACAGCAGCGAAGAATGAAGCCTTTTTGGTGAGTGTGACTAAAAATCTAACAGGTCGAGAGATCTGATAGTTGCTTATTATGGGCATTGGAGGGGTAGAGTGGAATGGCATGGTTTTTTTCCATTATGGCTGCAAACAACAAAGGCAGGTGCTTTCTGCACTTTGTATAGGAATGGTACAGTCGCAAGGCAGACAAGAGGGCCCCAAAGGAATCTAACAGAGCTGTCGACTAGGTAGAATTAGTCTACCAGAAAACATATTGTATGAATATTCATGCAATATAATCTTTGTCCAGCTGAATAGTTTTTTGGGATAATTTATTAGGAAAATTTCATGAAAACTATGTGTCAGTTTGACTTTTGAGTTACTGCACCCATGATTTTGTTTCGGATGCCTATAGGATTAGAGAGTGATGACTCACAGTCCCTCATGACTCCCTGGATCAACAGCCAATGTTACTTCTTACTATTTGACAATTTTAACAGAAAGATTGTGAGTTGTTTTATATTTTATCCAGCCTGTACACGGTTGTCAGTGGGAAATGTAGTCCGAATACCTAGTCCAATGCTGTTGGAAACTGGAAGCACTATCAATGAAGTGAAGTTCCCCACTCAGTTACAGGCGCACTCTATGCTAGACTGTGAGTGATATTTCTATGGCTAGCACGCCCCGGGGTTAAAGGCTCCCTAGTCTTTGTCAACTGAAACCAATGAATTGAATGAGGAAGAAGGAAGAGTTGCAGAGGCAGACCAGATGCTGATGACCAAGTGTACCGAACTGGGCCACTCAGAGGGCCTGCCGAGGTCCTAGCACCTAGTGTGCAGAGGGCAGGATCTGAAAATGAAATGTTTCTGAGTGGTGTGCAACAAACAGTAATCACTTCCTAAAGAAACGTCAGGCACGGTGACAGATTGGACAACAGCAGCGAGAAGGGACTGGCTAACGACTTGCCTCCTTGGGTTCTGAGGTCAGGGTCGGGGAGAGGAAATGCAATGAGAATCGGGGTGGGGAGAAGGCAGTGAGAACCCCACCACCCCAGCTCTGGGCTTGTGAGCAGGTGGTGAGACCTCAGGGCTGGGGTTTGGTCACCTGTCACCTCTGCTAGATGCTTTAATCTGTCCAGGCCCTTAAGGGGCAAAGGTCTTCCAATGAGATGGCGTCATGAATTCAGGGCTGTCCGGAGGAGCTTGCACGGAGAGACGAATAGTAAGATTACTCAAGCCCCCTCCCTCCCTGCCTCTGGTGACCCGGACCGAGGGGAGGCCCACTGTGCTGCCCCAGGCTTTTTCCAGCACATCAGAGCTCTTCCTTGGGGTGGAACCCCTTGGTGAATCAGGAAGAGATGTGCGGTGGGAAGAAGAGATGGTGCGGTGGGAGGAGGGGCAGAGGCCAATCCTGGATGCCCCAGGGACCCTTTGAAATGCAGAGCGGCCCTGGCAAGGGCCGCCCAAGTGGCGCTTGCGTTGGCCCCAGGGAGGGATGCCACGTTCTTACCTCTCTGGCAAAGCCAGGGTACGAGCTGGGGTTGTGACACACGTGTGTTTAGGGCCAAGCGGTTGGTCCCTGAATTGGGTCACCTCAGAGACGGGCAACGGTGATCCATCCCGATTGCTGGGATCGGATTTCGTCCTTCCTTATAACACCCAGCCGTGCCCCAGGCTTCTGCCAGCACCAAGGCGCTCCTTTGTCCTAGCGTTCCAGGAGGCTGAAGAGCTAAGTGACCCAAAGGGCATGGCGCCCAAGCCTCCCCAGCGCGCTCTCTGCGAACCGGCTCTAGGCGCTGGGTCGGGCTGCTGGGCCCCGGGGGCTCTAAGGGGACAGGATGTGTTGGGACCTCCACGTATCTTCCTAGCACGCGCAAGGGCTGCAGCCTAACTTTCCCAAGAGCAGTGTCACAGGTTTGGAGTTGGAGGGACTCCCCCCTCCCCCGCCTGTCTTTCTAACTTGTTTTTCTGCTGACGCTGGAGCCACAGTACTTTTGCTTTTTGAAACACCCTGTAATTGGAAAAAAAAAAAAAAAAAAAAAAAAAAAACGACCAGACCGAGCCTGCTCAGTGTTATGAGACAGGCACGTGCTGCCCTCTAATGGCTCCTGCCTTGTGGGTTTCCAGGCTCCCCGGGGAACGGGCGCCCCAGGCCTTCCTTCCTGGAGGGTCTGCGGAGAGTTTCCTTCCTCAGGGCAAGCGGGCCCCTTTCCCTGCAGCCTGCTCAAGCGTCGGGGAAAGATGTCCGAAGACAGGCAGCTTTATGTGGCCGGCTGTGAGAGGAAAATGGTCCTACATTCACTCCAGACCAGGAGCGTTTCTTGGAGCCATGTACCCTACAACTTAGCTTGAAGGAGCTGCTCATCCTTCCTCCCTCTCAGTCCCTCTGTGTCTACAGAGGAAAGCACATCGCATGGTAAAGGCCTGTCAGCAGGCTGGTGCACGCAAACAGGCTTCCTTTTCCTGCCTGGCTGGCCAGAGGGGATGCGGGGGATGGGGTAAAATGCTGCTGATAGGCCCCTCAGACTTTCCACTGGCAGCCTCCGGAACCAACTCAAAAGCCGAACACAAACCTCTTGAAAAAAACATCTGCTGAGTTAATGTTTGCAGAAGCTGAAGAAATTGGTTGGACATAGTCCAGTTCTGTTTAGAGGGGAAACTAGGATTTAATCAAGGAACAAAGTTCATAGGTGTGGGAGGAAAACCTGGGAAACATTCTGTTTTGGTAGCTGGGAAGCTTGTCTCCAGAAGTGAAGGAAAGAAGCTGAAAGAGGAACTTGAATTTTCCTCCAGCGAGCTCAGATCTGGCAAAGGGAGAGCGTGATGCTAGTGTGAGCTCTGTGGCTCGGCGGGAAACAGTGCAAAAGTTAGTGTTCCCAAGTTTAGAACGTTTTATATAGTGAGGGTTCTTGGAAAAAAAGACAGCGCAAAGCAGAGTGCAAAATGGTCCTTCTTGAGCTTTTCCTAAGTTGGGAGTTACTGGTCACAGAGCTTAATGAGGCAGTTCCTGTGGGAGCGGCTGCTTGGGGTGGCAGACCACTGCTAAATTCTGCCCCCGGAAGGGTGATGGAGGCAGAAAGTGGAGAAGGTTGGGTTGAAATCTGACTGAATGAGCCTCATTTTCAGAGGAGGGTTAGACAAGAAGTCCTTTTCCTGGCTGGCCACTTCTTGTAGAAATGGAAGTTTCTTTTTTTTTTTTTCCTTATTTAGATCTTCAGTTACAAAAGGCTGTCATTAGGAAACGAGTCTTTCCCCATCCCTTCCCTGCTCAACTTTAGAGGACGAAAGGTTTTTGTTTTTTTCCTTTTCTCTTTTCTGATAATCCTGAACAAATTCTGAAGAAATACAATTTTTTTTAAAAAAGTGTTCTCTCTTTCAACAGAACTGGCCTGAACTTTTAGCCTAGTCTCTCTCCATAAGCCTGATGGTGCTCACCCAGCCCCAGATTGTGTGAGCAGCTCTCTAAGGCTACAGGAGCCCTGGGCATGTCCTCTTCAGGCCCTGTGGGAACCCTGGGGCCCTGCTCCCACATTGTAAGGGATCATCAGGAAAGGATAAAGCTGGCTGTTTGTGCTGGCTTCCTCAAGGGGACAGGGCTGGGTCTGAAATAATATGTGTATTTTCTACCTTGAGGGTTTGTTTTGTGGGCACCCCTACAATCCACAGCTTAAAGATGCCACAGGTGCCTTTGGGAGATGTTTTTCTGGTGTTGTTCAGCAGGGAGCCCCTTTCCCCTAACCAAGCATTTCACACAAAGCCAGTCCCAAGTCTGGAGTCATTAGTATTTCCCCAAAGCTGGATTCCTGCTGAGCTGCACACATCTGCTCCCTAGTTGGTTCTATTTGGGTAAAATCAAAAGTAAACAGAGGGCCCTGGGCTTATATGTGATGTTTAAAACAAAAGGATGTAATCAGAGGGCCTCTAAAGAGTTATTTGAATCCCTGACATTCCACGATTTGCTGTTAATGTTCTTCTAACAGTGGCTGGAGGAAGCCAGCAAGATCTGAATGCCATGGTGTCCTGGGGAAAATGGCACCCAGCAGAAGGACTTCAGCTCAGCAGAAGGTAGACGAGGCTTCGAATATACCCTACCCATGCAACAGGCAGCACACCAAATCCAGGCAACCTTTGCATCTTGGCTTTACCCCCCACCTCCTTTTTTTTTTTGAGATCGGGTGTTGCTCTGTCAACCAGGCTGGAGTGCAGTGGCGCGATCACAGCTCAATGCAGCCTGAACTGCCTGAGCTGAAGTGATTCTCCCACCTCAGCCTCCTGCGTAGTTGGGACCATAGGCACATTGCCACACCCAGCTAATTTAAAAAAATTATTTGTAGAGGCATCTCACTTTGTTGCGCAAACTGGTCTCCAACTCGTGGGCTCAAGCAATCCTCCCACCCTGGCCTCCCAAAGTACTGAGATGACAAGCGTGAGCCACCACACCTGGTCAGCTTTGCCACTTTTATAGGCTCACAGGCAAGTTACTTCTCCAAGCCTCAGTTTCCTCTCTGGTAAAATGAAGATGTTGTGAGCATTAGATTGTTTGGATGCAGGGCTTATTCTATTGTACAGAAGTCAGTATTATTATTTTTAAGGCTTG
The DNA here is from genome assembly GCF_007565055.1 of Rhinopithecus roxellana. Taxonomy (NCBI): domain Eukaryota; kingdom Metazoa; phylum Chordata; class Mammalia; order Primates; family Cercopithecidae; genus Rhinopithecus; species Rhinopithecus roxellana. The sequence goes on from NC_044552.1 coordinate 13,414,673, forward strand.
AGCAGATGGGAATGACATGCAGAGCTGGTTTTGGTGAGCTCTGTGCTGCATTTGGACCGTGGGCAGGTGCGGGAAGGGATATAGGATCCAAGTAGAAAGAAAAGCTTTGCGAAGAAAGACGATGATTCAGAGAGGACAGACCTGGGGCTCTTGTGGAGAAACTGGTTCAGATCACAACCTGAGCCTTGAGAGCAGCCTGGCAGGCAGGAGTCAGAGAAAGCTGGAGAAACACAGGGAGGAGAAACCTGAGAGGCCAACTCCGCATGGGGAATCCAGCAGAGAAGAGAATAAGACAGGACCCGCAGGGAGAAGTTTTGGCAAGGAGTGGAAAAGGGGAGCCGAGGGAGCCCCAAACTGGGAGCCAGTCCAAAGACACCAGTCTGCCAGGCTGAGAGGGGAACTTGGAGCAACAGTTTCTTAAGCACTTGATTAATGAGTAAGCTGCTGGCTGGTTCAGGTAAGGGTGCACCTGTGATTTACCTAATCCCTACAAAGCTCACACAGTGAGATCTCCACGAACTCAAGTTGTTTTGTACTTGAAGTGCTTGACTGAGCCTGGACTGTGCTAAGCAGCCTTGTGGGAGGGACTTCTAAGAGAAAGCTTTTTAAAAACAAAAATGGACTCTTTTAGGGGTGGTTGTTCTTGCTCATTAACCAAAGTGGGAATAAAAACAAAAATCAGAGTTGCTTTTAAACTTGGGAGCTCCAGAAGCTATTATGGGACAAAATGTGAGCAAAAGTTAATAGGCTAGCATATCATTCTAGAATTTAGATTTTCTTTCATCCTTGTGGCCTTTCTTATATAGGTAGGTTTTAATTTTTGCTCCTATAAACTAAACAACTTTTAATTAAACCATAACATGCATTGAGAAAACTGGCAAAATTCTAAATATTTGGTTTGATAAAAGTTCAAAAACTAAAAAGGCTTACATAACCAGCACTCCCATTAAACTATAGAACACGACCAGCTCCCGGGTTCCGTAGCTTAGTTTGCCTATATTTCCTCCCTTTGGTTAAAAAAAAAATTAATTGAGGTAAAATACACACAACATAAAATTTACCATCTTAACCATTTCAAAGTGTACAGTTCAGTGACATTAAGCATGTTCACATTGTTGTGCAACCCCTCAACACCATCCATCTCCAGAACTCTTTATTTTGAAAAACTGAAACTCCATACACCTTAAACAACTCCCCATTTCCCCTGCTCCCAGCCTTTGGCAACCACTGTTCTACTTTCTGTCTCTATGGATAGTACTCCTCTAGGTACTTCATGCAAGTGGAATCATAAAGCATTTGTGCTTGTGTGTCTGGCTTATTTTGCTGAGCTTGATGTTCACAAGGTTTATCCATGCTGCAGCGTATATCAGAATCTCCTTCCTTTTTAAGGCTGAATATATTTCACTGTGTGGATACACCACATTTTGTTTACTCATTCATCTGTTGATGGACGCTTGAGTTGCCTCCATCCTTCAGCTATTGTACATAATGCTGTTTTGCACACGGGTGTATAAAGATGTCTTTGAGGCCCTGCTTTACATTCTTTTGGGAATATACCCAGAAGTGGAATTGCTGGATTATATGACAATTCCATTTTTAATTTTTTGAAGAACTGCCATACTGATTATTCACAGCAGGTCTTGTTGGTTTTTAACTTTATATTCATGGAATCATTGAGTGTGTACTCTTGTGTTGGGATTTTTTGGTTCAACTTTGTGTTTGTGAAACTCAACTTTTGTTGATGTCATTTTCAACAAGCATCTAGTGTTCTAAGGAATTACAATTACTTGATTTTTGTTTGTGTGTGTGTTTTATATTCTCTCATGTCTGATAAGTCATGCTTTTTTTTTATAGGTAGATCCTTCCAGTTCTATCATTAGCTGTGCAGTATGCGGTAAGCTTATTGAGTAGAGTAGAACATTTCTTCTTTAAAGTTCAACAGAAACTTTTGCCAAACACATTTTCTAGAAGTTATATTAGGTCTTGTGATTCTCATCTCTTGTGGGGACATCAAGTCCCAGCTCTTTGTTTCTGGTGCTCTAATAAACTTCACACTCTATGTGACGATTCCTGCAGAGTCCCCCAGTTGGGCCTACTAGTATGGCCAGGATGCTTTCTAACTTTAGGGCTCCTTTTATAATTTTATGATAGAGTACTTCGATCAGCCCTTTAGTTATCCTGGCTGAGAAGCACTCCATCTGTTAAGATAACCCTACATTTCACACCTCCTCTAAACTGGCTTTCCCAATGAACTCCTCTATCCAGAACCACCCGGCTGAAAACAGTGCAGTTGGAATTACCTCTTTGCAGAACCCCTGAAGCTCCTGTGGGTTTCTCTGAATACTTTGTTTTTTAAAAGAAAACAGAAACATTTTTGTAGATTGTTGAGAGAGAAACATTTCTTGTAAATCAGAATATCTAGTTCAGTAATGTGTTAACATCACCTCTTTAACAACATCTTGTTGAAATGTTTCAGCAAGGTCCAGCTATGCTCCAGGGAGTCAGAGAAGTGTGCCCTAACTTGGTTGTGGGGAACAGAGCATTTCCTCTGAGGAAGGAGTTTCTAGGACTAGAAATGAGGGCCTGGGGATCTCCCTAAGTCATCAACTTACGGTGAAGCAGAGCAGACAGATACCTTTCCAGGCTCTTCAGTGATTTCAGGGTGGAGCATGGAATAGGAGCTGCTCATGATATGTTTAGATGGAGTCGGGGGTCCTGGGTTTGAGTCCCTCCTCCGACTCTTAACAGAACTGTAATCTTGAGCAGGTCATTTGACCTTGCAGAGTCCTGGTTTCTCCATTGGTGAAAAAAAGCATCATTTATAGAGATCTTAAGTTGTCTTTTGTCTGTTGTCTTTTTTATGCCTCCATTCCCAGAAAGCCTCCTGGCCTTTGAGCTCCTCATCTTGCTAGGAGGTTTGTGCTGTAGGTCTTAAGCAGATTTTTCCCTCACGGATTTTATTTTGAAAGCTTAAAGTCATTCAGGAGATCACGCTAGCTCGTGCCCAAGGATGGAGCGTATGTGAGGACAAGACCATTGAGGCTGCTGCTTTTGGTTTGGTTTGGTTTTCAAGGAGAGCCAGCTGCCCAGCAGAGACAAGACAGGTGGTTTTCCCAAGGCTAGGGGAGAGTCGGTGGGCTGGGAATTCAGGGGGGGGGTCACTAGGAACTTGAGTCCTGGATTGTCACAGTCACAGCTCCCAGAGGTGGCCAAACCTTGGAAGGGGTGGTGCATCCTGTGAGCAGCACACAGAGCTCTTTACGGTACCAGGTGGTCCAAGACAATGATCTAGTAAGGATGACCAGGGAGGAAAACCAGAGAAGCCACCATGCATGTTCTCCTTTGCTCACAACCCTGGACTTTTGCCTTTGGAACAACTAACTGCAGGAGCTGGGATGAGACGGGACAGTGGAGAAAGGGCTGAGATTGAATTTCTGACCACTCTCGTGGCATCTGGGCTTAGAATTCATTTAATTTGATCAAAATGAAGAAATGGGCCAGGCACAGTGGGCCAGTGGCCCACTGGCAATAATCCCAGCACTTTGGGAGGCCAAGGCAGGCAGATCGGCTGAAGTCAGGAGTTCGAGACCAGCCTGGCCAACATGGTGAAACCCCATCTCTATTAAAAATACAAAAATTAGCCAGGCGTGGTGGCGGGTGCCTGTAATCCCAGCTACTGGGGAGGCTGAGGCAGGAGAATCACTTGAACCCGGAAGGTGGAGGTTGCAGTGAGCCAAGAGCATGCCATTGCACTCCAGCCAGGGCAACAAGAGCAAAACTCCTTCAAAAAAAAAAAAAAAAGAAGAAGAAGAAGAAGAAGAAGAAGAAGAAGAAGAAGAAGAAGAAGAAGAAGAAGAAGAGGAAGGAGGAGAAAGAAGAAAGAAGAAAGAAGAAAGAAGAAAGAAGAAAAAGAAGAAATAAACGTTTCTGGAGCAAAATTTCTACTGGCCACATATAAAATGGAGACATCTTAGTTCACAGCTGCATGACTGTGATAGGAATGAAGAAAGGTGATGTGTGTGGAAAGATAGTAAATCATGAAGCACTCCACCAGTTCCCATGAGGAGCTGGCTCTCCTGGCTACAGAGAAGTGCAGGTCCCAGGCTCTCTTACGTATGGGTAGCTGGGAGTGGAAAGTTTCCACAGTGAGGCTGGCTTCCCCAGGCCTCTGCATGGGGTTTTCCAGGGCCTGTTGCATCCATGGGCTTGCCAGAACAGGATGTTGACAGTTAAGGCTGCTTCCTCTGTGGGATGGAGAAGGGTGTTGCCTCTAAACGCTGATGCTGCAGGTTTTTGCTTAGTTTAGTATGGAAGAGAGAGAGTTTCAAACACACCTTGGAAATTTTCTGATGGGATTCTGTGTCCGCACTCTGTTACGCCTCAGCTATCTGCAGATAGTGCTGGAAAATGATTTATTATTCCTGCAGTAGTAACTCATTCACAGAGAATTGGGATTACCTGAGCAGGCAGGACCTTAGCCTGAATGGGAAGGACCTTAGCCTGAATGGGGAGGATCTTAGCCTGAATTGAGAGGATCTTAGCCTGAGTCTAGTCCCACGCTGGCCAGTAGAAATCTAATGTGGCCACAATGGGACCATATGTGTTATTTCAATTGTTTTAAGTGGCCACATTATAAAAAGTAAAAAAAAGAGATGAGATGAAATAAATTCTTATGATATATTTTAATCTACTTGATGTATAAAAATAGTATCATTATAACAAATAATCGATATAAAATATAAATAATATAAAATGTAATATATTAATATTCATGGGTTACTTTATATTCTTTTTTGTTCTTTATTTAATGTTTGAAATCCAGTGTACATTTATACTTAAAGCACATCTCAATTTGGACTAGTCACATGGTTAATGACTACATGTGGCTTCTGGATTACACATCGCAGGTCTACACAAGGAGTCTCAACTCGGGGCTGGATGCCCCATTTCGGGGACATGTAGCAATGTCTGCAGGCATTTTTGATTCTCATGACTGTAGGAGAGTAGAGGCCACGGATGTTGCTAAACATCCTACAAATGCACAGGACAATCCCCGCAACAAAGAATCTTCTGTCTCCAGATATCAGTAGTTCCAAGTTTGAGAAATCCTGATCTAGACTAAGGTCTGCTCCTACCCCTTGCCCTTTTGTATTTCCCCACGGCGATGGGAATGAGGCACAAGAGCCCATTGGTAGCAGGTCCGGTGTTGGCACTCAGGTGTCCTGAGTGGGGCCCCGGGGCAGCTCTGCTTGCCCACACCTCCTCTAGGCTTGTGGCTGTAGCAGGTGTTCTCAATCCTTCCTCCAGCAAAGCTCAGCAGAGGAACATAAGTGACAGGACCCAAGCCACAAGCAAGAAACCACACCCCGCACAAAGTTCCTTAGCACAGAAGTTCCTTTTGTGTTACATGAAAATTTAGGGAAAATTCACCCGCTTGTCAGAACCTGAAGACTGGCCCAAGAGACAAAGGAAACGCTGAACCCAGCAAGAATTCTACGGCTGACACTGGGCCAGCTCTGAAGGGGGACCTTCGAAGCATGGAGGTCAGAAGAGGAGCATCTTATGATGAGACTGGGTTTCTTACCTAACAACAAGAGGACCAGGAACAGTTCTTTAAATTTAAATTTAAATTTTAATATTTTTTGAGAGGAAGTTTTGCTCTGTCTCCCAGACTGGAGTGCAGTGGCACGATCTTGGCTTACTGCAACCTCTGCCTCCTGGGTTCAAGTGATTCTCCTGCCTCAGCCTCCCAAGTAGCTGGGATTACAGATGCCTGCCGCCACCATGCCCAGCTAATTTTTTGTATTTTAGTAGAGATGGGGTTTCATCATGTTGGTCAGGCTGGTCTCAAACTCCTGACCTCAAATGATCCGCCCTTCTTGGCCTCCCAAAGTGCTGGGATTACAGGCGTGAGTCACTGCACCCGGCAGGAACAGTTTTCTGAATGTCCATTTGAATGTTTATTCTCATCAGTCAATGAAAAGTAGGTTGCCTTGACTAGAAGTCACAGCTTAGAATACAATGACCGATCGTGTTTCCTGGCTCCCGAGGAGCCCTTTTCCTCTACAGTAGGTATGTAGATTTGGAACTTGAAATTTTTGTAGAAACTCGCAGAATGAGTGATTGAATGAATGAATGAATCTTACAGAACAGATATAAACTAGTCTTTTTTCTTCGCTTCAGTGTTAAATCACGAGGTTGGTTTTTAAAGTTCTATTTTAAAATCTTTATTGATATGTAATAGTTGTACATATTTTGGAGGTATATATGGTATTTTGATGCCTCTATACAATATGCAATGATCAAAGCAGCGTAATTGGGATATCCATCATCTCAAACATTTATTTTTCCTTTGTGTTGAGAACATTGCAATTCTTCTCTTCTAGCTACCTTGAAATATACAGTAAATTGTATAAATCACCTCGTTATTTCACAGTTGCCCTTCCCTGACCCTTGGCCTGCCTCCTTGCTGTTCTCGCCTCCAGCCCCCTTCTGCATTCTTGCATTTGTTTGTGAATGGCTTGACTCCAGGATGGAAGTGTTGCACTCTGATAGCTCCCTGGAAGCCTTCCACCCCAGCCATGGGCCTGGTCTTGGGGGTCCCTAGAATACATTTATTTTCTCTGTGTCTTGCGCCCCAGGGGAATTTTACACCTCACTTCTGGAATCTATGACCTTTGGGATCTCCTGGAGCCTGTCCATTCACCACGGAGAGAGGGGTCCTTTGCACATTTCTGAAGGACCAGGAAGCCTTCGGCCCATCCCAAACAGACTCCATACTCGTGGCATAAAGTGGTTATGCTTGCTGGTTGGCAAAGGATGGGCCACAGCATAGTCATTCCATGTGTGTTTTATCTGGGACTACTGCTCATTTTTGCCCCCCTTAGGTGTTTCACTGCTCATTCACTCAATAGAGGTTGAGTAAGCAGAATTCAAACTACCTGCATTCATTTTGTCATCAGCATGTGTTAAGGACAGAGTTGCAGCTGTTGGAGAACGAGGTTCAGGAGAAGCCCTCTGGCTCTAATGCATGGCTCCTACCCTAGCCCTGTCTGTGTCATCATGGGCCGACTGCTGGAATCCTGGCCTCTAAAGGTGAACAGATGTCAAAGGCCAAGTGACGCCTGGGAATTCCCAGTCCTCTGACCCATGGGTGCAGACTGACCTACCTTCCTCCATGGTCCCTATTTTTTTCAGGCTATCAGCAAGAGACTGAGAGTTCTCTAACTCCACTGGGTGTGCTGGGTGCTGTCTCACTGAGATCCAGAACAACAGTCCTGACTCTTAGAAGTGGAAATAAGGTGGCTTAAAGCTGAAAATGAGAGCCTTGTTCTGCAAAAGAGGAAGAGTGCCTTCCATGTTACTTGGAGCTGGCTTAATCCACTTAATGCCTTTCAGCTTGGTCACACGGAGGGACTAGCCACAAGGTCATGGCTACAGTGCCAGCCCCCGGTCCCAGGCAGCTGCCCAGTGTGCTCATGCAGTTAGAATGCTCACAGAGTAGGACACTGGGCCAAGCACACGGACTACTCTGTCCACCGACCAAGCACAGATTAAGTACTTTGTAGACACTGAGAGCTGTGCTTCTGAGGGAATTAAAGGATAGCTTTTGAAAACTATTTTTCTTTCCTCTTTCTCATCTCCTCATTATTTTATTTACTTGAAACAGTATACACAGTGTCCTTTTTAAATGAGGTGAAGCCCAGAATCTAGGGATCTGTTCTGAAGTGCAGTGGGGTTTGCCAGATCACTCATGAGGACTCTGCTTAATCTTGCCAGTCTCCTGGCTCTCATTAGCTAGAACATAGGCCTGTGTGTGGAAGGGACCCCAGCATCTCTGCAGCAGCTGGGAAGGGCCATGAAGGGGGAGGCAGATGGAGCTTCCCTGCTGCTGTGCAGCTGTTTGCTCACCACTTCCCCTTGCAGGCAGCTCCCTGTGGCTGGACTAGGGATGTGTTGCTACACAATATGGCCTTGTGCTGTGGACGGATGCTAGGAGCCACCTGGCCTGTAATGCAAGTGCTACGATTAACAGGAGCAAGTGTTTCACTTTGCATTCAGGCCCCAGGGTTTTTGTTTTGTTTTTGAGACGGCGTCAGGCTGGAGTGCAGTGGTGCAATCGTGGCTCACTGTAGCCCTGGCCTCCTGGACTCAAGTGACCCTCCCACCTTAGCCTCCTGAGTAACTGAGACTACAGCCACCATACCCAGCTAATTAATTTTAATTTTAATTTTTAGTCGAGACGGGGTCTTGCTGTGTTGGCCAGGCTATCAGGCCCCAGTTTTGCAGTTGTATTTGCTGACCTGGCACATCGCTTCTGCTGAATCTTAATGAAAACATTCTTGGACAGGAATGAGTCACAGATGCTTTCATGAAACCCATTTCAGAGCACTGTTGGCCCAGGTCCTCCGTGGATGCAGCACTCTTCCCATGGGTACACGATGGTCACTTACTCCTGGAAAAGGACCTGAGGAAGTAAATGTAGAAGGAATGTCACATCTCACCTTTTCTGCTCCATCTCTGGCTCTGCTGCTTTTGTTTTTATTTTAAGAGACAATACCACATTCTGCTGGAGAGGGGGTTCCTTGGGGAGTTATTTTCAGGGGGAGGATATGAGGACACTGGCACAAGGAAAACCTGCTCTAACTGCATTAGTTTTTCTAGACTCTTTTCTATTGTGGATTAAAAAGTTGGAAATGCAGAAACTCTTGGGAAGATAGGCCATGTGCTTTCACGGTACACAAATGGATCTTAAAACCATCCACCCTCCAACTCATCTGTGTTGGAGAACCGTGAAGCCAAACAGCACTAGAAAAAGCATCCTATGCAGCAACTCCGCCTGATGCTGCAGCTGCCAGCAACCCCTCTTTGGAAGGGCGGCTGCTGAGCGCTGGCACTTGCTGAAGTTACTGAGAGCCATTCCTGTTTGCTTTTGCACGCCTCGTAGCACCTCCCAAAAAGAAAGTACTCAGGCGCTGCGTTTGGCCTCTCCTCCTTCCCTGGCCACTTCCAGACCTCTGTTGTGCATGTTCTCTTACTTCCCTCTAGAACTGGGCTGGCGCTGGTTTGGGCAGCACAGGAAGTGTGTGGCATCCAGATGCGTAAGCACCAGACGAAAAGAGGAGGCTGGATGGCGAAGTTGTCCCCTCTGCCATCCTGCCCTGCTGCCTTTGTCTCCCTGGTCTCTTCTCTGGGCGCTTAGCACATTCTCCAACAGATATCCACACACAGGGCTAAGTTCAGGTCCTCAGGGCACAGATTGGTAGGGTAGGTGCAGTAAGGCTGAAGTCCTGGACACAGCAGCCTCCCCGAGGCTCTCCCCAGCTCCTGGCGGAGCCCATTCTCTGCTCTGTCCAGGGCTTGTCGAGGGCGTCTCCCGACTTCTTTGGGAAAGCAGTTTGTTTGCCTTTCTCTTTCAACACTCGCCCATTTATCACAAACCCACAAGGGTTTAGACAGCCACGCAGCTCCTGCCTGGTTAGGACACATGGGGAATGGAAGAATTATGACTTCAGTGCCCCCAAGAGGTGATGCAAGTTGAAAACATAATCAGATGCAAAAACAGGTCTAGATTGATTCATACGTGCTAGTGCCTGAACATTTTCAGAGGGACCCAGGAATTCCTTCCATCCAAGCCTCTGCTGTGTGCAGAGGGAACAGTAAGGCAGCAGCAGGTTGTTCACTGCTCATTCACTCAATAGAGGTTGAGTAAGCAGAATTCCAACTAGCTGCATTCATTTTGTCATCAGGGACCTCACAGTCCAGGAAGGAGGCAAGCTGCCTGCCCATGCATCTGGCAGGAGGGGTACCCTGCTGGAGGCTGGGAACCCAGAATGAAGCAGGCCCTTCCATGCACCCTGCTCCCAGGCCTTTCTTCGCAGAGGCCAACACAGAGGTGCATGAATCAGATTCCAGTCTTGAACGCTCACCAAACAGCTCCTGTGGGGCTGAGCCTAAGTGGATTAACAGGGCGAAGATTTGTGGGGAAATCTTCCCTCACTCACCTGCCTCTCACATTCTGTGCCTCCTGGAGACTGTTCAGAATCTCTCTCTCTCTTACAGCCAAGCCTCCTGCTGTGTGGCTCTCTCATTCTCCCTCCCTTTTGTCAACCTCAAACCACATTTCCCCTGTCTCCCTCAGCCCCTTAGACGTTTTCTTTACTTCTCCTTCCTTTTTTCAGTAGGTCTCAGTTCCCTTGCAAGTTCTTTCCCACCCCTCCCCCATCAGCTCATGGAAGCTTGGAGTGGAGCACAGCAAACCAAGGGGCCTCTTTTGGGACCCCATGACAGTGCAGGGCTGCACCTGAGCCCTGTGCCTCTGGAAGACGGCCAAAGGCAATTGCCCACACTTGTATGTCAGATGTCTCCCATCCTTTTGTGTTCCAGGAAATGACTTACTGCAAAGAACCACGCTTCCCCACAAGACTTCGAGAAGACCCACTGTCACGGACTGAGTTGTGTCCTCCTAAAATGCAGATGTTGGAGACCTAACCCCCAGTAACTCAGCGTGTGACCATATTTGGAGAGGTCTTTAAAGAGGTGATGAAGGTAAAATGAAGTCGTTAGGGTGGGCCCTAATCCAACGTGACAGGTGTCCTCATAAGTAGAGGAGATGAGGACACAGACACACATGGAGGAAAGACCATGTGGGGAAACAGGGAGAAGATGGCCGAGGAGAGAGGCCAGAGGAGAAACCAGCCCTGTCCATGTGTTGACCTGGGATTTCCAGCCTCCAGCTTGGTGAGACGATGCATCTCTGTGGTTAAGCCTCCACTCTGCAGTACTTTGTTATGGCAGCCCTACTAGCAGACCAGTAGGTCCGTTCATAAATACTGTATACTTGTTCTTGTGATTTCCATAACAGTCATGGGTGACCCCCTTGTTTTCTGTGATAAGGACACACAGAGACCCTCCAAATTACCATTCTTTGTTTCTTAAATGATTAGCTGAACTATTTGTTCCTCCAAACAAGCTAGAAACAGAGCTAGATATTCCAGCTGATTGACAGATGCCTCCTGATGACATGAACATCCCAACTGTAAAATCACCCCCACTTGGAGCTGGTTCACCCCTCCCTATGAAAGTCTAGACAAAACCAGCTGCCAGGACAGACTGGAAACCCATCTGGAGCCCCGTCTTCTCCACCCAGGGAGTGAGACCCCTTGAACTCGTCAAGCTCCTTCTGTGACTGATCGGAGATCCCACTGTGAGTCCAGCTCCCGGTCCCGTGCTCTGGACATCGGTCCTTGGCAGCGTGGTTAGGGTTTGATTTTGATATTGGCTTGAGTGCTCTTCGGGCTTCGTTTTGTAGTTGGTTTCTGTTTAACCTTTGTACTATGGAAAATTCTCCAGCCACTTCTCCCCCGCCTCCTTTAAAAATCCCTTCCGATGATATGTATTCCACTGTGATGAAAACTCAGATCATTATTCCCCCAAAATGGCAAGATTTCCCTGAGGACAAGTCAGAACTGCCGTGACCCCTCTGAGGCACCTGGAGTCTCCCTAATCGTGTCCATCTACAGCCCGCCTGAAGATCTCTTCTCTTCAAAGGCCAGCTTATTTTGCTTGGTACGAAGACGCTGAAACATGAGAAAATGTCTCCAATCTACTCAAACTGAGCAGTTCCTTAAGCACATCTCTGTTATTACCAACCTCTCCTCCCACTCCTTCTCCACCCTTAATGAAACCTCTCAACACTTCCTCCCCCCACCCCTCGATGGGCCCTGCCCTGATGCTTTCCCCGTCCACCCAGTATTCCTCCTTAGTCTGAGGGACTTCTTTTTTCCTCCTCTAGCCCCTGCTCCCCAATCTCCCCTGCTCCCACTTCCCTACGTCATCCCGATTTGTTGATGCTTCCCCAGTCTGATGGAAGGCCCACGAGCCGAGGGCCCAACTGAATAAGGACTCACTCAGGTCCATATGCAATTGTTAAGGGCTTTTCAGACAGTGAGAATAGGGAAAAGTTTAGTAATCCTTTCGGTCTGGTCCTTGGGGTATATTCTCCTGGGTTCCCTGAACCGTATCAATTTTTGCAGCTGTTAATGGGTACCAAGATGCCACTTTATGTTTTGAAAAAGCCAGATGGGTCACTCTTCATGAGGACTTTCAAAGAAATCAGAACACCCGGATGCAGGCCACAACTATAAGGGAGAGACTTTAGAATCCATTCCCACTGTCTCTCCTCAAAAACTGGTCAAAGATAAAAGATGACAGACAACACAGAGATGAATTTGCCTCTCACTATAGACATAGATTAGAAAATGTTAGAAAGGATGACATTTTGAGAGAGTCAGTTGAGTTGCTAAAGCTTAACAAAATATATGATCTCATCTTATATTTGATGACTGAGCCACTTTTGCTTTTATTATTAATTGTGTTACTGGCTTCTGATCAGAAATCAGAGATATTACCCCAAAACACAACGTAAGCAGGCAGAACGCTTCTCTCTCTGAAAGTGTACACTAGCCCAACATCCTGAAGACTCCATGAGAGAAGAGGCCAAATCAACACAGTGCAAACTGATGGCTGCACAACTTCACTGACCAGGAGGAAGCAAACCAGGCCAATCTGCTCATTCCAAACCCCAACTTGTTAGGTACACGTGCAGATATAAATAAAAACAATGCTCAGCTTGGGATTGCCTGGCTTTAAAACACAAAAGAGAGAAAGAGCTTAAAAATTCATCTTTTAATGACTTTCTTGGAGGGGAGTTCCCCTTTGTGTCCACACTAACTCATAAGAGGAGAGAATCTTCCACATCAATGGGCACTCCACTCCCTTCCTAATGGACCCAGAGCAACACATCTCACCATGAACACCTCTTGCCACTCTCCCTAAGAGCACACAAGTCATGCCTGTGGTGGGACTTGATGAGCATTCACGTGCTGCTTTTGTCAGAACCTTATTCTGTCTTATTAGGACCCTCCCCACTCAGCACAGCTTCTTAGTTCCACTACCCAGTAAACCTTCTGGAAAGAGAGTTACTTTCCAACTGGACTGTCAGTAGTTATGCTCCCCTGAAGGCCTCACCCTTGAGGGCCTTGGGTCCCAGCCTTGCATTCTTTGCCCTTTCATGGCTCTCATTGACCATCACACTTTTCTTGCTTCTGTCAAAATCCCCGATCCCCCTTTAAAACCTCAAGTACAAACTATGCTAACTAAAATACCCGACTGCTTTCGAGCTGGTCACTTCACTGACACAGGCCAAATTAAGGAGGCTGAACCTCTCAAAGTAGAAATAGAACCTTCCATGCCACTCTCAACATTACTGTAATATCCTAAAGACAAGAATTCTCCAAGATCTTCAACTTATAATTCAAGGTGTCCTTCACAAAGCACTCCTAGCCTCCATGTCTAATGCCTGTGATACTCCCATCCTCTCAGTAAAGAGGCTCAATGGGTACCAGCTAGTCCAAGGCTTGCAAGCAATTATTCAAATAGACAATGCCAGGCTTTCTCTAAGGACCCCAACACCATTCTGGCTTCTCTCCATGCCACACTATTCATCTCATAGTCATCAACTTATGTTCTGCTTTTTGTTTTGGACAGAGTCTCACTCTGTTGCCCAGGCTGGAGTGCAGTGGTGTGATCTTGGCTAACTGCAACCTCCACCTCCCAGGTTCAAGTGACTCTCCTATCTCAGCCTCCTGAGTAGCTGGGATTGCAGGCACACACCACCATGCCTGGCTAGTTTTTTGTGTGTGTGTTTTCAGTAGAGATGGGGTTTCACCATGTTGGCCAGGCTGGTCTCGAACTCCTGACCTCAGGTGATCCACCCGTCTCAGCCTCCCAAAGTGCTGGGATTAGAGGCATAAGCCAGTGTGCCCAGCCATGTTCTGCTTTTATCGGTATGCTTTTCAACCCTGACTCAAATATCCTTTTGCCTTCACCTGAAAAGGTCAATAATACACATGAACTGCCATGTCTCAGGGGTTTACTGAGGCCCCCACCTATCTCTCCAGGGCCCCTTTCAGGCTGTTCTGGGCACTGGTTGTTGAGGAGGAATGCCTTGGATTCACAGTTTTCCAGTTTATTTGTCTATAAAGCCCTAATGTGAACAATCTTTTTCTTGATGAGTATTTTCAATGACAACCAAATAATCGCGTTTCCCCTAGGTCAGTGATTCTTAACCAAGGGCATCTTGCCCCTCAGGGGACAATCGGCAATTTCGAAAGGAGACACTTTTGATTGTCTCAAGTGGAAGGGAGGAGATGCTACCAGTGCCTCGTGGGTGGAGGCCAGGATGCTGCTACACATCCTGCAGTGCACAGGATGGTCCCCACATCAAAGAGTGATCCCACCAAAAATATCAGCAGTGTCAAGGCTTAGAAATGCTAATCAAGACAACAACCCTTTCCAATCTTATTTAATAAATAAAAAGAACTCAACCAGTTTGCTTTAGTGATGGAGGATGGTTCTCACAGCAGTGCCCTGCCTTTAAATTGTAAGAGCTGTAGTGTAGAAATAGAAATGGAACAGTTATCTTTTTGTCTAGTTTTTGGACAAAAAATTGGTCCAGAGCACACCATGAAGGATGATTCTGGGAAATCAGACATTGCTGATGAAAGAGAACTTGGCTGGGGACAAGCTCTGGGTTCTAGCTCTGGTTCTAATGCTACCTTGCTGGGTGTGTGGGACTGTCACTCTCCTCCGGGGGTGGAACTAAAGCACCTTCAGACTTTTGCTGCCTGTAACAGAGTTTCTTCTAGAACAAGTCTATGCATGAGTCAGTTGAGAGAGTTGCTGAAGCCTAACAGAATATAAAGGAATAAGGAAGAAGAAACCACTCCACCTCTGCCCTTCCACTTCCGTCTGCAGGGTATGTCCACTCATAGCATGGGCTCCCCGTGTGACCCACTTCCCCTCTTCTGCATGGGCTTGAGGGACGAGGAGGCCTGGCATGCCGGAAGGCTGGCCAGGGGTGAGGTCCATGCCTGGGGACTGGTGATGTGAGAATGGGCTGAGCAGAGAGGAATTCTGTGGCATCTGTTTTTAAAATGGAGTCCGGGGATGAGCAGTGGCTTATGAATGTTCTCAAGAAAGAAATGGTGACTAGCCTTGGACATTTTAATGTTGCTCTTTGAAAACATCCATATTCTCTTTTGGGATGAATTATAGTTCACTTGTGATATTTCTTTTAAATATATTTTTTAATCTTTAAATTTATTTTAATTTTAATTTTTTTTTTTTTAGAGATGATGCCTTGCTCTGTTGCCCAGATTGGAGTGCAGCGGCACCATTATAGCTCACTGCGGCCTCGAACTCCTGGGCTCAAGTGATCCTCCTGCCACAATTTCCCAAATAGCTTGGGCTACACATGTGACTTACGATATTTCTTCTTATACAGGAAGCTGAATTTTTTTCTTTAACTTGCAGGAAGAAGTCTGTGGCATTTTTAAAATTTATTTTTGTCTTCACAAACAAGTAGAGTAAGTGATTTAAAAATGTATACATGTGAAATCTTTTTCATAGGTTATCCATATTATATGGTAAGCAAGTTAAACGTATAAAAGGCTGTAGAGAGAAAAAAGGAGTTCTCCTCCCAGCTTGGGGGTGGGTGATCTTTGTTTTCTTATCACTATGGTCTTGGAGGGCATTGAAGAAGTTGGAGAGTTGATGCCATAGTGAAGCATGCACCAAACTGAGGAGGCTCAGGTCTTGGGACAGCTTAGGGAAACAAACAGCGTCTTCATGCAGAGGCTGAATGGGACGGCTGCCAGGAAGGTGATATTCTGTTCTGGATATACATTTCCAGGGCAATAAATGACTGCACACACTTGAGGCCGTTGCCCTCCTGCTCTGTCGATGAAAGAAGAGGGGACAAAAATCCAGGGACAGGAACAAGGCATGAAATTGAGGCTTTTGGAGTTATAGGCTGGAATTGTGCTGATTTTTCTTCTGAAAGAGTTCACTAAGGTGTATTAGCTAACCACTTATGTCTTTCCTTCTGTGTCATCATTTTCTTTTCTTTCTTTCTTTTTTTTTTTTTTTTTGAGGCGGAGTCTCGCTCTGTCACCCGGACTGGAGTGCAGTGGCCGGATCTCAGCTCACTGCAAGCTCCGCCTCCCGGGTTTACGCCATTCTCCTGCCTCAGCCTCCCGAGTAGCTGGGACTACAGGCGCCCGCCGCCTCGCCCGGCTAGTTTTTGTATTTTTAGTAGAGACGGGGTTTCACCGTGTTAGCCAGGATGGTCTCGATCTCCTGACCTTGTGATCCGCCCGTCTCGGCCTCCCAAAGTGCTGGGATTACAGGCTTGAGCCACCGCGCCCGGCCTTTTTTCTTTTCTTTCTTTCTTTTTTTTTTGAGACGGAGTTTTGCTCTTGTCGTCAAGGTTGGAGTGCAGTGGCGTGATCTTGGCTCACTGTGACCTCCCCCGCCTGAGTTCAAGTGATTCTCTTGCCTCAGCTCCTGAGTGGCTGGGATTACAGGCGCGCACCACCACGCCCGGCTAACTTTTGTATTTTTTGGTACAGATGGGGTTTCATTACATTGGCCAGGCTGGTCTTGAACTCCTGACCTTAGCTGATCTGCCCGCCTTGGCCTCCCAAAATGCTGGGACTACAAGTATGAGCCACCATACCCAACCTATGTCATCATTTTCAGTGTAAGTAGTCGTCTAACACGGAGAAGTAACACGTGTTTAAAAGAATAGAGTAGGGTTGCTTGATCTCCTGTGCTTTCTTAGAGTCCTGCTGTTTCCTTTCTGTGTTCAGAGCAAGTTCTGATTTGGACACAAAGCATGGCTTCTGGGGCTGTCAGCGCTGCCACGTACTTGGTCGTGGGCTTACCATGCTTACTGTGCTGGCTTTGAGTCTCACTGATTCCCATGCATCGTGGGTCCTTGGAATTCTGTGCTCATGGGGATCCCCAACATGACCTGTGCGTGGGACAGCAGGGAAGGAGGACATGTGCACTGCATAGCTCCCCTCTGCTTACATGCATCTCTACTGTCCCACAGGACTTCACTCATAAAACACAAGTTCACAGGTAAGATTAAGAATGTTAAGATGGTGATGGCAGAGCACTAAGCCAAGTGTGGGTCCTTCTAGGCACAAGGCCCTGTGCAGCGTGACAGGTTGGCCACCATGAAGTAGACTCTGCCGATCTGGATGTGAAACCAGGAGGGCTGAGGGGTCTTGAAACATGAGATGAGCTGCCTAAGGCCAAAACCAATTCTCTGAGGATGGTAGAGCCAAGAGCTGGAAGGAATTTATGATAACAACGCTGAACCACTGGTTTTCATTTCCTTGGAACTTGCTGAACTTGTTATCTGAGATTAGAATATCCTTCTTTTTAAACGTGGTTTGAGTTGAGTGTCTGTTACTTGCAGGTGAAAGCTTTCTGTTGTACACAGAGGACATCTTGTCCATAATGAGTGAAGGCCATACTACTTTACCTTTATTTTCCTTACCAGGCTCCATCTCCGTAGCCTGCTTTTGACAAAGGTGGATACATAATTCTAGGGGCCACCTAGCTGGTTCTAATAAGACTTTGGAAGTCAAAAGCTAAAGAAGACCAGGAGACCAAGCTGGAAATCAGGCTCTTCAATCAGATTCCAGAGGAAATGCTATTCCACCCAATCACCTAGCCACAACAGTTCCCTTCCTTCAAGATGCTGCGTTTACAAGCACTGCCTCTTTAGGCAAATGGATTACCTTGTAAGAGTGACCTGTGACCTGAAAAAGCATTAGCCCAGTCACACCCAGGCTTAATTGAGCCATCTGAGTCTCACTGCCTCTCTGTGTTAGTTCCTCTTGCTTTCAGCTAAAAGGTCCTTCTGTTTAGGTGGTGAAAAAAATGATCGTTAAAAACAATTAATAAACCTGGGGACCTCTCATACCATGAGCCCAGCCAGAGATCTGTGTCAAGCAAATCCTTGCAGACAGTTCTGCTGCCTGCAGATGTCTGTTTGCCTCTCGTGGATTTGATAAGTGCTCATTTATGCCAAGGTGGCTGTAATCATAGTACAGAGGCCTCTGGGAGATACTGTTCACGCTGACGTTACAAACTGAAAACCATTATCTTTTCCTTACCTGAGACCCTGGGGAGTAGTCAGCTCACTCCCTGCCAATGGCCTAAGATGGTTGCTGATGTCACGGTTGAGGAATATCTAGGAGTAATAAACATAAGTAGCTGGAAAATGCCAATTCTGACAATTTGACAACATCATTATCAACATTCTTAAGTACTTACAAGTCTTTTCTTTCTTTCTTTTTTTTTTTTTTTTTTGGAGACAGAGTCTCACTCTGTTGCACAGACTGAAGTGCAGTGGCGTGATCTTGGCTCACTACAAGCTTTACCTTCTGGGTTCCCAAGCGATTTTCCTGCCTCAGCCTCCTGAGTAGCTAGGATTACAGGCACACAGTATGGTGCCCAGCTAATTTTTATATTTTCAGTGGAGAAGGGGTTTCCTCACATTGGCCAAGCTGGTCTCGAACTCCTGACCTCAGGTGATCTGCCTGCCTCAGTCTCCCAAAGTGTTGGGATTACAGGCATGAGCCACCGTGTCTGGCCATGAATACTTAGAGTCACAGAAGTTTATGGTTAGAGAATTCTCACAGAGGTGACCTGGTTCAGCCCTACCATCAAGGTCATTGAGACACTGGCACCTTGCCCAAGGTCATGCCAACCTAGAATTAGGTGTTTCCTGCCCGGTGCCCTTTCCCCACTTCCCACACCTATTGTTCATACTAATTTATTGCAGGTCTTATTTCTATAGTCTCCTTTAATTGCTTTATGTTCACGGGACACTCTCTTCAGGATAAGATTGCAGGTATTTTTTTTTTATATTACTTCCCCTTGTCCCTGATGCTGTAGGGTTTCCAGCTGAAACCAGTCAAAAAGGACTTCCTGCTGAGTGACTTTTGCCCAGGCAGCAGGGCTGAGGAGCTGGGGACGAAGGAGAGACCCTGGCTGTATTCTTTCTGATATGTGTTACACATCAGGCTTGAGTTAATTTGGTCAGGTTCAATAATGCGCTGCAGTTACTCTGTAAATACCTGGAATCATGGAGGGTCAGGTCTGGAAGGAGATTTAAAGACAACCTGGTCTTATGGTTCTCTAACTGTGCTCCAAGGAACCCTAGGGGCTCCTGTGTGGGGTCGGGGGGTGCCTTCTGTTCAACCTCTAAAAGCAGGTGGGCTGGAGAGCTGAGCTGACTTAGGCCTAGGCCTTGGCCCCTTTTCTTGAGATATTTTATTTAATAGTGTGGCTGTACCAGATTTCTTGTAAACAAAGGGCTTGGATGATAGAGCATTGTTGACAGCTATGAATCTAGTCCAGCTCTTTCATTTTCACTATGAGAAAATGAGGCTTGGAATGAGGAAAAAGGGACGAGGCGACTGCGTGCAGAGCTGCACACCTAGCTAGTGACAGGAGCCGGGTTGGAAACTCTTTGCAGATGCCCCCTCGATACCTTGCAGACATGGTCTGGTCCCTCTAAGAAGCTGTGTTTTTGGCTTGATTGAGAGGTTAAAGTACAGAAACCACCTCTATGGTGGCTGCTCATCTGGGAAAAGAAAGGGACAAAATCTACACTTACTGAGTGACTACTGTGCCACAGACATGGAAAATACATCCACTCATTCAGAGCAGGTTTGTGGAGCACCTCCTGCATAGCAGATGCTGCCTTGCCTGTCATGGGTACTCTTTCCTGTAAACCTCCCAACAAGCCTGCAGGGGAAGCTATTACATGCTCCAGAGCTGAAGGCTCTCAGGGTTACACAGCCCGCTCACCAGTGGCTGTTCACCACATCTGAACTGACACCCTTTGAACTCCAAATCTGCTGTCCCACATCACATCCTAATATGCTTTTAATTTTTTTTTAAATGTCTCCAGAAGTCAGCAGCTGTCAATTGCATATGAGCTTTCCAAAGACTTGAAACTCAGTTTAAAAAAAAGAAATGTGAGTTTCCCTTTATCTGTTTGGAAAATGGCCGGGCGGGGAGTGGGCCCTCGGTGCCGGTTCTCCTGGGGAGATCGTCTTCGGTCAGCAGAGCTCCCTTAGAGTCCTAATCTGTTTCCTGATTTGGGCTTTCATAATTGACACACATGCAGCTTTAGCCTTGTCTCCTGTTCACAGGGAAAATTCTGCTCATCTTGCAGCTCAGCTGCAGGGCGGATCTGGGAGCAGCTGTCCCTCGGGGAGATGGGTGAGGCCGTCTGAATGCCAGCGATGGAGAGATAGCAAACTGTGGTGGAGGGAGAAACTGTTAACGTGCACGAGGGCACCAGCCTTCAGTGGTGCAAGAAGTTTTCAACTGTCCTTGTCTTTCAAAAGACACTGTGTCTCAACAGAGTGTCAGCAACTTCTGAAGCCATTTCAGGCTGTATTTTTAATCACATTTTAGAATTCTTCCTGGGTGGGCTCTGCCCAGCTTCTGGTGGTCTAAATATTAGACATCAGACTGATGTGGGTGCTGGGAGGGGAAGGAATTATGGAAAGACAACGTGAAGGGAAGTTCAGGATTTGTGGCAATTCTTGCCAGGGGTTTGAGGCAAGCTGTGTAGGATCTGGTTCAATTGTTCTGTCTCATACTGGGAATATGATGGCTACCATTCCTTGGAAAATGTGCATTTTCAGCATTAGTACCCAGGATTTGTTTTTTCCCTTGCTCTTAGAGTGTGTTGTTAAAAGTTAGTGGTAGTG
Organism: Rhinopithecus roxellana; assembly: GCF_007565055.1. Lineage (NCBI taxonomy): Eukaryota > Metazoa > Chordata > Mammalia > Primates > Cercopithecidae > Rhinopithecus > Rhinopithecus roxellana. The sequence goes on from NC_044552.1 coordinate 13,435,321, forward strand.
ATGGTTTTATTTATTTTAAAATTTTTTTAAGGTTTTTTTTTTTTTTTTTTGTAGAGCTGAGGTCTCCTTATGATGCTTAGGCTGGTCTTGAACTCCTGGGCTCAAGCAGTCTCCCACTTCAGCCTTCCAAAGTGCTGGAACTACAGGTGTGAGCCACTGCACCCAGCTTCATTTTTATGTTATTAATTGAAGAGTATATTCTCCCCCACTAAAAAGTGGTCATTTTCCAGACTAACTTTAAAGAAGAATGAAACACCTTCCTCTTCCGGGCAGCTAAATCTAAATATTATATTCTTTTTTAAAGCAACTCCATAGCAAAGATGTGGCAACTGCGGGCGAAGTATCTCTGAGCAGGAGATCAATGCAAAAATGCAACTGGTGAGGGGGCTCGGGGGCCGGTTTCAGGGAGGTTGGAACTGCTGTGTTCTCATCAGCAGAAGTGGCTCCTGCCCACCCACATCCCAATCCCTTCTCATGTGCCACAGGGTCTGTGAGCGCCTTCCCTACCGGGTAGGTTCTATGGCAGTGTGGGCACATACCCTGGGGGGGGGGGGGGCGAGGGACTTACTCACTTCGTGAGTGCCAGTGTAGTAGTGAAGGGAATGCCTGATGAAAACAACATTCTACCAGTATGCGCTGCTTTCTAACCTACAAAGCGCTTCTGTGTACGCTGTCCCATTTGAGAATTCTAAGTAGAATCCCGAACAGGCTGGAGCAGATCGCCCACTCCAAGGGACAGATGTTGGCTGGTACTATTGGTATTCATGGAAGATTCCTTCTGACACTCCCTCCTTTTTTGTAATTGCCATGAACTTGAGCACTGGGCTAACATAAATCATGCAAGGATGAACACGCTGCACACGGACGGCTCCTCTTTGTTTTTGAAGGGATTCCATCTCTATTCTCTTGCCATGTGCTCCTTCACCCCCCTCTCCACCCCCGTCTTTCATTTCTTTCTCTCTGGAAAAGATATTTCAACTCACAGGACTGGGATGTTGAAACAGACACCCAAGAGTATCACAGATGGGCCAGGCCTGGACCTCTTGGGACAACATTCCTCACGACTTTTAGAAGAGATTAGGGATTTGGGACTGGTGGCAACTGGTAACATTTTCAGTGTTTGGTAAACAGCCAGGGTCCTGAGCTCTGGGAACAGCCTGATTTAGCTCTTTGTTTAAGTTTTGGGTTAGAGGCTCCCAAGAAGCTGGTGCAAGGGAAAGAAATTAACAACCATGGCTCATTCACAGCCAGGCAGCCAAATGGACAGCTCTATAAGACTCAAGCCGACAGCGGAGAGAGCGCAATCGAACAGCCTTGGCGCAGCTTTCAGAGGAGAACGTTATTCACCCCAACTGCTCTGCATCTGCCTGGACGTCTGCCAAGATCTGTGAGCACTACAGCGTTGGTATGCTTTGGGTGAGGCCCGTGGCCATGGCAACGAGTTGGGAGCAACCCGGTCCCTGGGAATGAGAACAGTGGCTAAAATCAGGCAGGCGAGGGATAGGGAGGAGAGGTAAAGGTTGGACTTGCCTGAAGATGGAGCCGTTTTATTGTTGTGGGTAAAGCTGCTACCGTCAGGGGCTGTTTACAGAGCGGGTGCAGCTCAAGCTGGGAGCATGTTAGACTCAGCGACTGCGATCAACCTACTGACTTGTTCCCATGAGACAGAGTAGATTAACTGCTGCAGTACTGGTCATGTACCACCAACCTCCTGTGAACCAGCCCTCATTGAAACATTTATGTGAAAGGCCATGGTGTTCCCGTAAGAGGGTGCCTGTTATCTCCCTTGACCAACTCTTCAATATGCCTCATTCTCACACACTGGTGTGCAGGAAAGGGTCCAGCAGACCCCCATTGACAGAGATGCTCTGTATGTGGAAAGTCTTCGAGTAGAGCACTGGGTTCAGGTTTGAAGATGTGAGTTCTAATGCCAGCAAGGCCATTACCTCCCAGTGACCTCATGTCTCGATTTCCTCAACCACAAAACAAAGGCATTGGTGAGGTGACCTCCAAGGCCTCTCTGGTTCTCACCTTCTGTGTCTCTACAGACTGGAGAGTAGAAGATTATGAGGCACTTTCATTAGTTGAGTCTTCTTCATTTTCTGTTTCCATTTCTTTGAAGTCATCAGCTGGAGTTGAGGACAAGTTTTAACAATAGATAGGTTTCTTTTCTTTTTGTCTCTTAAAAAAAAATTTACTTAAAAAAATAAAGGCTAAGCATAGTGGCTCATACCGGTAATCCCAGCACTTTGGGAGGCCAAGGTGGGAGGATAGATATTGAGTTTGAGACCAGCCTGGGCAACATAGTGAGACTCTGTCTGTACAAAAAATTTTAAATTAGCGAGGCATGGTGGTGTGTGCCTGTAGTCCTAGCTACTCTGGAGGCAAAGGCAGGAGGATCGCTTGAACCTGGAAGGTTGAGACCACAGTGAGTTATGATTGTGCTACTGAACTCTAGCCTGGGCAACAGAGCAAGACCCTGTCTCTTTAAAAAAAAGACTATTTTTTAAGAACACTTTTAGGTTCACAGCGAAATTAGGAGGAAGGTACAGAGATATGTCACATGCCCCCTGCCCCCATGCATGCACAGCTTCTCCCATTAGCAATGTCCCCACTCAAATGGTGCCTTTGTTATAATCAATGACCCTCTACTGACACATCATCATCATCCAAAGTCCATAGTTTATGTTAGGGTTCACTGTTGGTGGTGTACATTCCATGGGCTTGAACAAATGAATAATGACATTACCCACCACTGCAGGATCATACAGAGTAGTCTCACTGCCCTAAATATCCTCTGTGCTCCACCTATTTGTCCCTCCCTGCACTCTTAACTCCTGGCAACAACTGATCTTTTTACTGCCTCGATAGCTTTGCCTTCTTCAGAATGCCATGTAGTTGAAATCATACATCATGAAGCTTTTCAGATTGGCTTCATATTGTTTTCTTTTTTTTCCTTCCTTCTTCCTCCCACCATCTCTCCTCCTTTCCTTTCTGTATTCCTAACTCTTGGATGTGTTTTCCAGCATCATGACTTGATGGGACTTTTGCTAAGGTAGGCAATCATAAAAAGTCACAAATCTTTTGTCAGCCTTATTGCCTCACCTCTGAGATGGTCCCAACACTCTTTAAGGCTCACTTTTCCAGTCCACAGATTCCCCAGCAGAAGTCCAAGCTGCTGAGAGCCTCACGTCTTCTTTTGCGCTAGTAATCTTTACCACTACCTCACTGGAGTATTGTAGCATTTGAAAATTTTCATATGAAGCCATAGTTCTGGGTTTTCTTTCTTTCTTTTTTTTTTTTTTGAGACGGAGTCTCGTCCTGTTGCCCAGGCTGGAGTGCAGTGGTGCAATCTCAGCTCACTTGCAAGCTCCGCCTCACGAGTTCAAGTGATTCTCTTGCCTCAGCCTCCCAAGTAGCTGGGATTACAGGTGCGCCACCAGGCCCAGCTAAATTTTTTGGCATTTTTAATAGAGATGGGGTTTCACCATGTTGGCCAGGCTGGTCTGAAACTCCTGACCTCAGGTGATCTGCCCGCCTCGGCCTCCCAAAGTGCTGGGATTAAAGGTGTGAGCCACTGCACGCGGCCTGAAGTCATAGTTCTTAATCTCAGTTGTGCAACAGAATTATCTGGGGAATTTAAAAATTAGAAAAAACCCACACCTGAAGATTGTGATCTAATTGGTCTTGCGTAGGGCCTGGGCACTGGTATTTTTTAAATGTTTCCCAAGTGATGCTAATGTAGCCATTCTGCAAGCCACGGTTGAAAGGCTTATTCAAGCATCCTGTTGCTGAATGCATGTCATCCTTACCGTTTGACTCTGGAGGTTGCTTTCTTGTCTTCTGATGTGGCTGCCCTGTTGAGGCGTGCCCCTTAGATTGGAGATTACTCCCTGCAGTAGGTCGCCTGGAATATGATCCCCAGTGATCCCTGCTTCCTGGTATTCTGGCCCTGGTGTGATTCCCTTCCCTTTAAGCCTGGACAGGATTAGTGACTTGCTTCTAACCAACAGCATATGGCAAAAGTAAATGTTTATTGTTTTAAACTTCTATGTTTTAGGGTCACTTATTTACACAGCAAAGATAACGAATACACTTCTGAAAGAAGAGATGGCTCCTTAGGAACACGTTCCTGCGGGGGCCAGACCTTATGTTGATTTTGAAGAATGGAGGGTCTAAGAGTGTGTCCCCAGGGGAAGTATTAGGCAAGGCCCAGATTGCTGGGGTTGGAAAGGCAGGTGACAAATAAGCGGACTCTTGCTGGCTAGACTGGTGCCTCTCCTATGCGCACAGACACAGGAGAGCCTGGGCAGTCCCGCTAAGATGTGGATTCTGGCTCAGCAGATCTCGGTTGTTGTCCAGGAATTATACAAGCTCCCAGGGGGTGCTGATGCTGCTGGTCTGGGGACCATATGTTAGGGGACAAGGAACTGTTCTAATTGGATTCATGTTTCTTTCTATGCTTATTTCCTTTTTAAATACAGCAGTCTTGTTTATTCCACCAATGACTTTGTTCGTGGTGCTTCCAGAAGCCAAGAAAGTGGACTTTGCCCTTGGGGATTTAGGAGGCAGAGCGGCGCCCCCTGGAGGCCACATGGTGGAGGCGGCTATGAAGCCTGGAGTCTACAATTTAGATTGAATCACAGGAAGAAGCTATTTACACAAGTCAAACATGCTTCAATGTTGGCAATTTCATAAGATTCCAATCCTTAAGGGATCAAAGCCTGGCCACCTGCTTCCACCGAGAGGTGTACCTTTCCATGCCAGGCTTGGAGCATCCCTCTTTATTTAAAAAGGAGAGGATTCCGAAGCAGAACTTCTCAAGTTCTTCCACCCAAATCCCCTCACCACAGGGACAGGAGTCCTGGGCATGCAGCCTAAAGCAGCCAGGAGAAAAACTTTGACCTTAATTTTTAAAAATGATTTCACATGAATCAATGGAATGTGTTTATGATAAAATCATCTCCTCCTGAAATACATGTGTAAAACTACTGCCCCAGTCGAATGCACTTAGTCTAACCGAGCCCTAGGATTGGCCTCACCAGCGTGAGAAGCATTGCCAGCACTCCAGCTCCCCAGGTCCCACTCTGGGATCCCACCTCCTCAGACCCTCCCACTTCCTCACACTCTCTGGCCTCTGGCTTTTGACCCTGCTCCCACCGCACTTCCTTTCCTCAGAGTCCATCAGTCCTCTCTTGTTTTCACCTTGGTCTCTGCAAGTGTGGGTCCAAGTCACACATGTAGACTGTGATCACAGGACCTCCAAGCTCCAGACCTCCCAAAACACCCTATGGAGAGACCTTACCTTCCTGGACAGACCTCCTCCCCACAGCTAGACCTCACCCTCTGGATAAACTCATCTCCCCAACTAGAACTCACCCTCCTGAGTAGACCCCATCCCCCCAGCTAGATCTCATCCTCCTGAACAGATCCCATCACCCCAGCTAGATCTCATCCTCCTGAACAGATCCCATCACCCCAGCTAGATCTCACCCCCTTGGGTAGACCCATCTCCCCAACCAGAACTCACCCTCCTGGGTAGACCCTTCTCCCCAGCTAGACCTCATCCTCTGGATAGACCCCATCCCCCCAGGTAGACCTCACCCTCCTGGGTAGACCCTATCCCTCCAGTTAGACCTCACCCTCCTGGGTAGACCCCATGCCCCCAGGTAGACCTCACCCTCCTGGGTATACACCATTCCCCCAGTTAGACCTCACCCCTCTGGGTAGATCCCATCCCCCCAGCTAGACCTCACCCTCCTGGGTAGACCCCATTCCTCCAGCTAGACCTCACACTCCTGGATGGACTCGACCCTCCTGGAGATACCTTCCCCTCCTGGGTAGACCCCAGTGGCTACACAACCCTTCTCCCACCAGCTTTCTTCCCCAGGGTTCTGGGCAGCAGAGTGTCTCTGTGAAAAGGATACTAAGTGATTCCCCAATATTTCTGTTTCCAGCCTCTGGTTGGCTCTCCCTGGGGCTAATGGTTCTTTCGCTCACTATTTCTCCAGGCTTTGCCTGATGACAAGTATATTCTGAGACTGCTCTAATGATATAGATTTTGGACCCCATCCCAGTTCTACTGAATCCGAGTCTCTGGGGGAGGAGTTGGGGCTCTGCCTCTGGACACTTCCTACAGGGCCCCTCCTGGGAGGCAAGCCCGAGGAGCACCGCTGAGGCTCGCCTCAGTGCCCATCCTAGACCTTCAGCAGCCAGTGGAGGATGTCTCCACCGTCCCTCAGCCTTGATTCCCACTGTCACCCCAGCCGGGCTTGCCACTGCCTCGTTTCTCGCTCAGAAGATTAGGGCCATCTGTTCTGTGCTTCCCAAGTTTCCCACCCTCCACCCTAAAAATTTCTCCCTGTTTCCCAGTCTTTCTTCTTCTCTTAGAAAATAAACATCTTCCCAGGCTGCCTCTCTGGTGGGTCTGGGATCCTCCTTGCTGTCTCCCCAGCACCTGGCCTTTCCAGCCTTCCCTCTGTATGTCCAGTGTTTCCCTCACCAAAGGACTTGTTTTGCTTTTCAAATTGGAGGTTTTGTCTTCTCCTCCCTAAAAACCAAAACATCTCCCTGAGAAGTAACTCCCTCAAGCTACTGATACGGAAGGCGGGCAGGGAAGTGCTGGGAAGGGAAGGGTGTGGTCCCTGGCTAGGGCTCCACCCCGGGGCCTGTACCCACAGACCTAGGTGAGGACAGGCATTTCTGATTTCGTGCCTAAATGTTGCATTTCCCAAGACTACCCTGGCCTGCCACACCCTCATCCTGTGCCTACAAAAATCCCGAGAGCCCAGCAGACACGCACGCAAGCCTCTGGACGTCAACAGGAACACACCAGTGTAAGAGCACACTGATAGAGGCCTGCGGCAGGCTGGCAGGCCATCGACAGGCAGAACCACTTGGTGCAGTTGGAGGAGAGCTCGGCCACTGAGCGGTCCGACTTCAGAGAGGAAAACCACCTTCCCACTCCATCTCCCTTCTGGCTCCCTCATCTGCTGAGAGCTACTTCCACACAATAAAACTTTGCAGTCATTCTGCAAGCCCACACGTGATCTGATTCTTTTGGTACACCAAGGCAAGAAACCCTGGGATACAGAAAGCCTCTGTCCTTGGAATAAGGCACGAGGTCTAACTGAGCTGACTAGGAATGGCTCAACTGAAATATCACCCTGTAACACAGGCCCACTGGGGCCTCAGGAGCTGTAAACATTCACCCTTAGACATTGCCATGGGGTCAGAGCCCCACAACCTGCCCATCTGCATGCTCCGCCTACAGATTTGAGCAGCAGGGCACAGAAGAAGCCAGCCACACTCCCAACACAAGCCCTGCCAGGAGGATAAGGAACTTCTCCCGTTTCACCCTGCTTTCCTGTCACTCCACTCATTTCATTTCTGTGTATGTGTCTGGTCTTCCTCAATTCCTTCTCTGGCCTCACATAGTGCCCTGAATAATGCTTTGCAAGGCCTTTGCCAGGAGCCTAGATGAAAGGCAGAAGACGTGCCCCTGCAGCATCTCAAGGTAGAGATGGTGGTTACAAGATGAGGACTAGATTCCCAGTTTGCCCTTGGAATGGGCAGCCCCTTGGATTTTGTTTTCCCTGATACTGCTGTTCTGATCCAAGGCCTTGGGGCCTCAATACAGATACCCAAGGCCAGGCCTACCTTTGCATGAATACCTAAAGAAAGCCCAGAGGATGACTAAAATGACCACACTATATGGCTCTGGAGGACTGGAAGTTACTGAGGCCTATGAGTGGGTTTTTGCACAGACTGCAGTAAAGGTCCTCAGAAAAGACCCTCAAGAGCTACAAGGGGGTCTGAGTTAAATGCCACCTCTAGACTGGGCCCCAAAACTGGTGCTGATTATTTTTACTCCTACCCCACCCACCAGCCTGATAGGCGATTCCTGAAGTAGCAGTGGGGGTCTCCGTGGTGCTCAGTAGGCCCAGAGCCCAGTACTTCACCATTCTGCTTGATGGGGCTTGTGTAACCAAGGATGACAGATGGGACAATCCCTGTTGGTAAAGACTCTGAGTTGATTCTGACCAGGACCAGAGATAAAACCCAGTGCCTTTGTCTTTCCCCTTTGTACCATCTTCAGAAAGACCTTCTTTTGCAGCAGTTCTTGAACTGTGATCTGTGAGGTATGGTTGCGAGAATCCTTTTTTTTTTTCTTTGAGACAAAGTCTCACTCTGTCACCCAGGCTGGAGTGCAGTGCTGTGATCTCAGCTCACTGCAACTTCTGCCTCCCGGGTTCAAGAGATTCTCCTGCCTCAGCCTCCTGAGTAGGTGGGATTACAGGAGCACACCTCCACACTCAGCTAATTTTTGAATTTTTAGTAGAGACGGGGTTTCGCCATGTTGGTCAGGCTAGTCTCAAACTCCTGACCTCATGATACACCCGCCTTGGTCTCCCAAAGTGCTGGGATTACAGGCATAAGCCACCATGCCTGGCCTGGCGAGAATTCTTTTATAAAAAATTCTGGGTTTATAAAACTCAGATTCTTCAACTAGAACAGGCACACAGGAAAAAGGTTGACTAAAAACCCTTTTCTCTTGCCTCATTTTGGTGATTTCCAGCTAGGCTGTTGGGATAGGCAGACCTAAGTGCCACTTCCATCTTTCCATAGGTATCTCGGAGAATCTTTGACCAATGGAGAGCTAATCAAAGACAACTTTAATAGGAGAAGAAAATACTTGGATTGGGAGTATGGCTGAAAAGTCCCACTGAACAAGGCCCTCAAGTGGAGTTCCTGTGGAGTGGTCACCTTTCTGATGACTTCAACTGGGAACGTCAGCACGGAACTATTGCTGGGTGTTCACTCCATCACCCCTTGCTATGTCCCTGCTCAGGACACCCTGAGTCTGTCTATATGCATTGCTACTGGTTTAGACAGTGAGTTACATTTAGTGCATTTTTGCATTGTTCTTTATTGTATCCATGGTATCTAGCACAATTCTGGTTCTTATTACAGCTTGGTAAATGTCATTGATTAATCCAGGGCAGATTATCTCTGTCTCTCTATTTAATTTTGTGAATCCTCTGTGTAAACAATTTGATTAAAAATTTATGACAAAATTCATGAGGCTTGGTGATGTATAGATTGATCAACTGATTTAGAGTTATAGGTGGACAAGATGCATTTACATATTTATCCATTGCCTTTTCAGTGTGAAGTTTCTTCTTAGTGGCAAAAGTTCTGGCTGCTTGTATTTCTCTCATGAAACATGATTATTACTGGCAGTGCCATGGCTCTTCTTCACTTTTTTGTATTGAAGCAACACAGATCATACCCCTGTAGTTCCCTGATACCATGTGTTTAATAGTAGTTACATCATCACTCAAGAGGCTGCCTTGTGCAGCGTATGTCTTGCATACTGGCTTCTACTGACCCTCTGAAAGCTGTTACTGTGCTTTCCATTGGCGATGATCACAACTGCAAATCTTATCCAGAGCACGCAGGAAAATGTGAACAGTAATTCATCTTCTGGTCATGAAATGCACTGTTCTGAAATTTATGATGTAAAGGTAGAAGAACACATCTTCCAACCACATTTTCTCTTCACTCTTTAGCTGGCATCCTGTGTTTTCGGACAGTTGACTCCATGCCTGCCTAACACAGAAAGTTAACTCTTTCTGTGTTAACTCCATGCCTGCCTTCTACGCTCCATCACCAAAGGAAAGGACAGGCCAGAGGCCCTGAGTGGAGCAACTAGAGGAGTCCGATTCAGCAAGGAATGTTCATCCATCCTCTGGCACAGCCTAAGCCCTGAGAGAGCACAATGTCATCACATCCACTGGAATCAAGAGCATATCTGGTGGGAACTTGGAGTAATGTCTCACAAGCCCTGGGCACTACCTGACACATGGCACAGAGCCTACCGAGGGTGTGACAGTGCCATTGATGGGGCACAGGGTAAAGGATGCTTGCCATTCCCTCTACCTCACTGTTTTTGGATGCTGCAGACCAGAGCTGCCACTAAGTAGGAACACAGAGGAGGGAGAGCTGCTGTGAGGGCCATTGATGCTGCTGAAGATGAGGGTCTGGGATAGATCATCTTTAGCCCAGGACACTGTACTCATCCAGTCCCTGATGTGAGTGAGTCACCCCAGATCAGTGTGTCAGCACTCCAATATGGCCATACATATGAGCTGGGGCAGGAGCCCTGGTTTGGCCGTGGTGGGTGACATGGGGATCTGGGCTACCAGCTTATGTGGATGACTCATGCCTCTCCTCCGGTCCTGCCTAGGTTTGATCTTAGATACATGATTTCCATCCTATGATGCATCTTGTCCCACTGCTGACATCTACAACCTCATGAGGTCCACCAGATAACATGGCTCCAGTGGCAGGTGTGCTTGCACTACAGTTTGGACCTGTTGCAGAGCTCTTTCCTACTTTATGCTCCACTCAAGAGTCAGCACCCTTTTGTGTCATCCAGTATAGGGGCTGAAGCAGCATTCCTAGGTATGAAATGTGTTGCCTTCAGAAGCAAATGAGGTACACCATGCACTGTGCTTCCTTCTTTGTGGTAGGGAATGCAAGATGCAGTGATTTTATTTGAATTTCGAGGGATATTCAGGAATGGCCCTGGCCTTTGGGTCCCTAAGGACTTTATTGACATGTGTATCTCTAAATTTTCATATTTTGCCCTGTTTCTTAAGTGCACAGATGGAACCAATCTACTTGATAGTTGGATTAGCTTTAACATTGGGTCTCTGGCCCATGGGCTAAGACCTGTCATAGTGGAGAGCACCAAATGGAAACTCTGAAAGTACCACTGTCAGAAAATAAATTTTCAATTTTATTTCCCATCCTCTCTAGTGCATGTATCTTACCAAAATCTCTAGTGAGATAGCCATCTATCATTGGTTCTGCCCCAACCCCCAGGTGTCATGATGTTCTGTGGGACATTCAGGTAGTCCACATATCCTCAAGCTATTTTAGAACGGAAGGCAGTCAAGTTCATTTAACCCTGAGGCAAAACTTCAGTTTAATATTGTTTTCTATCCTACTAAATACAAACCATTTCTCATCCTCTTTCTTGATTGGAATGGAAAAGAGTGCATCTCCCAGGTCAATGGTTGTACCAAAGGCCTCACTAATTGGTTCTACCGAAGATACTATGTCTAGTATAGCACCTGCATTCAGGGTTACTATTTGTTTAATCCTGGTGTAGATTACAGTCATTCTCCAGGGTTTATCTAGTTTCTGCAGGGGCTAGGCTGGTGAATTAAATGGAGATATGATTAATAGCACTCCCCTGTGCCCTTGAGGTTTTTAATGGTGATACAAATTTCTGCCATCCACTTCAGAATGCAATATTATTTTTGATTGACAACCTCAGCTGACAGTGGTACTTTCAGAGTTTCCATTTGGTGCTCTCCACTATGACAGGTCTTAGCCCATGGGCCAGAGACCCAATGTTAAGGCTAATCCAACTATCAAGTAGATCAGTTCCATCTGTGCACTTAAGAAACAGGGCAACGCCCACAGCATGTTAGTGGACCCAGCAGGACCACTAGGAGCTGGACATTAGCTACTACTTCACTTAGTGCCTGTCCCTGGGGGGCCACACTCTAACAGGAGACTGTGATTACACTGTGGGTACCCAAGTGTCCATGTCAACTCAGACCTGTGTCCAGTAGTCCTTGGACTGTCTGAGTCTTCCCCTTTCCCCAGTGATTAGCCACCTGAGTAAACGTCCATAGGTCCCTTTGGGTAAGGACTACATTTGTGGGTTGAATTGCATCCCCTCCAAAAAGATCTGTTGAAGTCCTAAACCCCATACCTCAGAATGTGACCTTATTTGGAAAAAGTTTTCACCACATGGAGATGAGGTCATTAGGGTGGATCCCACTCCAGTATGACTGGAGTCCTTATGAAAGGGTGAAATATGGATTGATTCTTGCTGTACGGAAGCCATGAGGATTCCTGAGACAATGCATGAGTACACTCTACATTGAATATGTTGAATCTGAGCCACCCCCCTTTCCACACCCAGGGCACACATTCAGATAGCATTTTCCCCCCAGAGGGACTGATTCAGCCCCTGAAACATTCTCAATACAGTGTAACAAGTGGTCTCTGAAATGAAATCTTATTTTCAAGCAGGACCTACGTACTGGCCTGGCCCTCTGTCTCCAGAAAACTCTTTGATGGGAGCCCTGAGGCATTTCAAGGGCTTATTAACCGGCAGCTAGGTTTAATGAGTATATTCTGTAACTTCCAGGTATTCTGCTAGGACACTGTTATCCAAACAGTGCATAACAAAACTTTGGTTCATTGGAAAGACAGTCATTTCCTTGGGTTCTTTGCCAATTTTTGCTTTAGGGAAGTAGAGGGTGGAGGCTTTGGTCACCATGGTGAAGATAGCCAGGAGGACAGTTGGATGTGCCTGCGTAGAATGTAGTGGGTGTGGTTGTGGGAGTGGGTTCTGAAGGGTGTGTTGTTCAGTGGGGTGAGAGGGAAGGCATGCGCTTCTCCAAGAATCTCAAAGATAAAGAGAAAAGGGGGATAGATTTCTGTCTGCTCCTTTCTCTTTTACTATCCCAGCTAATCAGACTTGTGAGCAACTCTGGATGGAATGAAAATAAATTACCCTCAAAGCAGTCTGTGTTGGGGTCTACTGACCCCACATGTGCTCACAATACATGCAACACATACATCCTCATGCATGCACACACATGCATGCACAAGCACACACATGGACACACAAGCACACACGTACACATATGTATCCCACCAATATTTTTAGCAATGTTCATACAAGCAGTGTTGCAAAGAGGCTGGAAGCATTTCCATGTTCAGCAAAGCTCCAGGCTGTGCTGTGTATTAATAGCCTACTGGCCAACACATACACAGTGTTTCGTGATGACAGCATCTTATTGTTTTATTTGAGATGTTTCTTTTCTTTTTGGCCAAGGGAGGAAATGGGCCACCTTCTCTTCCCTTTCTCCTTTCTCCTTTCTAATAACTGTCCACATGCACATTTCTCTATTTAACTCTTTGGTGTCCAGGAGAGGGAAATGTTGTAACTTTCTGGCATGCTGTGTATGTCTTCTGTCTCTAATGCCTGTTGACCTTGAAAAAGAATCCTACTTGCCTTTGACAGCCACGGGAAGATTTCTTTTCCTAGTCCTTTTATTCAGAAGCCTTGATCCTTCCTTCTGAGGAAGAATTTGTGCCACGGAGACTATAGTCGCTTCTCCAGGATTTATCCAGTTTCTGCAGGGACAGAAGCTTGTTGTAGTCTGTCTTGTGTAGACTACAAAGCCCATGCTGGTTACGTGGTTAACAATTGGGATTTGTATATTTTCCTTATGTTTACTTTCCCCCTTTGCTCCTTGTATGACATATTCACATCCTCAATTTTTATTGATTATTTCAGATGAGAGCCCTTCTGTATATGTTGTGCGTGTGTGTGTGTTGAGAAAGGGAAAGGAAGGAAAAAGGGAGAGGAAGGCAAATACAGGGGAACAAAGACAAGGTTTGCACAACTCCTGCTGGGCCAGCAACCTCTGCCAGTGAATGAAAAAAAAAACCTGAAAAGGACTTTCACTTTCTAAAGCAGTGGTTTCAATAAAGTACTATTTCACACCAGTCAGAGTGGCTATTATTAAAAAGTGAAAAAATAACAGATGCTGGAGAGGTTGAGGAGAAAGGGAATACTTATAAACTGTTGGTGAAAACGCAAATTAATTCAGCTCCTGTGGAAAGCAGTTTGCAGATTTCTTAAAGATCTAAAATAGAACGAATATTAGACGCAGCAATCCCATTACTATGTATATACCCAAAGGAATATAAATCGTTCTACCAAAAAGATACCTGCACATGTATGTTCATCGCAGCACTATTTACAACAGTAAAGACATGTAATCAACCCTGGTGCCCATCAAGTGTGGATTGGATTAAAAAATGTGGTACATATTTTCATACCACCTTTTTTTTTTTTGGCCATGGAATACTATGCAGTCATAAAAAATAGGGAAATTATGTCCTTTGCAACAACATGGATGCAGCTGGCAGCTGTTATTCTAAGCAAACGAATGCAGAAACAGAAAACCAAATGCCACATGCTCTCACTTATAAGTGGGATCTAAACACCGGGTACATAAGGACATAAACATGGGAATAATAGACACTGGGGACTCCAAAAGGAAGGAGGGAGAGGAGGGCAACGGAAGAAAACCTAACTATCTGGTATTATGTTGGGTGACTGGATCCTTAGAAGCACAAACCTTATCATAACGCAATATACCTATGTAACAAATCTGAACACAAATACCCATGAATCTAAAATAAATAAAGCAATGGTTTGGTGGAATAGGCTGGTGAGGTTCTTGGCCAGATTGTAGAGCTCTGGGGAGGGTACAGCTGTCAGGACATGAGGACCAAATACATAGAACTTGGAACCACACGATGAGAAATCTGCATTTAATTGGCAGTGAAGACCAATGGAAAATATGTGTGCCAGGGAGGGCCAGGTGCAGGCTGACTAGCGAGGAGGGAGCCTGGGGCTGGGGAGGCGCACCCGGCTGCTGTTGGAGCCCTCCGGAGGGCGGAACTGCGGAGGGGGCTATAGGAATGCCGTGGAGCTGAGAGTCAGGAAGGACATTTCAGACGTCTGTGACTTGCCACTGACCTGATCAGGAGTCCAGGAAAAGGGAGCAGGCAGAGATGGCTCCCAGCCAGGATCCAGAGGCCTGGGAGGGCAGAACTTCCAGCCTGGAGGGTGAGGCCTGGAGTGGGCGGGGCTCCCAGCCTGGAGGGTGAGGCCTGGAGTGGGCGGGGCTCCCAGCCTGGAAGGGGAGGACTGGACCGGGGCGGGGCTCCCAGCCAGTAATGGGAGACCTGGAGGGTGATGGAGCTTAAAAAGGAAGCAGAAAGGCCAGGAGGAAGAGCTTCACTGGAGGAGGGTAAGTTTTGTTTCAGACTTGTAGGGCTGAAATTGTTGAAGAACACCTGGGAGAAAATGTCCAGTCACTGTCACTGCAGATGCGGGTCCAACCTTCAGAAGACGGATTTGGACTGAGGATGTGGGTAGGAGCACCCTCTCTTAGACAAGAAAAATTGAGACTAAGAGGTGGTGAGATCCCTGGGGGATCACAATTAAGTAAAAAATTCTCTCTCTAAAATCCATCCTGACATTTTCATTTATAGGATATACATATATATATGTATCTGTTATCATCTGAAATGTGTTCCTCAAAAGTCGTATGTTGAAGCCCTAACCGCCTCATACCTCAGACTGTGACTGTATTTGGAGATGGGGCCTTTAAAAGGATAATTAAGGTAAAAGGAAGGCATTAGAATGCGCTTTAATCCAATATGTCAGGAGTCCTTATAGGAAGAGGAGATGAAGACACAGACACCCACAGAGGGAAGACGGTGTGAGGACACAGGGAGAAGACACCATCGCAAGCCCAGGAGGGAGGCCTCAGGAGAAACCAGTCCCGCCCACAACTGGATGTGGGGCTTCCAGCCCCCAGCACTGTGGGGAGATAAAGCTCCATTGTGTAAGCTGCCCCATCTGTGGTGTTTTGTTGTAGCAGCCCCAGCAACTAATACCGTATCCCTACCAACACATACGTATTTACTCACATGGAGCCACACACATGTGCATATATGTAATATTTTTGCCTAAAAAAAAGTAAGCCATGCCTAAAAGTATAGGCTAAAAAGAAGGCTAAAGAGAAGGCTAAAAAGCACGGGCTTGAAGAGACTGCCAAGGTACAAGAATCCAACAAAGACACATCATATCAACAGTGATGATTTCCTGAATAGGAAGGCTATTTGGATGGCTGGTTTATAGTTTTCATGCCCAAGGAGTTTTCCAAGGCCCAGCGTTTACCCTTTGCAGCAGCTCACTCTCCTGAAATGTGCCCTCATGAAATTAGATAAACAGGGAGGAGATATGGAGTACCTCTGCCTACCACTACGTTAGAAGAATCCCCAGGCATTTGCATCTTATGCGATGATGAGAAAGCAGTAGTTGCTGGCAAACCTCGGCCAACTTCCAGTCTTGTCCTTTTGACAGGGGACTGCTGTCTTGAGTACCCATTTCAGGCATCACATCCACCTTGGCCCTGCCTTGGGAGCCTGTAGGTGTGGACAGAAAAGAGGGATGCTGCCTTCCTGGCTGGGCCTTTCTTGACACACAGGCATATGGACCCAAGCTCTAAAGGATGAAGACTCCATGGTCTCTGAAGTTTTCATTATTCTCCCCCTCTTAAAGCTCCACCTTGCAGGCAATGCACTGTAACAAGAGGACCAGCACATTGCCCAGCACACAGAAAGCTATCAATCAATGTCAGCCTTAACCATTATGTTGGTTGACTTGCCATCCCTCTTCCTCAACTGCAAGCTATGTGAGAGTAAGATTCAAGTAACCTTGGTATGACACAATTCCATCGTGATGGGTTCAGTTACGTTTGTCAAATGATTCAGAGTAGGACAATGGGAATTTTCTTGACAACATTACAGCATTGGAAGTGCATGGAAGTGTGGGACGGCAGCAATGATTGTGCAAGTTGAAACTGTGTGAAGCGATTTTAAGAAGCAACAAGAAGGCCGGGCGCGGTGGCTCAAGCCTGTAATCCCAGCACTGTGGGAGGCTGAGGCAGGTGGATCACAAGGTCAGGAGTTCAAGACCAGTCCAGCCAGGCCGGGCGCGGTGGCTCAAGCCTGTAATCCCAGCACTTTGGGAGGCTGAGGCAGGTGGATCACAAGGTCAGGAGTTCAAGACCAGTCCAGCCAGGCCGGGCGCGGTGGCTCAAGCCTGTAATCCCAGCACTTTGGGAGGCCGAGACGGGCGGATCACGAGGTCAGGAGATCGAGACCATCCTGGCTAACACGGTGAAACCCCGTCTCTACTAAAAAAAATACAAAAAACTAGCCAGGCGAGGTGGCGGGCGCCTGTAGTCCCAGCTACTCGGGAGGCTGAGGCAGGAGAATGGTGTAAACCTGGGAGGTGGAGCTTGCAGTGAGCTGAGATCCGGCCACTGCACTCCAGCCTAGGCGACAGAATGAGACTCCGCCTCAAAAAAAAAAAAAAAAAAAAAAAAGAAGCAACAAGAAAAATTATGATTGTTTCATGATCTTCAAACAATTTTTAAAATGTTAACAACTGTTTTACTACTGGTTGTAAATGTATAAGAACATTTAAAAATACCAAAACGAATACTTATGTAGCATGTCATAATTTTAAAAATTAGAAACATTGAGAAACAGTGTTTTATTTCTTTGTAAAAGACTTATGGAGAGTACATTGAACAGGGCTTTGTCACCTTCTCGTTGTAAAACTTACAGTACGGACCAGGCATTTTGTCTATGTCTTGGCAGATTGTCACATTCCTTTCTATATTTGGATAGGCTTCCTGCATTTTGTCCTGCACACTTTCAGTGCTGTGAAATATCTCCAAGATTTTCTTTAATATGAAGTTTTTGCCAGCATCTTCATCCTGAGTCCCTCTGGCTGCACATTCAGAATCTCTCAAAAGACAACAGCATCAACATTTCCACCATCAGCTCTTTCTTCTCTAAACTCATTTACGTCTGAGTCGACTTTCACCTCCTGCATTCTCACTTTTTGTTTCTTTGCTATAGTTTCATCTTCATTGGCTACCTCCCTCTCTTGAGTATTCATTTCTGTAAAATGTCACGTGGGTTTGTCACTGGGAGCCAAGGAGGCAGCACGACCACACGCTTTGCTGTCTGTGTGTGAACTGATAACACGGAAGGACTGAAGGACGTGATGAGGTTAATCACTGATCATGATGCACATCTGTTATTATGTGGTAGTCTGTGGACTGCAGAGCAAGCAGCAGAGCTTGTCTCCCATGCAGTCACTCACAGTTAATGGTGACTGAAATTGGAACCATGTTGGTAGGGGGCTGGTGTTATTTAACTTCAGTTACCATGGGACAATGAAAATTCGTGTGTTTGGGACTATGCAAGGTGAGGACTGCCTGAATGTTCCATAATGTGATGAGCGCCTCACAAACAGGGCATATATTATCACTGAGTTTTTTCATTATTCTTGACCTTCAATATATAGACGTGCATGTATCAGGTTGTTTCTGCGTGAATGAGCTTTACTCCTCTGAGAAACGGCATTCCTGGCCCTCCTCCCTGAATCAATTGCACAAAAGTATCTGAAGGAAATTGGCTTACCTGCTGCTCTTGATGGAAGCTTTCCTGCAGCATTACCCGGTGTCTGTTTCTGGCCGATGATTAACCATGGGGAACAAGCGTTTGGGCTAAAGAAGTTGCAGAACTTTTAAGAGAATGTAGTATGTTAATGTGCACTGGAACTCTCCTTGAGCTGTATCAAGTTTCCTGGATTCTGAAATGCTATAATTTTAGAAGTGTCATAAGGTTAAAACAGCTTTCTAGGAAGTGCCTTTGTTGAAAGAATACCCAGGAATGGTGCACTGGACAGCTTTTGGACATGTCTTGCATTTTCTCAGAACTATCTCTCATCTTGGCCATGGCTTCAGTCACATCCTGAGTGACTCACCTCGGCTTGGGTTGCCTCCTATTGCAGTTCTAAACTCTGGTGGGGGACACGGGCATGACCCACCCAATACTCATATGTGCTTTAGCTGGAAATAAGGAGCAGAGGGGCTAGGGGAAGGATCCAATGGCTAAATGTTCCTGCCTTTTTTCCCTCAGGCAGACAGTTCTAAGATACATGCTGTAGGTTGCTTGGACTACCCTGGCAAGATCTTCTTCCAGAAATCCACCTTGGTGGCTGACTTATTAACTCATTGGTCTGTTGACTTTTGCTCCTTGCCTCACCCCTGCTCCCTGTGCCCTCTTTCTTACTACCTCCTGGTAAGGCTCTGCTTTGGGGGAAACCCAGTCTAAGCCAGGTGGAATGTTATAATCAGGGAGGCGTGAGTCCTGGGTCTTTGCCTGGGGCCCCCAAATAGGAGAGGGATTGGAGGTGGTATTGTGGGGCAGAATGGTGCAAAGCCCAAGGGAAAGGGGTGCTGTTACCACAGCAGAGGACATGTGAACCTGCACAGACCAAAAACAGGAGGGAGACAGGGAAAGAGAAAGAGAAGGGGGGAGAAAGAGAGAAAGGGAGCCAGAGAAAGAGGAAGGGAGAGAGAGATGGGGAAAGAGGAGAAGAGAAAGAGAGGGAGGGAGAGAAAGAAAAGAGATGGAGAGAGAGAAAAGGGTGGGGAGAGAGAGAAAGAGAGAGGGAAAGAGAGAGAGAATCATCTACTATACTATGATTTCTTTTTTCTTTTCTTTTCTTTTTTTTTCTGAGATGGAGTTTCGCTCTTGTTGCCCAGGCTGGAGTGCAGTGGCGTGATCTCGGCTTACTGCAAACTCCACCGCCTGGGTTCAAGAGATTCTCCTGCCTCAGCTTCCCAAGTAGCTGGGATTACAGGTGCCTGCCACCACGCCCAACTAATTTTTGTATTTTTGGTAGAGACGGGGTTTCACCATGTTGGCCAGGCTGGTTTCGAACTCCTGACCTCAGGTGATCGGCTCACCTTGGCCTCCCAAAGTGCTGGGATTACAGGCAGTGAGCTACGGCGCCTGGCCGTGATTTTTTTTTTTTAACCTATAAAAGCCTTGAGTAGTGATGGAAGTGATTCCTAGGAATGTGGGTTACTAAAGGGTCAGGCTGGAAGTTCACCACAAATACGCCACAGTAGTGTTTGGTACTCTCTCAATGTTCCACCCACCAGAGCATACAAAACAGCCACATTCTCCAAACACTTAATTCTCAAAACATACTTGTAGAGGAGGGAAGCCTATTACTCCCATTAGAAAGATGGAAAACCAAGGTGAGATGGTTAACTGAGCTAGCAGGGCCTCAAAAGAAAGTCACTGCTGAGTTTGGGATTGTGTTTTCAGCTTCCTGCCCACTGTGGGTGAGCTCCACCTTTTACTGGAACCAACTCCAAGGAGGAAGGTTTGCTGGGTTTCCTGGAAGGCAGAGGTTTGCATCTGCATGCCCTGCGTGGAGGCATTGTATTCGGGGGCAGGCAGGAGAATGCTGCAGCTGGTGTGCCCGCAGAAAGGGAGGGAGAGAAGCCACTGGGAGTGATCTGGGCTTGGGATTGGGCTGTGTCATCACCAACTGTCTGCCCAGGCATGAACTTGCCACTGCTGTGGAAGAGTCTGACTGCATCCAAGAATGCCCAAGGGTGTGGCTGAACTCACTTCTCAACAGACTTGGGTCATGTTCATATACTATTCTTTAAAAGATCACCATTTGTAGTAGAATGTCAAAAACCCAAAAATGTTGCTCCCGGCATTGAGCTGTAACATTTTTCTGTGTTGGTGGAAAAACATGAGAGAATTTGTTGCCACTCATGAATCTCAGTGATACACAGACAAAAAGCATGCTTCAATTTTGTGTCTTTGTTTTTGAGTGGTTCTGATTTATTTTTCAGCTTTTGGGTGATGTCTGGAGCTGTTTACTGAGGACGGGATAAAAGGGGGGGAGGGGAACCAAAATATATTTGGCATTTATTGATGGCGTTTTACATCTGTGACTTGATTTACTCCTTATCACAACCCAGTGAGACACATACTATTATCATCCTTTTGATAGATGAGCAGCCTGGAGCTTAGAGAGGTTAAGTAGCATGGACAGCATCAGGCAAGTTAAATGAGAAAGCCGCCACCCATTGCCAGGTGGGGCTGACCCCAGCACCTGTGTTATTTCTGTTGCCCTGAGCCTCCCCAGGCTCCTTAACCCACATGCACGCCTAGCTTCCAGCAGTGCTAATTTACACTGTGTACCAGCAGGAGACATTCTGGAGTGTAGACTGACGCAATAATCCCCAATCATAGGTTTGCCATGTTTTTTTTAAAATGTGTTTTTTCCTACTTTTTATTATAGATGTCAGAATTTTCTCCTTCCCTAAGAGTTATCTTTGGACTTAGATGTATATAAATGTATCTGGTTGGAGGTGGGGGGAAAAGTAGAAGTGAAAAGCCACAGAAGTAAAAATTAAATTTGAGTGTATTTCACCGATTCTAAGAGGAATGCTTTCTCATGCTCCAACCACTCTGAAATCCCTGGGTTCCGTATTCCCACGGCTGCTGTGTGACATGGTTGCCATGGCCTCTGTGCGAACATCAAAGCTTAGAGGATGGGTGTCAGAGGCTTAGATGAAAATCCCGAAGACAGTTGTGTGGCACTTTTAAAAGCAATACGGCCTCACCAAAACCCTTCTGGAAGCTCTTGATGGTTCAAGGTTCAACAGTGTCTGGGAAGACACAGATATAAAAGATCCAGAATCAAAGAGTGATTTCAAAGAGTTAGCGTCTGACTGTGAAGTTTTAGGCGTACCGTAACCCAGTGATTTACCTGTCTTTCCTTTTCTGCACGTGCAGAAGAGTGATGTATGATTAATAAATTCTAAGTTCAATTAGGCCTAAAAGAGCTCTTGTAATATGCTTTAAAAAGCCTAAATGATAAGAAAGCAGTGTGACAGATATTCTGTCAGTGTTTATCTTTTCTTAGTCCTTCATTAAATAACAGTGTGTCTGACACCAAGGCAGTTTTGAATTCCATAAAATATGGTAGCAGTTATGTTTTATGTTTCAATAGTCATCAATCTGTTTCTAATGTATTCATGGAAAAATATGCAGGCCATCTTGCTATTTAACTATTTTTGAAATCTCATGGAAGCCTGCCAATGTTTCTGCAATTTCGCTAAGAAGCTGTCTTGCTTTTTGAGAGGGGAAGTTCCAATATTGTAAGCCTGTGTTTCTGAATATATTTTTGTTTTTTGTTAATCTGGCCTCTGTCTAGAGCAAAAGCAAAATAAATGAAAGGTGAGGAAAATTAAAAGGCTTGCATTCTGACATGTGCTGTCTAGAGAATAAAAACTCGTTTGTGCAAAGTTGGTATGGCTTTTATGAAAACACTTCAGTTCAAGCACCTTGTCTGTTTGCTCCAGTGCGGGCTGACTCATGACGAGGGATCCGTGCTGCCTTTACTGCTCTTGGTTTGCCCCATGGCTTGATTTATTAATATATTTAAATATATAATTTTAACCTTATCATTGGTGTACAGGTGTATTTATTTATACTATCTTTGCTTTTAGAAAAACACTATTATATCATAAAAATATTTTAACCTTAAATTTCCTCCCACAGGCTTCAAGTTTTATGCAGTTCATATCTGGACATAAAGAGAAATCTATATACTGTGGCCTGAAGGGCACCGGCCTTTGGTTTCTGTCAAACGTTTCCAGATAACTAATGCCCCACATAAAATAGATCCATTCTTTCCATCCTGCACATTTTTTTTTTTGTATGGCCACTGCCGGGTAGTCATCCTGTCTGGAATGATAGTAGTTTCTAGGCTTGGAGGAAATTGCATTTTCAAGAAAGCAGGATGCAGACATCCCCTAACTTAGGAATACCTGCATTAAACAGCCTCCCACCTAAAAAGAGCTCCCTGAGCTGGGATTTAGTGAGATTCAGTGTCTTATTGGCCTCTCCTTCTGGCCTCTCCCACTCTCTATGCTGAAACCAAGAGCTTCGGGGCTCCCCTCCCTGCCCACGTTGGCAGGGAGCCCAGGGCCCGCATTGCTCTCCCTCTCTCCTCTGCCATCCAAGAACCCCTACAGCTCCAGGCCCTGGGCCAGCCATACAGTTTACTTCGACTGTCGCAATACCTTGAAGGGAGAAGTGTTTCAGCCTTTTGGATCAGTGGGGCTTCTACTTAAAATCCTTCCATGGCACCCCATTATCTCAGTGTAACGTCCAGACTCCTAAAGTGGCTTCCAAAGTCCTTCATTATCTGATGTGCCTCTGTGTACTTGTCTCTCTTCTCTCTCCATTCCTGGCCCTCCTCATCAATTCTCCAGCCATTTTGAACTGGACTCAGTCTCCCCAGTGTGCCGGGCTTTCCCTGGCTTCCCGGCTCTGCGGGAGGATGAGAGTGGGCTCAACTGACTTTTGAGGGAATCCTGGAAACACAGCCACCCTAAGAGTCATTGTTTTGACGGAAGTGACATTCCAAACCAACCTTTGGAACCAAGTCCTGTAAGCCAGAGCCTGCACAGGTTTTGTTAAAGGAATCGCTTTAGGCCTGACGCTGAACTCCTTTCTGCTGTTAAGACTCTTTTAGAACTTTGGAAGTTTCCATGCAGGGGGCTGATCCATTCTGTCCCTGCCTGGTTGGGCATGAGAAGTCACTTGGAATAGGCCTGGGTGAATGCTGATGAACTCCGACTTGGCTCTGGTACATAGTGCAAGTTCCCATGAGACTGCAGGGCAAGAACAGGGCAGGCTGCACACCGTGGGGAGAGGCACACCTCGTTCCCATCAAGAGACACCTGGGCC
Source organism: Rhinopithecus roxellana (assembly GCF_007565055.1). NCBI lineage: Eukaryota > Metazoa > Chordata > Mammalia > Primates > Cercopithecidae > Rhinopithecus > Rhinopithecus roxellana. The sequence goes on from NC_044552.1 coordinate 13,458,649, forward strand.
TGGTGCAAGCACATTCTCCGTGGTTAACGGGTGTGAAATCGGCGTTTATCATCAGTGACTTTTCATTGTGTGGCTTCTGTGAGTTCCCACCTTCCTTCTAAACCTCAGCGGGACACTTTCCCTTCCCTGTAGTTCGAATATGCACCACAACCTCAGCTTGATCTCAAGCTTTCTATTGCCATGTAAATAATCAGGGGAGCCCTGGAATGGTGAGCTCCAGGGGTGGGTGGGTCAGGACCACCCCCAGGGGTGCAGAGTCTGAGGGGGCTGAACCCTGGGTGGAGAGGGGGGGCCTCAAAAGCATTTTCATGCAGGTGAGAAAAGGAACATTTCCAGGGCATTTTGGCTGAAGCACAGAAGTGACTCCTAGAAGACCTGGCATGTGTGAGATGTAGGAGGGACACTCAGTGCCTGCTTGTGCATGTGCATGAGTGTGTGTGTGTATGTGTGTGTGTGTGTACATGTGGTGGGTATGATGAGCCTTGGGGCTCACTTTAGCATCTGCTGGTGAGCTTGCTGTGCCTGCTGACCATTTCCCAGGTCAGGCCTCCGCCCGTGATAACTACTGTTTACCAAGCACTTACTGGAGGTCAGTGACTCACATATGTGATCTCATTTCATTCTCCCAACAACCCTGACGTAAGGACTATTATCTCTGTTTAACACATGAGGAAACGGAGGTTTGAGAGCTTTGGCTACTTTTTTCACATTCTGAAGCTACGTCCCTCCACAGCCTAGGAAATGTTCTGCCGTTGTTCATCTCCTTGGGACCATATGGAAACAGGGGACTGCTTCCCCTGGGGATCACAAAGGGCTTTTGCAGTAGAGAAAGGAGACTAAGAGCACCTTTCTAGACTTTTCTTTAGCATTCTTCAAGATGTACTATCAGAAGTTCAATAAAAACAGCCTAATGCTGAGATTCATGGATAGAAAACTGATTCAACTTCCTACCTTCCTACTAGCTTATTTTCTTCTTAGCCATTTCTAAATTCATGGAGCCATGTTCCTCCTTGGCTTAGACATTTTTAATGCTGCTGTTGCTCTCAGGTTAAGGTCTGGACTCCTTGTGGCTCTCCAAATCCTTCAGAACCCTTCGTTGTCTGAGCAGGCACAGTCATGTTCTGTAGTTTAAAAGGTGGCAGTGGCTGGGTAATCACAGCACTTTGGGAAGCCGAGGCAGGCAGATCACCTGAAGTTCAGAGTTTGAGACCAGCCTGACCAACATGGAGAAATCCCATCTCTATAAAAATACAAAATTAGCCAGGCGTGGTGGTGTATTCCTGTAATCCCAGCAACTCGTGAGGCTGAGGCGGGAGAATCACTTGAACCTGGGAGGCGGAGGTTGCGGTGAGCCGAGATCACTCCATTGCACTCCAGCCTGGGCAACAAGAGCAAAACTCACTCTCAAAAAAAAAAAAAAAAAAAAAGACCGGGCGCGGTGGCTCAAGCCTGTAATCCTAGCACTTTGGGAGGCCGAGACGGGCGGATCACAAGGTCAGAAGATCGAGACCATCCTGGCTAACACGGTGAAACCCTGTCTCTACTAAAAAAATACAAAAAACTAGCCAGGGCGAGGTGGCAGGCGCCTGTAGTCCCAGCTACTGGGGAGGCTGAGGCAGGAGAATGGGGTGAATCCGGGAGGCGGAGCTTGCAGTGAGCTGAGATCCGGCCACTGCACTCCAGCCCGGGTGACACAGCGAGACTCCGTCTCAAAAAAAAAAAAAAAAAAAAAAAAAAAAGTGGCAGTAATGCCATGTTCATTAAACATCTTTCAGAAAAGAGTCTATGAGATCGATGTCTGCACGCTAAAGACAGGTGTTGCTGCTGGAAAGTGATTCGGTTTGAGGACTCAAGGACTTGTGAACATCACTCTCACTTCAACAGAACCCATTTTTCAGTTCCCTGCTGTTTCCTGCAGAAACTGGGGGAATGTGCTTGGCCTCTTTGGAGTTGGAATTGTCTAGCAGCTTGGCTTGCTTAATCCCCCTTTCCACACCTTCCTGCCACCCTGAGGGGGAGGCCTGATGGTGCATGAGCTTCTGCAGAAGGAATTTGCTCATTCTGCTTCCTAAATGTGCAGCTGCATTTTGCTGCCGGGAAAATATTTATTGAAGGTCTGGAAGAGTCTGACAACTTGTAAGGAACACAGTTTTTTATCTGCAGGATGAAGTTAGTTTCTGTTTGGGCCTGGTGTTTTTGAAAGGAGGAAATCACTTTCATAAGCATCAGATTAGATCCAGGAAGCATCCGCAGGACAATGAGAAGCTGATAGAGGCCGTCTCAGGATTTTGTCATTGGTTACTACCGCCACCTCCTGGCTGAAGTTGTGAACTACACAGCATGGGTTTCCTGGGCAAACTGCTTTAAGAAAAGGTGGCCCCCTTTCCCCCCATTTTCTGCAAGTTCTCTGTGGCACAAAAGGGAAATGAGAAGACTTATTGTTTAGATAGAGTATTTATTGGCATATTTTATATTAACTGTGATGATAAAACCGACACAATGAGAAATAAAATCAGAGTGGACTTCTCTCAACTGAGGCAATAGGGAAAAGAATTCACTGGGACAACCCTGTGACTCGGTGTTAGCTTTGCCCAAAATAAGTGTCAAAGCCCTTATCTGAGTTTCCAAGACCCCCTGCCCACTCTCTAAAGCTGACTTCTTAGCATAGTGAGGGAAATCTACCAATCATTTTGGAAAATTAGTACAAAATTAAGGAATTAAAGTGAAAATTGCAATATAAAAAATTCTTGGGTCTGAGGCATGTCTTTAGATTGTACAATGAAAAGATGTAAGATTTGGTATCTCTCCTCTTCATTATTTTATACTGCTTTTATACATAAGCCATTACCCTGTAGAAATGTAAGTTCTAAGTTAGGAAAAGATTATTTGTAACGTACATGCAATACACATACATTGACAGAAATAGAAACAGGCTTTTTCTGTCATTTAAATTGTATTTTTGGAGTAGATTGGTTTTTTGTTTGTTGTTTGTTTTTGAGGTGGAGTCTTGCCCTGTCGCCAGGCTGGAGTGCAGTGGTGTGATCTCTGCTCACTGCAATCTCCTCCTCCCGGGTTCAAGTGATTCTCCTGCCTCAGCCTCCCAAATAGCTGGGACTACAGGCGTGCACCACTACACCCAGCTAATTTTTGTGTTTTTAGTAGAGATGGGGTTTCACCATGTTGGTCAGGCTGGTCTCTATCTCTTGACCTCGTGATCTGCCCATCTCAGCTTCCTAAAGTTCTGGGATTACAGACGTGAGCCACTGCACCTGGTGGATTGTATTTTTAAAATTTTATTTAGAGATGAGGTCTTGCTCTGTCAAGCAGGCTGGATGGAGTGCAGTGGCGTGATCATAACTCACTGCAGCCTTGACTTCCTAAGTCAAACAACCCTATCCCGTCAGCCTTTCCAGAGAACAGCAGCTGGGGCCTTCAGACAATTACATTCCCTACTTTGGAGATCTGAGAGGCATCATTTCATGGCTACCACAGACACTGAGAGCAAATATTACATTTCTCATCCCCCCTTGAAGCTTGGGTCTTGCTGAATATTGTTTTCATAAAGCAAGCTGCCATATTGAAAGGACCATGTAACGAGAAGCTGTGTGCAACCTCCAGCCAAGCAGCCAGGAAAGAACTGAGGCCTCTGTCTTCTCAGGTGGCCTACTGGCCAATATGTATATGTACAAGTTGTATATACAACTTCCAGGAAGGGTCCTTAAAAGAAAAGGGCTATCACTTTGTTGCCTTCTCTTCTTTCTTGCTGGCTGGAATGTGATGAGATCACTGGATCTGAAACAGCCATTTTGGACTAAAAGGCAGAAGCCACAGGTGGAGGATGTTGGAGTTACAAAATAAACTTCCCGGGTTCACTGGAGAGAGAAATACGCTTCTAACTTGTGTATTTCTCTGCTTGATTTTCTGTTACTTATAACAGAACTTTATCCAAACTGAAAAAACATTTACATTTTACATGTAAAGTCCGAAGGTTAACAGAGTTAAGTATTTCCCAGAGGATAAATCATGGGAAGAGTAGAAGTTGAATTGCCTAGGACTATTACTGGGAGGTGACATTTGCTGCTTCTAGTCAAGGTGCTAGCAAATCTCCCCATTTTGTCGCTAAGAGGGTGTTCCACTTAGTTAGCAAGGGCGAGAGAAGGAAACCATTGATGTTCGTCACGGAAGAAGTCTTTGAAAACAGCACATGAGACAGCAGCTAAGAGTCCTCCCACCGCATTCCAGGCTAACAGCATTGGCTCCAGAGGCTAACAGAGTTTATTGAGTGAAGGGACCAGGGAGGAAACCAGCTTGATTTTAATTGTCTGTCAAGTCTGTTGGAAACTAACTTTCTCTAAAGGAATGCTTTTTGAAGCTTTCAAAGCTCGAGAACATAATAAATATTACCCTTTGCTGGGTTTCCTCTTTGGCTATAGCACAGGGGGGTATTTTCTGGAAGGATACGGTTATCCTCTCTGATGACTTTCAAAATCTGCATTTAGGCTGGACATGGTGGCTCACGCCTGTAATTCCAACACTTTGGGAGGCCGAGGCAGGCGAATCACCTGAGGTCAGGAGTTTGAGATTAGCCTGGCCAATATGGTGAAACCCCATCTCTACTAAAAATATAAAAGTTAGCCAGGCATGGTGGTGGGCGCCTATAATCTCAGCTACTCTGGAGGCTGAGTCAGGAGAATCACCCGAACCTGGGAGGTAGAGGATGCAGTGAGCTGAGATCATGCCACTGCACTGCAGCCTGGGTGACAGAGCGAGACTCCTCCTCAAAACACACACACACACACACACACACTAGAATTTAGCCATCAAAACACTTGAGCTATTTTATCCACAACAGTTTTAGTCCTCACATGTATTCTCAATGTGTGGAAATTTCATAAGTTTAGTAACTGTTCTGTAGGTTAGGAAGAAGCGTCACAGGAGTGGTAAATGCCTGAGCCTGGAAACATACCAGTCTGCTAGCTTTGGCTCTGCCACTCAACAGTTTGTGTCACCTTGGGAAAGTGCATAATCTGTGAGGCTGTTTCTTTATTTACAAGATGGGATTAATAACAGTCCCTAGCCTATGAGATTGCTGTAAGAATAAAGTTTTGGAATGCATGGAAAGTCTCCAGGGCTCAGGAGCATGCTGGGTATGTTGTAAGTACATAGTAAGTATTAGCTATTATTATTTTTATTACTACTAATACCTAATTTCTGGTCATGTGCTATTCAATACAATATCCACTGGCTCCTAGTGGCCGTTACACACTTGAAATGGAGCTAGTCCAAATTGAGATGGGCTGTAAGGATTAAATACAGACTGGATTTTGAAGTCCTCGAGGAAAACAAGAATGTAAAATATCTTACTAATAAATTTAAAAACTATTTATTACATATTGAAATGATAAGATTTTAGATAATTGAAATAAAATGTACTTTACAATTAATTTCACCTTTTTCTTTTTCTTTTTTTTAAATGTGACTACTAGAAAATTAAAAATTTCCTCTGTGGCTTGCACATCAGGTATTTTTGGGATAAGGTTTATGCAGACAGATGGGGCAGGAGTGATAAAGTGAATTAGGAAATCATGGTTTACTTTATCAGTATCTGATGGTTATTAGGGGGTCGGAAGAAGGAGGCAGAAGTTTGGGGGAGGAAATTGACTTCCCAAGGGTATTGTGGATCCAGATATAATTCAACTCCACAGATGCTGAGTGAGGTCGGCAGGGGTGGTCATGTGTGGGAGCAGCACTCAGTCACACAAGTCTGAAGAAAGGATGGAAATCTGGTGGTTCACACAATGGAAGTTTAGAGCAGTACAAGTGTCATTAACCTTGATCCAAGGTGGAGTTTAAGATCCAGCATGGAGCATATTGTTGACGAAGAACCAATGGCAGGTTGTTATCAGGGACCTCAAGAAAGGAGGCAGAAGTAGAGGGGTAGAAAATCCCTTCCAGAGGCGCTGCTGGTACCCAAATTCAATTCCACAGACCTTGATTAAGAACCTACTATGTTCCAGAAGCTCTGATAGAAACTGGTGAAGACATAGCCTTCAAGGTACTCACCATATAGTGGGGAAGACAGGCAGATAAACAGACAACTGTAGTACAGCTGATCAAGTTCTGTAATAGGGTGCAATGGATGCTCACGGTAAGGAAAGCTAATCCATTCTTGTGGACAAAGGAAGTTTCTTAAAGAAAACAATCTCTCTATTAAGGTCTAGGGAAAAGTAGCTGGGGAAAGAAGGGAGAAGCACATTCTAAGTAAGGGAAACACATGTGCCAAGGTTGGGAGGTCAGAAGAGCATTGCATGTTCCAGGAGCTGCACATGGCTCAGTGTTGCTGCTGAGTAGGGTGTGAGGTGAAAGTGGCTGGAAACTGAAGAGAGGAGGAGAGGCCAGATTACAGAGGAGATGGCATCACAGATGGAGGCATCCGAAGGCATGGGGGATAAGGGATTTAAAGGCTTTAAGCAGGGGGGTGACATGCTTAGATTTGTGATTTAGGAAGATACCTCTGATCACGTTGTGGGGGTTCTGGCTCCAGGTAAGATAGATTAAATACACTCCATCCTGTCTCTCCCATCAAAATCAGCTATAATACCTAGACAGAATGTGTGGAGCAGCTATTTGAAGACTGAAAAGTAAGTAGTAGCAAGTGGTTTGGAGAAAAAGACTAGATAGAGCTTGAAGACCTGCTGGACTAGTAGCTTACATTTCCCCCATCTCCCAAATTTCCTGGACTCAACACAGCCTGAAGCATGAAAGGGGGCATTGGCATACAGACAGGTTCAGGGCAAACCAGCTGGTTAAGGTTTGAGGAGTGGGAGATGTGTCACCTAATGCTAAGAAAAAGTTGGATAATTTTTCATTTTTACTTATTTTCTCCAATCTCTTACATCCCAGTCCCCAAGAAAGCCTGAGGTGGCAGCAGAGATAGTGGCAGCAATGGGGACACACAGGAGCCTAAAACTCCTGGAGGGAGGGGGTGGAAACCTCCTCTCCAATGGAAGGAACTGTGGTCTCAAGAGTGTGGGCTGAAGCCTTGTTGTTTTCAAAATTATTTCTTCCATTGTTTGGCCCCAGATAAGTGTTCAGTTGCAGCAAATGTGTGGCAGAGTAAGATAAATAAAGCCCCAGCTTTCTGGCTGGAAACTAAAAACAGAGAGCCCCAGGAAACCCCCACTGCGGAGATTGTGGAGAGGGAGGAGCTAAGAAAAGCAACCTTATAAAGTTGTATATGAGCTCCTGAGCTTACCCCTGAACTCATCCACATGCATGGATCTGACTCTAAGCAGAATACCTAGCACAATTTATAATCCTTTGGGTATATACCTAGTAATGGGATCGCTGGTTCAAATAGTATTTCTAGTTCTCGATACTTGAGGAATCACCACACTGTCTTCCACAATGGTTGAACTAATTTACACTCCCACCAACAGTGTAAAAGCATTCCTATTTCTCCACATCCTCTCCAGTATCTGTTGTTTCCTGACTTTTTAATGATTGCCATTCTAACTGGCATGAGATGGTATCTCATTGTGGTTTTGATTTGCATTTCTCTGATGACCAGTGATGATGAGCATTTTTTCATGTGTCTGTTGGCTGCATAAATTTCTTCTTTTGAGAAATGTCTGTTCATATCCTTTGCCAGATGGGGTTGGTTGGTTGTTTTACTTGTAAATTTGTTTAAGTTCTTTGTAGATTCCGGATATTAGCCCTTGTCAGATGGGTAGATTGCAAAATTTTTCTCCCATTCTGTAGGTTGCCTGTTCACTCTGATGGTGGTTTCTTTTGCCGTGCAGAAACTCTTTAGTTTAATTAGATCCCATTTGTCTATTTCAGCTTTTGTTGCCATTGCTTTTGGTGTTTTAGTCATGAAGTCCTTGCCCATGCCTATGTCCTGAATGGTATTGCTTAGGTTTTCTTCTGGGGTTTTTATGGTTTTATGTCTAATATTTAAGTATTTAATCCACCTTGAATTAATTTTTGTATAAGGTGTAAGGAAGGTATCCAGTTTCAGCTTTCCCATGATGGCTAGCCAGTTTTCCCAACACCATTTATTAAATAGGGAATCCTTTCCCCATTTCTTGTTTTTGTCACATTTGTCAAAGATCAGATGGTTGTAGATGTGTGGTGTTATTTCTGAGGCCTCTGTTCTGTTCCATTGGTCTATATACCAGTACCATGCTGTTTTGGTTACTGTAGCCTTGTAGTATAGTTTGAAGTCAGGTAGCGTGATGCCTCCAGCTTTGTTCTTTCTGCTTAGGATTATCTTGGCAATGTGGGCTCTTTTTTGCTTCCATATGAACTTTAAAGTAGTTTTTTCCAATTCTGTGAAGACAGTCATTGATAGCTTGATGGGGATGGCATTGAATCTATAAATTACCTTAGGCAGTATGGCCATTTTCATGATATTGATTCTTCCTATCCATGAGCATGGAATATTCTTCCATTTGTTTGTGTCCTCTTTTATTTTGTTGAGCAGTGGCTTGTAGTTTTCCTTGAAGAGGTCCTTCACATCCCTTGTCAGTTGGTTCCTAGGTATTTTATTCTCTTTGTAGCAATTGTGAATGGGAGTTCACTCATGATTTGGCTCTCTGTTTGTCTGTTATTGGTGTATAGCAATGCTTGTGATTTTTGCATATTGATTTTGTATTCTGAAACTTTGCTAAAGTTGCTTATCAGCTTAAGGAAATTTTGAGCTGAGACAATGAGGTTTTCTACATATACAGTCATGTCATCTGCAAGCAGGGACCATTTGACTTCCTCTTTTCCTAATTGAATGTCTTTTATTTCTTTCTCTTGCCTGATTGCCCTGGCCAGAACTTCCAACACTATGTTGAATAGGAGTAGTGAGAGAGGGCATCCTTGTTTTGTGCTGGTATTCAAAGGGAATGCTTCCAGTTTTTGCCCATTCAGTATGATATTGGCTGTGGTTTGTCATAAATAGCTCTTATTTTGAGATACGTCCCATCAATACCTAGTTTTTTTTTAGAGTTTTTAGCATGAAGCACTGTTGAATTTTGTCAAAGGCCTTTTCTGCATCTATTGAGATAATCATGTGGCTTTTTTTCATTGGTTCTGTTTATGTGATGGATTATGTTTATTGATTTGTGTATGTTGAACCAGCCTTGCAACCCAGGAGTGAAACCAACTTGATCATAGTGGATAAGTTTTTTGATGGGCTGCTGGATTCGGTTTGCTAGTATTTCACTGAGGATGTTCGCATCAATGTTCATCAGGGATATCGGTTTAAAATTCTCTTTTTTTAAATTGTGTCTCTGCCAGGCTTTGGTATCAGGATGATGCTGTCCTCAGAAAATTAGTTAGGGAGGATTCCTTCTTTTTCTATTGATTGGAATAGTTTCAGAAGGAATGGTACCAGCTCCTCTTTGTACCTCTGGTAGAATTTGGCTGTGAACCCGTCTGGTCCTGGACTTTTTTTGGTTGGTAGGCTATTAATTATTGCCTCAATTTCAGAGCCTGTTATTGGTCTATTCAGAGATTCAACTTCTTCCTGGTTTAGTCTCGGGAGGGTGTATGCGTCCAGGAATTTATCCATTTCTTCTAGATTCTCTAGTTTATTTGCGTAGAGGTGTTTAATAATATTCTCTGATGGCAGTTTGTATTTCTGTGGGATCAGTGGTGATATCCCCTTTATCATTTTTTATTGCATCTATTTGATTCTTCTCTCCTTTCTTCTTTGTTAGTCTTACTAGCAATCTATCAATTTTGATCTTTTCAAAAAACAAGCTCCTGGATTCACTGATTTTTTTGTAGGTTTTTTTGTGTCTCTATCTCCTTCAGTTCTGCTCTGATCTTAGTTATTTCTTGCCTTCTAGCTAGCTTTTGAATGTGTTTGCTCTTGCTTCTCTAGTTCTTTTAATTGTGATGTTAGGGTGTCGATTTTAGATCTTTCCTGCTTTCTCTTGTGGGCATTTAGTGCTATAAATTTCCCTCTACACACTGCTTTAAATGTGTCCCAGAGATTCCGGTATGTTGTATCTTTGTTCTCATTGGTTTCAAAGAACATCTTTATTTCTGCCTTCATTTCGTTATGTACCCAGTAGTCATTCAGGAGCAGGTTGTTCAGTTTCCATGTAGTTGTGTAGTTTTGATTGAGTTTCTTAATCCTGAGTTCCAATTTAATTGCACTGTGGTCTGAGAGACAGTTTGTTGTGACTTCTGTTCTTTTACATTTGCTGAGGAGTGCTTTACATCCAATTATATGGTAAGTTTTAGAATAAGTGCGATGTGGTGCTGAGAAGAATGTATTTTCTTTTGATTTGGGATGGAGAGTTCTGTAGATATCTGTTAGGTCTGCTTGGTGCAGAGTTGAGTTCAAGTCCTGGATATCTTTGTTAACCTTCTGTCTTGTTGATCTGTCTAATATTAACAGTGGGGTGTTAAAGTCTCCTATTATTGTGTGGGAGTCTGAGTCTCTTTGTAGGTCTCTAAGGACTTGCTTTGTGAATCTGGGTGCTCCTGTATCGGGTGCATATATATTTAGGATAGTTAGCTCTTCTTTTTGATTTAATACTTTTACCATTATGTAATGGTCTTCTTTGTCTCTTTTGATCTTTGTTGGTTTAATGTCCGTTTTATCAGAGACTAGGATTTCAACCCCTGCTTTATTTTTGCTTTCCATTTCCTTGGTAGCTCTTCCTCCATCCCTTTATTTTGAGCCTATGTGTCTCTGCAGATGAGATGGGTCTCCTGAATACAGCATGCTGATGGGTCTTGACGCTATCCAATTTGCCAGTCTGTGTCTTTTAATTGGGGCATTTAGCCCATTTACATTTAAGGTAAATATTGTTATGTGTGAATTTGATCTTGTCATTATGGTGTTAGCTGGTTATTTTGCCCGTTAATTGATGCAGTTTCTTCAAAGCATCGATGGCCTTTACAATTTGGCATGTTTTTGCAGTGGCTGGTACTGGTCATTCCTTTCCATGTTTAGTGCTTCCTTCAGGAGCTCTTCTAAGGCAGGCCTGCTGGTGACAAAATCTCTCAGCATTTGCTTGTTTGTAAAGGATTTTATTTCTCCTTCACTTATGAAGCTTAGTTTGGTGGATATGAAATTCTGGGTTGTAAATTCTTTCCTTTAAGAATGTTGATTATTGGTCCCCACTCTCTTCTGGTTTGTAGAGTTTCTGCCAACACATCTGCTGTTAGTCTGATGGGCTTCTCTTTGTGGGTAACCCGGCCTTTCTCTCTGGCTGTGCTTAACAATTTTTCCTTCATTTCAACCTTGGTGAATCTGACAATTATGTCTTGGGGTTGCTCTTCTCAAGGAGTATCTTTGTGGTATTCTCTGTATTTCCTGAATTTGAATGTTGGTCTGTCTTGCTAGGTTGGGGAAGTTCTCCTGGATAATATCCTGAAGAGTGTTTTCCAACTTGGTTCCATTCTCCCTGTCACTTTCAGGTACACTAATCAAACATAGATTTGGTCTTTTCACATAGTTTCATATTTCTTGGAGGCTTTGTCTCTTTTTACTCTTTTTTCTCTAACCTTGCCGTCTTGCTTTATTTCATTAATTTTATCTTCAGTCACTGATATCTTTTCTTCCACTTGATCGAATTGGCTACTGAAGCTTGTGCATGCGTCACGAAGTTCTCATGCCATGGTTTTCAGCTCCATCAGGTCATTTAAGTTCTTCTCTACACTGTTTATTCTAGTTAGCCATTCGTCTAACCTTTTTTCAAGTTTTTAGCTTCCTTGCGATGGGTTAGAACATGTTCCTTTAGCTTGGAGAAGCTTGTTATTACCGATCTTCTGAAGCCTACTTCTGTCAACTCGTCAAAGTCATTTTCCATCCAGCTTTGTTCCATTGCTGGCAAGAGCTGTGATCCTTTGGAGGATCCTTTGGCAGATTCAACAGACAAGATTGGAGGAGAAGAGGCGCTCTGGTTTTTAGAATTTTCAGCTTTTCTGCTCTGGTTTCTCCCCATCTTTGTGGTTTTATCTTCCTTTGTTCTTTGATGTTGGTGACCTACAGATGGGGTTTTTGTGTGGATGTCCTTTTTGTTAATGTTGATGCTATTCCTTTCTGTTTGTTAGTTTTCCTTCTAACAGTCAGGTCCCTCAGCTGCAGGTCTGTTGGAGTTTGCTGGAGCTCCACTCCAGACCCTGTTTGCCTGGGTATCACCAGCGGAAGCTGCAGAACAGCAAATATTAGTGCCTGATCCTTCCTCTGGAAGCTTCATTCCAGAGGGGCACCTGCCTGTATGAGGTGTCTGTTGGCTCCTACTGGGAGGTATCTCCAAGTTAGGCTACATGGGCATCAGGGACCCACTTGAGGAGGCAGTCTGTCCATTCTTAGAGTTCAACACCATGCTGGGAAAACCACTGCTCTCTTCGGCGCTGTCAGACAGGGATGTTTAAGTCTGCAGAAGTTTCTGCTGCTTTTTGTTCAGCTATGCCCTGCCCACAGAGGTGGAGTCTACAGAGGCCATAGGCTTTGCTGAACTGTGGTGGGCTCTGCCCAGTTCGAGCTTCCTAGATGCTTTGTTTACCTACTCAAGCCTCAGCAATGGCAGACACCACCTTCCCCCCACCCCCAACCCCCACCAGGCTGCAGCCTCGCAGGTTGATCTCAGACTGCTGCGCTAGCAGTGAGTAAGGCTCCATGGGCTCCTGCTGAGCCAGGCATGGGAGAGAATCTACTGGTCTGCCAGTTGCTAAGACTGTGGGAAAAGTGCAGTATTTGGGTAGGAGTGTCTCGTTTTTCCAGGTACAGTCTATCATGGCTTCCCTTGGCTAGAAAAGGGAAATCCCCCAACCCCTTGTGCTTCTGGGTGAGGCGACACTCCGCCCTGCTTCAGCTTACCCTTCATGGGCTGCACTGTTCAACCAGTCCCAATACGACTAACCAGGTACCTCATTTGGAAATGCAGAAATCACCCATCTTCTGCATCAATCATGCTGGGAGCTGCAGACTGGAGCTGTTCCTATTTGATCATCTTGGGACAGACCCCTCAAATAGCTAGCATCTTGAGATGGACATGGTGGGAATATTTATACCATGGTAACTGGAAAACACTATAAATTTCTGGAAAGCCTGTTGTTATACTACCAACACACCACTGTGACAGATAAAGCAAGGAGAACACAGGAATGGACAGAAGGGTTGGGCATGCTTTCTGTGTTTACCATTTAGAACACTGGGGAAGAGGCTATGCAGGGACTTAGGCCAGTATGCAGGGACTTAGGGGTGATCCAACATGATGGTGTGAGATGGTTGAATACAGAACTAGTCTACTTAACACTCTCAACCCTATGTTGATTCTTATATGGCATAAATGCTGAGTGTAAAGTCAGTGAGTCTGCCGTAGGGCCAACTGTGGTAAGATGTGAGGCTCAGCCGTAGAGTCTGGGCCAGGGTACTCAGCCTCAGTGGTCTATTAACCAGTGAGAGCTGAGAGAAGACCAAGTCAATGGAGACTCTATTGGGAAAGAATGGGCACAGGTTTGTGAGCCACATACGTCATCAGCATACTGGCAGATTCAACAGACAAGATTAAGTCAACTGTACTATACTGCCAGTCTACTATACTACTATACTGCCATGACAATCAAGTGAGGAGGTGAGGATAGTCCTATGTCCCCAAGCCCCTTCATCCCACCATCATGAGGTCACGAGAGGCCTTCTCCCCCATATACCAGACACCACCTTGGAAGGCATGGGCATGGCAAAAGGGCATGGAGATAGCATTCCCCCAAAAATGAGTACCAAAGAGACTATTTAAATTACTGCATCTAAGGTTAAAAAGCAGTCTCTGTATTAACTATCTTTCCTCTGCCCCGGCAGGTGGGAGCTCAGGAGGAAGACCAAGCCAGTAACAGACTGAAACTAAAGAGAATACATTTTTTTCCTCCTGACTAGTAGTATAAATATGCAACCTAGTGACACATGTAAAGTAAACGAATAGTATAACTTGTGCTTACTCAAATGTATAATTCATGAGGTTATTTTTTGAATACTCAATCATTCTTTGCAAACTGAAGTTTGGCTTCACTTTTATTTTTCAGATGGAAAAGAGGCTGAGATTTTTGTATTTGAAGAATTTAAAGACAAAATGACTCAATTTTGGGTGTCCTTCCAGGAGGTGGGGCTTTCCTCTCAGTCTAATAAGTCCACAAACTAAATTTTTATCATTTCTCCCTGGAATAACCAGAATCAGAGGAAGCAGGTCATTTAAGTCAAATTCAGGATAGGCCAATTAATAAAAGGAGAATACTGAGTTCATATAGTTTCTGTGAAAGATGTAACTGACAGCGGACTGGGATGTTCATAGTTACAGGATGTTAGGGCAAAAGAGGTATTTTGAGATAATTTAGTCCAAGAAACAGACCCAGAGAGGTCAAAACACAAACTCAGAGTTAGGCAGCTTATCGATGGCAGAATTGGAACTCCAACCTTGAACCCACACCCAATTTTATAGAAAGACTCCAGGATTTGACACTGCGCCTGCCCTCCTCCTTGTCGGGAGTTCATGTGGGAAACCAAGTCACAACTGGGAGGCTGCTTAGCGATCACAGAATTAAAACAAGAGCCTTCACTCCACTTGGTGATTCTCCTGTGGGCCCATCTTTCAGATACACAAATTCTGACTTCTCTGATTCTCTTTTTCTAAACTCTGTGAAGAAAGACCACTGGGTCTGTAGTTGGGTCATAAAATGCTTAATTAAGGTATGCTATTTTTGGGTTAAATGCTGAGCCCAACACACATTGTTGATGGGATATAAATACGTCCCAGGTCATGTGATAGTTCCCATTGCCGAGTGTTTATTTGCTGTAAATGTGTGACGTGACGTGTTGTACTGAGCGCTTTGCATATACTATCTCTTTATCCACAGTCTTGTAAGCCATCTCTGAAGGGCTGCTAGTTTCCACCTCCTAACGTGGTCTTTTCCCCTTGTCTGTGACCCTTTGTCTGTGCAGAGCCATACGGGTGCTTAGACATCCCACCTCTTCTCTTTCAGCCCCCAGGATCCCCATACGTGTGATTATGGAGAGCTAAGAGGGCCCTGGGAGCACATGGGACTGAGCCTGGCTCAGCCGAGTTCCTATTTACCCTCTTAACATGGATTTCAGCCTCTGTGTTGGCATGAGATTCCATCTGGTAAGCTGTTTTCTACAAGGAGAAGGGCAGAATAGAGGCATTGACTAAAAATTGGAAACGTTTAAGAGAAATCTAATCTTCCAGGGATACAAACATAATACTGTGTGTAAGTGATCTGGATGTATTGTCTAAACCTGAAGACTTGCAGCCCTGCGGGCCCCTTCACGAGTAGATGGCAGTCAAATCACCTTGTGCTGTCCAGGAACTGTGAGGGAGGTAGATTAATCATGTAGAAAAGCTACTGCTGCAGATGCTTACGGAGCAGCTGAGCTGTCGAAGAGCTACTGGAAAACCGACTAAAAAGGGAGATTTACAGGGGAAAGTGACAAAGAAAAAAAGACAGAAAACCTGGCTTGGATCCCAAGACAGAGGAAGGCGCATTCAGACAGGCTGGCCTTTTGAACTTCCTTGCCCAGTCTGACCATTAGAAGCAGAAGATCTGATTAAAAGTACCCAAGAATTTACTAAAAGACTTCACACTTACTTCACCAAAGTTTCTCTTTTCAGAATTTCTGTTTTCATTTCTTAATCAATAGTTGAAATAAAAAATCCACAAAGACTTTTTAAAATGTGGTAAAGTACACATAACATAAAATTTACCATCTTAATCATTTTAAGCGTACAGTTATAAAGAACAAAGCAGGGCAGGGGGTGGTGGCTCAAGCCTATAATCCCAGCACTTTGGGAGGCCGAGGCAGATGGATCACCTGAGGTCAGGAGTTCAAGACCAGCCTGGCCAACATCGTGAAACCCTGTCTCCACTAAAATGCAAAAATTAGCCAGGCATGATGGCGGGTGCCTGTAATCCCAGCGACTCAGGAGGCTGAGACAGGAGAATCGCTTGAACCAGGGAGATGGTGGTTGCAGTGAGCTGAGATTGTGCCACTGCCCTCCAGCCTGGGCAGCTGAGCGAGACTCTGTCTCAAAAATAAACAAACAAGCAAAAAAACATTTTGAGAAAATGTAAAGAATGCATTTGAATAAGTTTCTATTATAGTGTCAATGTCTGTCAGCATTTCAGGATCAAAGAAATTTGAATAGGCTTATACAATAGTGAATGCTTTGTAAAAAATGTTAAATTATAGGGAAAGTCTTCAAGTATTAATCATTCATGGATCCATTTTCTTCTTCTTGCCCAGTAAGGAAAAGGAAAATAAGCTCAGAATGAACTGTTTTTTTGTTGTTTTTTTTTTTTGTTTTTTTTCGGTTAAAGCAGTTTTAATTTAAATATTTTAATATTCAGTACTTTACATTTTGATAAAATATGTAGAACATAAATTTACCCTTTTTAAGCATTTCTTAATGTTCTCTGGCATTAGGCACATTCACATTGTGTAACCATCACCACTGTCTCCAGAACTTTTTCATCTTCCCAAGCTGATCTTTCTATTTTTTTAAGATACAAGTTGCATCAGAGAATTTAGAGTCCACATTTTCTTCTTGACTATATTTACAATTGTTCTAATGTTGTATATAAATATGTGCTTGTTTTAATGTATGCAGTTAAAAATGACTTCAGGAAAAGGAAGAGGGAATAATATCCACTGAGTCCTTACCAAGCTTGGCATGTTACATATTCCACACAACAATCTGGGAGGCAGAAATTGTGAGCCCATTTTACAGATGAGGAAGTTGACACATAAAAAAATTAAGTAGCTCTGCCTAAGGTCACACAGCCAGGATGTGATGGAGGTGAGACTCAACCCCTCTCTGTTTTTCATGCCAACATGTTCTCAGGTTTATACCGCTTTAAGAAAAGTGGGAAAAGAAAGAAAAAAAAGGCATAAGGACGTGGGTTACATGCAATTTTAGTACTGTACGATTGCTATTCCTAAAGATACCACCAAAGAAAGTATGGGTTTTGCTTTGCTGGGAATTTTAGCGGTCTCGGTGGTCAGTTCTCCTACTTAAGGTATCCTTTATCTGAAAGGACCTCTGAAGGGTTTCTGTGATTTGTGGTTGCATGAAGGTCACCCCATTGCTACTTGTCTTTATGAAACAGTGACAATAGGGACTAAGAAGAGAAAGGGGCAGGTATAGAGAGCGCGTGGAATGCTATGGCAGCAGGGAGGGGTCTGGGCTGGGCAGCTGCTCCTGCCATTCCTCCTCTCCTGAGAATATCATATCTGAGCACAGAGCGCTGGAGGAGGGAGGACGGGAAAGGAAACAGATGGCCTCTGCATGCACAAAAGGACAGCTGGGCTCTGTACGTCTCACCCTCCACAGAGGTAAGCTGGAGGCTGCGGCCACATTTCTAATTGAATTCTGCTACTGTCCCCAGGACCACTCCTTGGGAAGACCTAGTTAGAGCCATATCATGATATGATATGAGCCAATTTTTGTCAGTCTCTGTGCTGCACATGATATGGCCATTGTCTTGTCATCATTTCTGCTTAACAGACGAGGAAACAGATGTCTCATGGCCTGTAGGTGGCAGAGGAAGGACTTGAACTGAGGTCCATCTGTACTCAAGCCCCGGCTGGTCTCCACCATGACGGTCTGGTTGTCTAGTGTTGAAGTCTCCTACATGGGTACTAAACCCGGCTTCACCAATGAATACCCTGTAAACTCTCATTGAGTTTCAGCTTCCTAATATTACAAATAATGAAGGTTATAGTACCGACTTTGTGGGATTGCCATGAAGACTTAGTAAAATTACCCACCTGAAAATCGTGGCCAGATCATAGGTGAATGTTACGGCTTGAGTTGTGTGCCCCTCCAACAGTTATATTGATGTTTTAAGCCCTAGTGCCTTAGAATGTGACTGTATTTGGAAACAGAGTCTTTAAGAGGTCATCAAATTAAAATGAAGCCATGAGGGTGGGCCCAATCCAGTATGATTGATGTCCTTGCTAAAAGGGGAAATCTGGACACCGAGATCAACAGGCACATAAGGAAGATGAAGCAAAGACACACAGGGAGAAGGCGATACGTGAAAGATTGGAGAAATACATCCACAAACCGAGGAATGCCCGGGGCTCCCAGAAGCAGGAGAGAGGTGGGAGCAGGCCCTTCCCTCGCAGCTTCGGAGGGAGCATGGCTCACCCAGCACCTTGACGTTAGGCTTCTGGCCTCCAGAGGGATGAGACAATAAATTTCTGTTGTTTAAAGCTACACTTTTTGTGGTATTTTGTTGCAGCATCTCTGGGAAATTAATACAGCATACAATCCAATGTTCTTGTTCTTCCGTAGGCCATTCATTCAACAAATATTTTAAACTAAGTGCTGGGGATTTGTTCAGAGGTGAACAGATCCTGTTTCTGCTCTCAGGTGGCTCATGTCCTAGTTAAGGACACAAACACATCAACAAGCAACGATAGTAGAGTGTGGTTGGTGCCTGGCCATGGTCAAGGCAAGGGCAGGGTGCTTCAGGGGCTTCAAGGAGGGGCCCTTAAATTAGCATGTGCATCAGAGAAGCACATCTGCTTTGAGGGAGTGATATCCCAAAAATGATGGAGCAGTCGTTTTATTTGGAAAAGAACATGCCTGTTATGGTGCAAGGGCGTTAATGACTTTTTGTTGTTATAATTGAACAAGGACAGTTCCAAGTATATATAAAAAATGACAGGAACAAGCAAGATTAGAAGGGAAGCCAACGTGTTTGTTTCACTTAGCGGTTCTGCCTCCAGAATCGCTTTTAGCTGAGATGTTTCCTGATTAAGGTTGGGGGATGGTTAGTAGTGACAAGTCGAGGTTGAATAAGGTGGGGTACTGATGAGATCAGGGAACATTTATCAACAGGAAAGACTGATGTCTTCTAAAGGCAGAATACTCCCTTTATTTAACCCTTCCTCTTTCATCAACATATGCCACATGGCAAGAAAAGATTCCAAAGCCGTTGCTGCTGGGTAAGGTTGTGTAGCTTGTGGACTGCACAAGGACCCTTGACCAAGGGGAGAATGGGGACGGAAATCCAGCACACGCTCCCTTGCACAGGCTGTGTGTCTTGGGATACCTCTTTGTTTTGCACAAACATACCATCTGGTTGCTCAGTCATCTGCCACTGACTCAGGTTCCACCCAGAAAGGGCACCTTTTTCTAATTCATACAAGGTGCCATCTATGCAGCATGGTCTTTGGGTCTGGCTGCATGAGGAAGCATTTGTTTCTTTTGAAACAAAGGCCATTCTACCAGCTGGAAGTCTGCCAAGGAGTCCCTGTTACACAATTGGAGCCTGGTTCTCTGACAGCCCTAATGTGTACTCCCATGGCATTAGCTAAATTACCACCACCCAGTTAACTTGCTAGCCTGCACTCTTACTCAGGGCTTTCAGCTTATGCACCTGAAGTCAAGACCATATGTGGTTTTTATGGAGCCAGAAAGTTAGGGATGCAATAAAGCTCTAAGTAACTGGCTAATAAATGTTAGTTACATGTTTTGTCTGGGTTGCTAGGACAATCTTCTACAAATTCTATTTTGTCATATATTTAAACATGGAATACTTTGTAAATTACTTTGAGCTTCAAGCTTCTTCTCCTTTAGGGCCCTCTCCTCCCAATTTGCTTTGGGAGTGAGGTCAATGGATGTGCTGTGGGGGCTCGGGGGTGTGCTCTAGTCCAGAATATGAACAGACAGCAGGTTCTAACGCTGATTGTCTGGAGGATCGCAAGCAATGCAGCCTGTTTGTCTGAGAGCAGAGGGGAAAACAGCAGTATAGGGATAGTGCGGGCGTTACAAGTAGATGCGCATGGCCTTCCAGACGGCAGCGCGGGGAGCAGAAGGAGCTAGGGTGGGGTGCTTGGTAAGGAAATAGGATCCCCATTCTGGGGTGGCTCCAAGGGAGGGAAAACCTGTTCACCAGGGAAATAGGAGTTTCTTTTGTGTCAACAGTCTGTGGGTTCATATGAAGACATTTCAGCAATAATAACATAATTAAAAATCACTGACTTATAACCCTACTTGCATGTTACAGAATCTTCAGTTTCTCCTCGCTCCCTACCCTGCTTATTTCTGGAAGCCTCATGTCAGCTCAAGAGTACTTCTTTCCTATTTCACCCTTTAGCTCCTTCCTCCTGAGGCTGCTGTCCAAGCTGCTTAAGGTGCACGAAGACAGTCTCTGCTATCGTGTGTACCGGGGTAGCAAAGGGCCCGTTGGCCTTCCCTTCCCTGTGTTCTGGGTCCCCTCAGGTTCATGGAACAAGCTATGCTGTGCCCTACCCTCCTGCCCTTATGCCACCTTGCCACTGGGACCCCATGAAATGCTGCAGGTGCCCTGGCATTTCTCTGAATCCCTCATAAAGTTAGCTCCTAGCTGTTGCTTCTCTCTGCAGGAGGCTCTGCCACAAAACCAAGGGGCTAGGGAGGGAGACGGGACCCCAGGCCATCCTTCCCACTCTGCCTCTGCCCTCAGGAGAGTGTCCACAACATGTAGGCACCAGGACCTCCAGTGTTCCAGCCACCCTTCTAGGGCCAGCGTGCTCCTTCCTTCTACCATGAAGCCAAGCCATATGTCATCCCCACCTCAAAGCCACCCACAGTGCTTTGTTCTTGTCTTGTGTTGCTTACCATGGTTTCTCCATCACAAGAGATTTTTTGATACTCTTCTTCCCTTTTCCTAAAGGATAAGCTGAGTTTGAATTGGGATTATATTATATATTATTCTTTTTTTATATTTGATGTATTGTGCTTAATACAATGCTCGGCAAAACGTAGGTGCTGAATAAAGATTTATGAAGGGAAAGAAGGAAATGGTGAAAAAGCCAGACTATGCTTTTTTTTTTTTTTTTTTTTTTTTTTGAGACGGAGTCTCGCTCTGCCGCCCAGGCTGGAGTGCAATGGCCGGATCTCAGCTCACTGCAAGCCCCGCCTCCCGGGTTTAGGCCATTCTCCTGCCTCAGCCTCCCGAGTAGCTGGGACTACAGGCACCCGCCACGTCGCCCGGCTAGTTTTTTGTATTTTTTTAGTAGAGACGGGGTTTCACCGTGTTAGCCAGGATGGTCTCGATCTCCTGACCTCGTGATCCGCCCGTCTCGGCCTCCCACAGTGCTGGGATTACAGGCTTGAGCCACCGCGCCCGGCCCAGACTATGCTTTTATGGCACATTCACCCAGGTGGGTTTGACAGTGAGTGACCAAAAGTTTTTGTGGAAGAGCCTGATCAAATCATGAAACTGACAAGTATCTGTGATCCCTTTTTCTTCTGTGCTGTCATCATTGAGTTAATCGAAACGACATCCATTTTCCTTTTGTGCTGTCATCATTGAGTTCATCTAAACTGTCATTAGCCTGCCTTTGTTTTTAGCTTGTTTGCTGCTTGCGTTAACACATTCTGCAAGCCTGCAACTAAAACCATGAAGTGTTTCGTTATTATATGGTGTCTTTCCAAATAGCCAAGGAACATCTGGTAGAAAGAGCCTGGATCTGGAGTGAGACAGATTTGAATCCTGGCTCACTGATGGAGCTCATAAGCCTGGGGAACCTTAGGCCAGTTCCTCAACTTCTCTAAACCCCGACTTCCTCTTCTGTCATGTGGACAATCGTGTTACACACCCACAGGCTGTTCTGGGGATTAAGTATTGAGATGCAGGCCGAGCACAATGGCGGCGCAGAGATCCTGCACAAATCATTGTTAGCTTTTACACAATTATTATCATGGTTGTTGTTCTGCCTTCTCAGATGTTATCTTTCTGCACTCACATATTTTAATCTTTGTAGTTTAACTTTATGTGGAAACCTTATTGCATCCCCTTGATTATGTCAAAGGTGTTCTCTGGTTCTTTCTTGAATTTTCTTGTACCACTTCTGAGTGAAGAAAAGGAAAGAAAGCTACAACGATATGATAAAGGCTTTGGTGGCAGGGGTGTTTTCTGTCTTTCCGTGCTTGGCTGGGTTTCAGGGAAATCCAGAAAAATACCAGCTGGCAGAAGGTATCATTGTGTTTGGTTAAAGGAACATTGATGTATACCCTTTTCCAGAGAAGTGAGAAGACCAAACCACTGGAGGAAAGAATGTGGTTTTGTGTCACATGTGAAAAGAAAGCTGGGAGCAAGGGGAGAAGACTATTTCAGGCCAGAGCATTTGAATGCAACTGAAGGTTTCTGCTCCAAACGAAGTAACTGAAGACATTTACAAACGAGATGAAAATAACTCTTTTATAAACCCTATAGGACCCCTCCTTACCTGATGAAATTATTGGAACATTAGGTAGACTAACTTGTTTTGCTGATTGAGAAAAATACAGCCAATTCAAACCTGCAATTGAACTCTTGAGATAATAAACTCCCCCATTCTAATAAGTCTGGGTTATAATCAGGATGTGGCCCTTTCTGTTCTCATGCTAGCTATTTTGGGTTATCTTTCCTGAAGGCACACGTCATTGTTACATTTGTAGATGTCACATTTAGTTCTGTACACCTTGGGTGTGTGTCTTTGTGTGCAGGAAACAAGTTTAATTTTAAAAAAATACATTTTTTTTTTTTTTTTTTTTTTGAGACAAAGTCTTGCTCTGTTGCCCAGGCTGGAGTGCAATGGCATGATCTTGGCTCACTGCAAGCTCCGCTTCCCAGGTTCAAGTGATTCTCCTGCCTCAGCCCCCTGAGTAGCTGGGATTACAGGAATGCACCACCACACCAGGCTGATTTTTGTGTTTTTAGTAGAGATGGGGTTTTACCATGTTGGCCAGGCTGGTCTTGAACTCCTGACCTCAGGTGATCCACCCGCCTTGGCCTCCCAAAGTGCTGGGATTACAGGAGCGAATCACCACACCTGGCCCACATTTTCTTTCATAGGCCCTTTTGGCCGGCTGTATTATTTCTGTCGGGGGGGGGGGGTGGGGGAAGGTGTATCCAAATGTTTTCCTTAAATTCTTTTCAGAGTTCATGGCCCAGGGGACATGCCCCCATGCCAGGTCTAATAAAACTAGCTACACTTAGAAGAAATCAAGATGCCAAGGGACCATCTCAGGACCCAGAAGGGAATGTGGGCTTATGAGTGAGGGCTGGGCTTCTAGGAGTGTTTGCCCTGACGATATAGGAGGATGGGAGAGGTAAATTAGAAAGGAGACTTTAGCACCACAAGTGAACACCCACCTTAACATAATAATGACTCATTTTAATTGAGTGACATGCCAGGCCCTATTCTCAGCATTTTACATGCATTCTCTCATTAATTCTCACAGTGTCTCTACAGGATAGGTACTATTTTATAGTCAGCACCTACAGATGAGGAAACTGGGGCTTAGACAATAAAAGTCACTTGCCCAGTGAACAGCTAGGGGAGAATTAGAACTTAAAACTGGCCTAATTCAAGACATGATCTGGACATGTCCTTTGGCCTAGTTTGAGACATGCCCTTCCTCTCCCTTTACCCTTTGGCAACTTCCCCAGTTTCCACTTAGGGATATGTGTGGTTCTAGTGGGAATAACCCTGATCCAGCTCTAGGGGTGGGGCATGTGACATAGGCTAAGCCAATCAGCACAGGGCCAAAGTGATTGGTCAGGATGTTACTGAGCAAGCAATGGGCTCACTGCCTAATGTGCATAGTGGCCAATACCACTGCACTGGCTTTTAAGAAAAGAAAAGGTTTACTGCAAGTCTACCGGCAAGGAGACAGGAGGAAACACTCCAACCTGTCTCTGCAAGTTGGAGTTTAGGTCAGGTTTGACAAGCACAGGGTCATGAGGCATGATCTGATTGGATTTTGCAATCAGATGATGCTGGGAGGCATGATCTGATTGGATCTTGCAATGAAGTGATGCTGGGAGGCATGATCTGATTGGATCTTGCAATGAGGTGATGCTAGGAGGCATGATCTGATTGGATCCTGCCATGGGGTAATGCTGGGAGCTGATATGATTGGATCCTGGATCCTGACATGCTATGTTCACTTCTTAATGAAGTTCCCACTCCTCAGTCTTGTATTTAGGTCCCTCTGTAGTTGCACACTTGGTTCATCTGGGCATGCTCAGGTTACATAACCTTCCACCTGGGGTCCATGGCAACCGAAAAACAACTCACAACTTTATTACCTAAAAGTTGAACCAGATTGGTCTGATGTGGTTACAAGGAGAGGTCATGTGACCCAAGCCATTCTAGTCAGAATGAGTGACAGGGTTTTGGGATAAAGGTCTCTTTTGCCTTCTGTAGTATGGACAGTGTGGATGTGAGGTCTTCAGCTACGGAAATGATCTTTTTTTTTTTTTTTTTTTTTTTTTTTTTTTTTTTTTTTTTTTGAGACGGAGTCTCGCTGTGTTGCCCAGGCTGGAGTGCAGTGGCGCGATCTCGGCTCACTGCAAGCTCCGCCTCCCGGGTTCACGCCATTCTCCTGCCTCAGCCTCCGAGTAGCTGGGACTACAGGCGCCCACCACCTCGCCCGGCTAGTTTTTTGTATTTTTAGTAGAGACGGGGTTTCACTGTGTTAGCCAGGAGGGTCTCGATCTCCTGACCTCGTGATCCACCCGCCTCGGCCTCCCAAAGTGCTGGGATTACAGGCTTGAGCCACCGCGCCCGGCGGAGATGATCTTTTATTGTGGGACAAACTGTCTGAGGGTGAAGGCAATATTCCAGGAGACTCGAGGTGGAAGAACTGTGGAGAAATGGAGGTGAAGGGCTGATGATGAATGAGCCTCAGCAGCAAACGCTGGCTGACACCTAAACGACCCTGGGACTCAGTGGTCATGGGAGGCAACCTAGTCTGCTAAGCATATGCCAGATTCAGTTGAGTTCTCTGTTCCTCATAGCCAAAACATTCTCAGAGATGCTATTACGCCGTCCTGAGGGGCTTTTCAGTATTCTGCCTAGACTCTAGCCTGACAAAGCTTCCCTTGGGCACTGGAACATCAAAAATGTTTTTTAAAACGTTCTATGCATAACGATTGAAATTGCCCTCCAAATATAAAGAAGAGTGGATGGGCACTCAAATGTCTGAAGCTGGCTGATTTTCACAATAGTTCCTTAATTGCGGGGACACGGGGTCATCCTGAACCAAACTGTTATTTTTTGCTTCAGAAAAGTTTATTGAGGACAAATTTTCGGAGTTCTTGATAGTGATTTTTGAAACAGTAGCAATTCTCTTTACGGGAGAAGTCAATTTAGTTTCTCTGGTAGATTGTCTGGGCACTTTGACACCCACCCCCTCAGTAACCACACAATGGCTAGCCCGAGAGGGCTCAGCTTCAGGTCACCCACCTCCCCTGACACCCCTGCTTTCTGGGCTGGCACTTTCAAAGTCATCTTAGTTAATACATCCTGCCAGAGTGTTAAATAATGACAAAGACTCCAGCGTTTCTCCTACCAGGGCTGTTCGTATTCCAAGAGCAGACTCCTGAACGTTGAAAAAGGTTTTCAACTTGCTGGAATAAAACTAATGGTGAAATTTAAGGTCAAGACAGGACACTAAGAAAAAAAATATTCTGGGACAAAGAAACATTTTTTCCCCCTCTCAAATCATGTCCTTATTGAAACTGCTGTGCACTTGTACATTCAGCGATGACTAGGATAGATTCCATATATGGAAATTCCAGTTTAACACAAACCTATAGAATCTGAAACTTTCTCTCTCCCTCTCTCTGTCTCTCACGCACACACACCCACACAGTCAGTTTAAAGGAGAGGGCAAAGGGATTGGGAAGGGACTGGCTGAGTTCCACCTGTGTCTTTGGAAGGCTGTGACAGCTGTCTTGTGCCGTTAGAACATATGCGTACACAGAGTCTAGCCAGGGCCATTACTACTCGTAGTGATGGTTACTGAAAAGGGAAGGAGGTGAATGTATCAAGCTAGAGGGAATGGCCAGGGGAGGAATCGTTTGCTGTTCTTGTGCATAACACGGTCACCTCCATGTACATTCAGAGGTTTGCTCCTGAGCCTAGTATAGCCATGCACGTCTTTTCCCTCAAGCACTGTGGCCTAGGCAAGGACACTGCTGTAATTTTGCCTCCTCATAACCCAGAAAACCTCAGATGCTGGTTTTAAAGTTCACCAGGCATTTATGACCTGCTATTCTAGGTGGTTTAAAGATGTATAAATAGTGATTAATAGCAACTACTGTTTTTTAAACTATGGAGTTTTTTCTCTTTTAATCTCTAGGATGGCATTTTTATGAATGATAGTGTCAACTCACCCACCTTACGCCAGCCCCTTAGCAGAGCAAGAGGGCCAGCAGGGACACTGGAAGGACAGGAGCATTGGATGGTGAAGGGGCTATGGAGCCCACCCTGCAGTTGGTGCATCCCAGGAGAGAAGACAGGGCCACAGAAATGACTCTGGAAGTAGGATAGGCAACATGCTTATGTATGGAAAGTATTGTAAAAGACAACTTAAGAACACAGTGCCTGATACACATTAAATATTCAGGAGTTATTCCTTGCATTAATGAATGAATGCAGTAATGAATGCCATTGTGTGCTGAGGTCAAGTGTAATCACGCTTTGAGGGATGAAGGTGAAATGAGTGTTTGGATAAGTGAGAGTATGATGTCCCTATTCGTGAGGTTGCATCAGCTTCTCAGCCCTCATGGTCCAAGGGTGGGGGCCTGACCAGGAGAAGCAATGGCGCATTATCCCATCGCTCTAATTTTAGCCAGGCTGTCATCCTCCTGAATTTCTTGGAACTGCTTATGCTGCACCAGCATCCGGCACTGTATCTGGAGGAAATGACTTTTTAACTACAGCATTGTAGTAAGATTCTTTGAACAAACCACAATGAACAATGGTGGCCAGCTTCCTTTATTCTTGGTAACTGTGAGGAAGCACTCCTAAGAAGTTGAAAAGCAGGTGAGTCTGGTGTGAGGCGACCAATTAGAGAAAAAGGATGGACCCACAAGACTGCTTAGGGACTGCCAAGAGGCTCCTTAGAAACAGATACATTCGGGGACTTCATTACATCTGTGGACTCTGGGGATGTCTGGTCCTGGGACTAAAATTAGCAGCTGCACTTTTTGGGGGGCTTCTGTGTAGAGCCTTTCTCTGTCATAGGCTGCTTCTCCCACAGCGGTTTCAGTCAGAGGAGCTTGGAGGTCCCATGAGATGAAGCTGGCTGTGAGTTTTGCTACAGGCCATGGTCAGGAGCACAAGATAGTAGCATTGGCACAGGCCACGGTGGACCGTTTTTCAGTATACAGTTCCAGCAAAATCTGGTATTCTCCCTGCAAGGGGCACAGGTCAAGTATTAGACATGTGACCCACAGTACAATTAATCATTTAACAAATATTTACAGAGAAACTTCTATGTGCTGGGTGATGTTCCGGACATTGAGGATAACCTTAGAACAAAACAAGCCAACCCCTGCGCTGCGGAGCTTCCAGCATCTCTGGGAGAGACAGACCAGCCTTATGATATGTGACTACGTATGGTATGTCAGGTGTTCATGTCATGGAGAAGACTCATGCAGGAAGGGAGTGGATGGAAGCACTGGGTGGGTCAAGGTGGGTGCTGGTCTGCAATTTTGAGCAGGGTGGTGAAAGGAGGCCCTGCTGAGATGACGACGTTTAGGTAAAGACCTGAAGCAGATGCAAGAAGGTGCAGTCCTGCTATGAGCTGGGGCCCCCACCTTAGAGGGGCAGAAGGAGGCGAGTGGGGCTGCAGGGAGAGTGGGGGATGGTGGGGGTGAAGTTAGGGTGACAAAGGAGGCCAGACTCTTAGGACCTCAAAGGCTGTGGTGGGGACTTCAGCTTCCACTCTGAAAGGAAATGGGGTCAGGAGAGGGTGGCCTGCCCTGGCGCCTGTGTCAGTAGGATCCCTCTGGCTGCTTCACTGAAAAGCCCAGGTGGGAGGTGATTGCAGGAATCCGGGTGAGAGATGAAGATGACCTGGATTAGAGGTGGAGGTGAGGGAAGGGTTTGGGTGCTAGAGAAATTTTGAAAGAACAGCCGATAGGATCCGCTGAGGACATGCAAGTGGGTGGAAGAGAAAGAGGTGGGTTAAAGGTGACTCCAGGGCTCCTGGCCTGAGCAACTGGAGGGAGAAAGGGTTGTGTGCTGAGACAGAGAAGACCCCGGGGAGCACAGTTCACCAGCACAAACCCAAAATGCCCCGTCACAGAAAGAATGACTGCCTTTGGGGGTCCTTGCTGGCAGCAACGCTGTGAGGCAGTCTCCCTTCCTTTGCAGTCAGCTTAGCAGAAGCCACCTGGCAGCCAGGTCCTGTGAAGACTGTGGAAGAGCCATGCCAGTTTTGTTTGCTGCCAGCGCCCCAGCCCTGCACCCCAGCAGCCACAGAGCGGTGACGTGTTTGTAGACACTAATCTGGAGAGGAAAATGCTCTGGGGTGGTGGGAGGGTCACAAGCAGAGCAGAGGGACTGTGGCAGAGGAGGCCAGGAGACTGCTGGTACATCTTTGAACTGCCTGTCACCCAAAGGGGGAAGGAGTTTAATCTGTACAAACAAGAGGGAAGGAGTAGGTGAGACCACCGGAGAGAAACTGCATGAGAGGTGGCTTTTGTTAGAAGTGAACAACTTTCTAGCAATGAGCAGAGCTTCCAAAGAGAGTGGAGTCCCCAACCCTGAAATGTATTCAAGAGAGCTAGGCTATGCTCTGGATGGTGCCTGGGGTGTGATTCCATGATTCTAGAAGCTCCCATGAGTCATACTCTTCCAATATTGAGCAGCTGTAATTTTAGAAACAGTGTTAGGAATATAACCAAAGCAGTCCAAATGTTAGAGAATTAATTATGAGTAAAGACCGGCTCAAATTTATATCTCATTGTGTTTCATCCTTCTCCTCCTCCTCATGTACTTTTCTTTAAAATCTCTATGTGCATTTAGGTACACACCTACAAATGTATTGAACACCACATGAATTTTTCATTACTATGTTATGAGCCTAAGAGGAGCTGTTGTATTTGAAGGAAGGGGTTCTAGATTATGAATTACAGATATCACAGACTCTGGTATAAGAGATAAGAGTATTTAGGCAACCGTGCCAGGCTGGAGGCAGGTGGAGGTGTGTGCTGGGAGGCCAGGAGGCCAGGGTAGGGAAGGACTGAGTGCAGCTTTTCTGCTGTTGAGGAGGGCACAAGTTTGCAAGTTAGGAATTTGTAGGTGCACCTTTGGCGATACACAGGTCAGGCTGTGCCTATGAGTTGTTGTCCACATGCTTCGGGAGCCTAAAGGATCCCCTAAATTCTCAGTCAGAAAACAGGAGGCATAGACAGAGGACACCAGGGAAGGCTTCAATCTGTGCCAAGGGGTTGGATGAGTTCAGAGGGACATAATACCAAGGCCCTGGAGACTGAGTGCTAAGTGGGAGCGTTTTTGGCCACATGGGAACTGCCATTAGCCCAGAGCCCATCCCTGGAGGATTTGGTTGGAGGAGGTGATATGGGGTAGGTCTTTTACAACCAAAAGGCTTTGAATTGTGTCTGTTCCATATTAAGAAAGCAAAGCCTCTGTGCTTTGCGGGCCGTCCACGGCTGACCCGCAGCCAGTGTAGGGAGCCCATTTTGGGATTAAGGCCTCTAGCTCTCTCTGCTGCACACGCGATGCCCTCATACTGGGTAATATCTGCTTAAGTACCATCAGCAGTTGAAGAACTTAGGTTCTGCACTTCCTTCCTGTACTGTAAGGTGATTCAAATAAAGCTTTTTTACACATCTGGTCAACCTTTTTTTTTTTTTTTGAGATGGTGTCTTGTTCTGTTGCCCAGGCTGGAGTGCAGTGGTGTAATCTCGGCTCACTGCAACCTCCACCCCCTGGGTTCAAGCGATTCTCAGGCCTCAGCCTCCCGAGTAGCTGGGATTACAGGCATGCACCACCATGACTGGTTAATTTTTGTATTTTTAGTACAGATGGGGTTTCACCATGTTGGCCAGGCTGGTCTTGAACTCCTAACCTCAAGTGATCCATCCGCCTCGGCCTCCGAAAGTGCTGGGGTTACGGGCATGAGGCACTGTGCCTGGCCCCTCAACCTACTTTCAAAGGGGTTTTCTGACTTTAAGAAGTTCTTTTCCGCTCTATCTTATATCAGTTGCTGAGTAACTGGGTTAAAAATAAGCCAACAATGCAAAAGTGAAAGTCAATTGTTAGTGAATTTTAAGTCAGCCTCTAGTCGGGAGGAGGGTCAGAAGGACAATGGGGAAAGAAAAACAATTCAAATAGCAAAGATTTAAAGAAAAATGGAACTCTCTGGGAGAGTTTAGGTACCTCATACTAGAAGTGAAGAGAGGTGTAGTTTTTCTTTCTTGCAAAACTTTTGTATTTTAATGAAAGGCCTGAGGAGAAAACTCTAGAGATTTCCAGAGGGAGAAGCCTGGAGTCTCCCCAGCTGCAAGAGCAATGCTAGTGGAAATCCGAGATGGTAGCAAGATGGCACTCTGACATAGGAACGCAGAGGCTGGGAAAGAAAGGAAACAAACCCGGAGGTGAAGCTAAGTTAGAGATTCTTTATGGAGAAAGAGACCTACCTTTTTCTTCAGCCATATACAGGTTTTGGAGAACTGAAAGGGTGAGGTTCTATTTAAAGTGGTTACATTTTTACAACTGCACCCCCATGCTTATTGCAGCACTATTCACTACAGCAAAGACACGGAATCAACCTAAGTGTCCATGTATGGATGAATGGATAAAGAAGATGTGGTATGTATACACAGTGGAGTACTATATAGCCATAAAAAAGAATAAAATCTTATGTGTGGCAACATGGATGGAACTGGGGGTCATTATCATAAGTGAAATAAGCCAGGAACAAATACAAATATTGTTTATTCTCAATTACCTGTGGGAGCTAAAAAACATGATCACGTGGAGATAGAGAGTGGAAAGATAGATACCAGAGTGGAGAGGGAGGGGAGGAGAGGGAGAGGATAAAGAGAAGTGGATTGAAGGGTACAAACACACAGTTGATAGAAGACATAAATTCAGTGTTTGATAGCAGAGTAGGGTGACTATAGTTAACAAAAACGTATTCAGTGATGGACATCCTAAATAGCCTGACTTGATCACTACATATTATATACACATAATCAAATCTCACAGGTACTAAATACATCAGCATGTGTTTTTAAAAGATCACATTTTTATGATCCTTTCCATATTATTCCATAAGATTCTCTGAGGGCCTGTAATGCCAGCACTTTGGGAGGCTGAGGCAGGTGGATCAGAAGGTCAGGACTTCGGACCAGCCTGGCCTATATGGTGAAACTCTGTTTCTACTAAGAATCCAAAAATTAGCTGGGTGTGGTGGTGCGTGCCTATAGTCCCAGCTACTCGGGAGGCTGAGGTGGAAGAGTAGCTTGAATCCGGGAGGCGGAGATTGCAGTGAGCTGAGATCATGCCCCTGCACTCCAGCCTGGGAGACAGAACGAGACTCCGTCTCAAAAAAAAAATAAAAAAAAAAATAAAAAAAAAAAAATTATCTGAGGGGTAGCGTATTGAACATTTATTGCTTATAGCAGAGTGATGTAAATTGAGCCATTTAATAATGTCACATTATCTTGAACAGAAAGGAATTAGTGGAAAATTCTACTCTGAGCTGTGAGCTTTGCCAGCAAATGCTAAGGATATGGGCATTTTATTGACTTAGTGGCAGCTCATGAGTAACAGTGAAAGGACAGTAACCAGGGGACCTTCACGCCTCCGTGGCTTGTGCATCTTCCTTTCTCTGAACTGCCAGCCTCCTGAGCATGGTCCCAGCACATGCGTGGTGCCGCCCACACAGCCCAGCAGCACTGCCATATGGAACCCCACAAATGCCACGATCCTGCTGGACAAGACGCCGGCATCCCTCTCAGTGGGAGGTTTGTACTCGGAGGATTCCCTAAGGTTCACCGACATGTAAAATATTAAATGCCAAAATGACAAAGTCAGCGTGTCAAGAAATTTCAAGTGCCCACGGTGAAGCAGCAGTTTTATGAAGAAAGGGTTTTTGCAGGGATGGCCTATGGATAAGTTTTAAATTGTTTAACTCCTCCTCTTCTTTCTTGGTTTCTCCTCCTTTCCCTCCCCCTTTTTCTAGACTTCTTCAAGAAACAAACTATTTAATACAAAAATTAAGTAATATCTTACCTGAGGAATAGTAAATTCAGGATTATTGACAGGCCCAGCATAGTAAATCTGCTCTGAAAAAATATATAAAGCATACATGATGTTATTCAATCATTTAAAAAAATGATTCATTTGTATGTTCTGTGGTCACACAGAAGTGTGACAATTGTTGGCACCAAAATAAGAGCAGCTATTGCTAGAAATGTTTTCATTCCCTGATCTACACCTCATCTACATTCATTCACTTATTCATTCATGCCACAAATATTGGTCAGGCACCTTCCATGTGGCAGGCCCTGGGGATCCTGGGATGGAAAAAAATAAGTCTCTGTCCATGCATTGCTTATATTCTGTTATGGTTTGGCTATGTCCCCACTCAAATCTCATCTTGAGTTGTAGTTTCCATAATTCCTGTGTGTCATGGGAGGGACCCAGTGGGAGGTAACTGAATCATGGGAGTGGGTTTTCCCATGTCGTTCTTGTGATAGTGAATAAGTCCCATGAGATCTGATGGTTTTTTAAAGGGCAGTTCCCCTGCACAGGTCCTCTTGCCTGCTGCCATAGAAGATGTGCCTTTGCTCCTCCTTTGCCTTCCACCATGATTGTGAGGCCTTCCCAGCCCTCTGGAACTGTGAGTCCATTAAACCTCTTTTTCTTTATAAATTACCCAGTCTTGGGTGTTTCTTCATAACAGTATGAAAATGAACTAATGTATATTCTACTGAGGAGAATGATGATACAGAAATAACTAAACAAGACAATATCCAGATTGTAACAAGTGCTGGAAAGAGACACCAAGTAATATGAGAGAGGCAGGAGGGTGTGGTGGGGAAGGGGCCAGGCCGGATCCAGGTTGCACAGGGTTAAGTCCCAGGATTAGTTGACTATGGACAGTTGTTATCTCTTTGGGCTCAGTTTCCTTGTTTTTTTTTTTTTTTTTTCAAGATGGGTAAGGTAATGACAATAAGAGTACCTGCTTCCTAGGGTGGTAGGGAATTAAAAGAGGTAATCAATAAAAAGCACTAATAACAACACCCGGGAAGCACTCCATGAATACTCGCTAATGCCAGGAACTGGGAGGCACCATGTTCCACGGGGTGGCAGGTCATGGAGGCATCTATAAGGAGGTAGTATTTGAGCCGAGCCCTGAAGGAGCAGAATGGGCCAAGCATTTAAAGAGTTGGGGGAAGATCATCTCAGAATAACAAAGTAAGGACAGAGGCCTTGATGTGGAAAAGAGTTTAGGAAATTGGAAGGACAGAGGGAGATGAGTCTGCTGAAGCACAGTGAACAAGAGAAACTGTGTTGAGAAGAACTTGGAAAGATTAAGAGGTGACATATTTCAGGACCTGCAGGAAATGGTAGGGAGTTCAGATTTCATTCCAGAGGCAGTGGAAAATGTGTTAAAAGTCATGTCAAAATAGCTAATTTATGTTTTGCGGAGATATTCTGCTGTGTAAAGAATGCAAAGAAGAGGCCAAGTGTGAAGGCTCTTCTGTGGCCAAGGTAAATGATGGATTGGTGAAGGGTGGTGGAGGTGGAGGTAGAGAACATGAATGAGATAATATTTGTGTTGGCTGATAGCACCCACCGATGAGTGGGTATAGAGAGTGGGGACCAGGAAGGTTTTGGTTTGAGCATCTGGATAGATGGGGGTGCCATTTATTGAGATTAGAGAAGCCTGATGAGGCAGAGTGTGTGTGTGTGTGTGTGTGAGAGGATTGAAGAGCTCTAATTCTGGGAGATGGTTAATAAGGATCCTTGGAAGCAGTTGGCTATACAAGTCTGGAATTTTAGGGAAAAGGTAGGAATGGAGCTATGAATACTGGAGTTATTAACATGTGGTGATTAAGCCATGGGACAGGATGAGATGCCCCCCTCACCCCAAAGAGATAGAATTAATCAACAGAGGAGAGGACAGGACCTCCTGAGGCCCTCCAACATGCAGAGGTTGGGTTGAGGAGAAGCCAGCCAAGGAGACTAAGAAGAGATGGTCACTGGAGTGAGAGGTTAGCCAGAGGGTGAAGGAGCAAGGAAGCCAGCAGATGAATGTTTTTCAAACAGGAGGGTATTGCCAGCCATGCAGAATGCTGCTGCTGAGAGTTTGAGTAAGATGAGAACAGAACTGTGCAGTGGATTTGGCAACATGGAGGTCATTTGGTGACCTCGACAAGAGCACTGGAGAGATGAGTACAGATGCCTGAATGGGGTGGACTGAAGAGATACAAGGAGGTGAGGAAGTAAGAGTTTTGTTATGAGAGGAAGCAAAAGCAAAAAAAAAAAAAAAAAAAAAAAAGGATAACTGAAGGAGAGTGTGGTATTAAGAGTGGTTTGTTTCTTTGTTCAAGATGGGAGATACTGTACCATATTTGTTTTTCCAAGGGAATAATCTTGTAGAAAGAGAGATTGAAGCTGCAGAAGAGGGAATAACTGAAGACACGAAGGGTTTAAGAAGGTGGAAACGAACGCTATTAACACTCCCTCCTGCATTTGAGAGAAGCATGAAAATTACTCCCACAATTGCAGGAGTGAAAACAGAGCAGAATGAGTTCAGGTGTAGATATGTTTGTAGATGGGCCAGTAAACCAAGAGTGGGGCTCTTGTCTGATCACTTTGGTTTTTGCAGTGAAGTCCACAGACTTGTAGGGGGCACTAGATGGCGAAGGCCTGTGCTGTGTTGAGCAGCAAAAGGAGGAATACAATATTCGTGGACAGTGGGGAAGAAATTTACTTGAGAAATATAGTAAGATTTCTAGGCAGTGTTGAGTGCTTTTTTTGAGGTTTGTGGCCATAAATGTAAAGATACTCCAGTCAGCCCAGATGTATATTTTCTTAGAGACATTCAGTAGCTCCAGTGCTACTGAAGGTCAGTGGTTGGGGTGGAGTTTCACTGGACAAGAATGAAAAGGAGAGAAAGTCAAGGCTGTTGGGTTAGATGCAAGGAAAAGATTGTAATAATAGACCATAGAATCTAAGGTGGGTAAGGAAGAAAGTGAAGGCAGAAGGGAGTTGTTAACGGTAGTAGTGGGGGAGTGAATTGAATGGAGTTTCTATTATTGCAGTCAAGGTGCTAGAATTGGTGAGCTGGCAGTATATGAGGAAGCCACACGGCAGAGGGCTTGACATTTAGATTTCAGAAATGGTGCATTTTTACAAGCTCTAAGATATCCAGGGTTGACATGAGACATGGTGGTTGAGGTGTAAAGATGGAAATGGTTGTTGGAAGTAAGGGGGTGAAAAAACTGAGACATTATGGTGCTTGGTGGGCTATCCACATCAGTATTGAAGTCAGCAAGAAGGATGACTCCTTGCCCAGCCCCTCAGTGATTACTGCCTCCCCTGTGATTCCCCAGCACTGCAAACAAGCATCGTGGCTAAGAGCACATGTCCAGCGGTCAGACTATCTGGGCTTGAATCTGAGTTCTTTTTTCATTAATTGGTCAAGTTACTTAACCTGTCTGAGCAGTACATGTAGGCACTGTAACTAATATGTGGTTACATATAGAGGGTTCAGAGGGACAGCCTGCCCGGGATTCATTTGTCATGCTGGTGCTTTGCCCAGCCTGAGGACGCACCCCTTGCATTGCAGTCTATGCTAATCGTGCCCCTAACAGATATGCACTGCAGTGGTTCAGCTACTGGAACATGATTTCTTTTTTGGAAGTTATCTTTTTCCCAGTAGATACTCTAGTCTAACCCAAGCCAAGACAATCAGAGCAGAGAGACAAAGAGACCCCTTCTCAATCTGTTCTGGCAAGAGAAGTGTTCACTGCAACTCACCAGTCTCTAGAGCTGCCTACTTTCTGCCTGGTGTTCCAGCTTTCTTGCTAATTCTGTGACTCCTAAATGTCCTTTCAAGAAATTCCCTTTGCTTTTGTTGGCTGGATTGGGTGTCTTCTGTTTGCAACTCAAGGATGTGGCTGCTACAGGCATGAACAAGCCAAGAGCACTCCTGCTGGTTGTCAGGGTTTGGACACAATGTGGCTCAGGAGCAGAGTCCAAGAACAAGGACTGGTGTGCCATCCCTGTCTGATCTGGCTGGGCTCCCTTGGGCATGTTTCATACCTGCTTTATGCTTCTACAAATTGCTGTATGGTGGCACAGTACAAATGACTTGACCTAGGAAGCAGACAGACTTGGGTTTGAGACCCAGCTCTCTGACTCACTAGCTAAGTGATGTTGGGCAATTTGCTCAGCCATCCTGTAACTCAGTTTTTGCACTTGCAAAATAGAAATAGCAATGCCTCCCCATAGGGCATTGAGAGGACTAGAGAACTTGTGTGTAAAGTTGCTGAGCAGAATGTGGTCCCAAGGAAGGGTAGAAACGGCAGTTAGTTATTAACTGTATTATTACTCACCCAGGTGTGAAAAGGAGTAACAGAATGGACGTTCATTTGGTAGAAGCTGAAATATGCCATGAGACTAGGTTTTCTAGCTTCTTACTTGAGCCAGTGTATGTAACTGCTAAGTTCTGTCTGTGCTTTTTTTTTTTTTTAAAAAAAAACTTTTGTTTTAAAAAATGGACGAGTATGATTCTTTGAAGAACAACACTCTAATGATACCTAAAATTTTGTTGTGCTTATTTAATGCCCCCAGGTTTGCTCATTTGTGTTCTTCACCATTAAGAGGTCCCTCACTTGGCTGAGAGGTTTTCATTAAATTGGTCTCTTACAGTTTACAGTTTCTGTTGGAGCTTTTTGGGGAGCTCATGAAGTTCTTGAGATAACTGCAAGTAACTCATGAAATTGTCTCTTTTTTTAACCTGATAAAACAATACCTAAAATTAAATTTTCACTCCATCCTTTCTCAGATCTTCTCCAATTCTGAGATTCCTTTAATTAACATTCTCACACTCCAGGACTAGAAAAAGAGCCCCAGTATATTTGCAGCCATGTCTTCCATTTCTTTCATGTGCAATCTTTATCAGTTTTTAATGTGCAGTGGATTAAAGAAACTCACCTCCCTGGTTCTGAATACTTGATGTCATTTCTGAGTATCAGCTTTTTTTTTTTTGACCCAGATCTTTGGGTGATTGTCATTGAGTGTCTTTTTGAAGAGAAAATTGGTTTATAAATTGTGGAAATAAAAGGTCCCAAGGGTTTTGGGTGACGTCAACTTGATATGAGGGCCTGTGTCTTTTTTTTTTTTTTTGAAACAGGGTCTGGCTCTGTCACCCAGGTTGTGCAATCTTGGTTCATTGCAACCTCCACCTTCCATGTTCCAGTGATCCTCCCATTCTCCCACCTCAGCCTCCTGAGTAGCTGAGACTACAGGTGTATGCCACCACACCCGCCTAGTTTTTTGTAGAGATGAAGTTTTGTCATGTTGTCCAGGCTGGTCTCCAAGTCCTGAGCTCAAGTGATTCACCCACCTTGGCCTCCCAAAGTGCTAGGATTATAGCCGTGAGCCACTGCACCTGTCTGGTCCTGTGTCTTGGTCTGCCTCTTTTTGTTCTCAATAACCAGCACAGATGCAGCCTGCTGACTGCATGAACTCTTTTAGGCGACCCTCTCCCCATTTCCTAACCCTTTCGAGGATCTTACTGGAATTCCTGCCAATTTCCCAAATTTATTATAAAATGTCATTAATACTTAAGCATTTTCAGGGCACTTAACAGTATAAAAATACTCAAAATAATTATGATGACTAGGCCAATTAGCATATCAAGAACAAATATTTTTGTTTAAAAAATCATTCATTCATTTACCTAGCATTTTGTGTTCCTTTCCCACCTGCTTAGGGCAGGGTAGAGGGGAGGCAGTGTCCTTTTTTGCTCCAGTTATATTGAGAAACGATTGACAAATAAAAATTATATATAAGTTGTATAATGTGGTTAACATATCCTCACATAGTCACCTTTCGTGTGTATGTTTGTGTGTGCATGTGTGTGTGCCTGCATGTGTGTGTATGCGTGCATTTGTGCGTGAATGTATGTGCATTTTTGTGTGTGTGCATGCTTATGTGTGTACATGTGTGCTTGTGTGTGTAGTGAGAACACTTGAGAGCTACTCTGCTAGTAACGTACAATACATGGTGATCAACAGTAGTCACTGTGCTGTACGTTAGGTCTCTAGAACTTACTCATCTTCTAACTGCAAGTTTGCACTCTTTGACCACCATCTCCTCTTTTCCCGTACTCCTTAGACTCTGCCAACCACTCATCTACTCGGTTACTGTGAGTCTGACTTTTATTTTTGGATTCCACATGTAAGTAAGATCATGCAATATTTGTCTGCCTTATTTCATTTAGCATAACGTCCTCCAGGTATGTCCACGTTGTTGCAAATGGCAGAATTTCTTCCTTTTTTAAGGCTGAATCATATTCCATTGTGTGTATAGACCACATTTTCTTTATCCATTCATCTGTCACTGTTGTTTTCACATCTTGGCTACTGCGAATAATTCTGGGGGAAATTCCCACTCTTGGTGGGAATGTAAATTCGTACAGCCACTGTGGAAAACAGTGTGGAGATTCCTCAAAAAATTAAAAATAGAACTCCCATATGATTCAGCAGTCCCACTTCTGGGTATATATATATCCAAAGGAGATGAAATCAGTTTCTGGAAGGGATACCTGCACACAGGGAGGCAGTGTCAACCTGGGAGGATGCAGCCCTCCCTCTCCCCTCCAGGTGAGGGCAAGAGCAAGGTGGGAGGGAGCTCAGAGTCTGTGATGGCATCTGGCGTGTGGAGGACCAAGCTGAGGGGCTAGAGGATGAAGAGGAAGGTGGGGAGGATGTTCCAGACCAACCAAGAGCATTGTTTCTGGAGGAGCGGGGAGGGAGTGCATGGCTTTATTCTAGTGAGCTCTTGATTCCTCTCCCTGTATCTGGGTATTTCCCAAGAGACCCAAATCTGGAAGATGGAGAAGGCCCAGGCACTGATCCTCATCATGTTCCCTCTGATCTGTAGCTTTGCTTTCTTCAGTCTCTCTGACCCTTGAGGATGTAGTTCTTACTGTTCCCTTAAGACTTGGAGTTGGTAGGTTAGGGCTCTCATTTAAGGTAATAATAAACTTGCCTGGGGTAGGGACAGATAAGAGTGTCCACTGCCTTTAGGTCGAATATCACTGTAGCTAGATCCCAGTAGGCCCTAAAGGCTGGAGGTTTCTTCAGGTTTCCATGGAGTCCGGGCATTGTGGGTAGGTAAGCTCCAGGCTAGGCCAGGCCTAATTGTAACTTCTTAGTATTATTTTTCAGCGTGTCCTAATTTGGCAGCTCCTCAAGCTCCCAGGCCATTCAACTCTTATCCTCCGAGCCTCTGAGTCCTTTGTGTCTCTCCTGGAGGGGTCCTTCCGGGACTCTCAGTGCTGCAGGCTTGGCTGCTCCGTTTCAGAGGGGGTTCTGCCGGTCCTCCACATGCAGTTGCACAAAATGTGCCTGGCTCAGGGTTGAATGGGATCAGAAATCCAGCTGTGCCCTATTGGGTCAGGGCCTGCAGCCCAGGACTGGGCTGGGTCTCACCAGCATATGCTTTTAGTGGTCTGGGCCACATCCTCTCAGCCCCTGGTGGAATCCCGGCTGCTGAAGCGGGCATCAGCAGGGCCTCTGATACTACTCTGTGTCAAGGGGCTGCCCCTCTGCATGCTTTCCTGCTTCAGAGAAGCCCATGCAGGGCAACTGGGAAGTGCAGAGATGTGAACTCCTGAAGCCTCCTGACTCTGAGAAAGACAATTCTGAGGCACTCGCTGTGGTTCCCCAGGGGTTGCTGAGGGATGGAGCCCTAGTTCCCTGTGCTGGTCATCAGCTCCCTGATGCATCTCTTACTGGCTTTCTCCATCACCCTTGCTTCCTGGCATCACGGCCCAGTGTACTACCCACCCCCAAGTCCTTGAACCTGGCCTTACTTGGGGGTACCCCAAACTAAGAACACTTCCTGGCAGAAGGTTCCCCTTTTTCTAATGTATACCAAGGCCATGGATGAGCTAGTGGTAGCCCTAGCCACCTGGCTGCTGATACATTTGCACCTGTTTCTCGTGATGGAACCACCTAATTCAGAAATGATACCCGAATGCCCTGGAACCTGTTCCTTGACTTTCATGCCAAAGACCAGGAAGGAGAATTTTCATGTCCTGGACTATCTCCTTGAATTCTGTGCATCTCACACTCTAGGAGAAGACAGGAGCTGAGTGACAGGGACAGGAGGTGAAGACCTCAGCTGTGCTCCAAGGGGGAGGAACAGAGCATGCGAGGAAGCCTGTGAGTTTTAGTAAAGAGGGACTGGAGGAAGGAGGAGAGGAGCACAGTCAATCTCGTCTTTGTTTTCTTCATTCAGTTGGATAGAGAGTTACTGTCCCTGATTAGTGCACAAGTGTCCAATAGTGCACAAGTGGAATAATCTATAATAAATCAAGTTAACTCTAATAAAGTGGATTTGAAAACTTTGGGACTCTTTGGCAAGTCAAGTGACCTTTTATTGGAGGATTATTTCTGTTGCTCCATAATTAGAGCTTGCTCAACTTGATTTCTAAATGTTTCTTGGGGATGTCCAGCGTTTGGTCTCACCCCACCGGCTGTGTGAAGGTTCAGCACGTTCTGGGAATAGTTGCTGTCGTGTTTTTGGAGTCACAACTGTACTTTAGAATTTATAACTGTATAATTTGAGTTTGGATGACTTTTTCTAGACATGAGTTATCTTAGTTTTGCTTCCAGCTAACTCTGCTTTGATATCTTTCCCCATCCATTCAACGAGGCATGTGAGATTTTATTTTATGGCCTTTCACTACCTAGAGAAAGTTAATGTTATTTACCACTTGAAAACATTCACTGTGTACTTATAATGAATCATTTATAAAATTAGAATTTTTCCTGGGTTTCTTCACTCATGGTCCTCTCCTTAGGCCTCTGCAGTGATTCAGAGATGTGCTCATTATCTCTACCCTCCTTTTCTTTTCTTTCTTTCTTTCTTTCTTTCTTTTTTTTTTTTTTTTTGAGAGAAATCTCACTCTGTTGTCCAGGGCTGGAGTGCAATGGTGTGATCATAGCTCACCACAGCCTTAAATTCCTGGGCTCAAGTGGTCCTCCTGCCTCAGCCTCCTAAGTAGCTGGGACTACACCACCATGCCCAGCTAATTTTTAAATTTTTTTAGAGACGAGGATCTTCCTATGTTGCCCAGGCTGGTCTCAAACTCCCAGCTTCAAGAGATCCTCCCTGCCTCAGCCTCTGTAGCTGCTGGGATTACAGGGATAGCCACTGCACCCGGCTATCCCTGCCCCTTCCTGCCTTTAAAAAATTTTTTTTTCCAGAGATGGAGTTTCTTTCTCTGTGTTGCCCAGGCTGATCTGGAGTTCCTGAGCTCAAGCAATCTGTGCCCCTCGGCTTCCCAAAGTGCTGGGGTTACAGGTGTGAGCCGCCATACTTATCCCTAGTAGAAGCTGGTTCTCTCTCCATGACAAACATGATGACAGACTCCTTGCCATCTTACCATCTTTCTCTGCCAAGAATGGGCATAATACATGGGCCGTCATTGACTGCTAGCCAAATCATTTCTCCTGTGGTTAGAGGGCATGCAGGTGGTGGCTTTATGGGGGAAAGGTGACAATAATGGCCTGATAAAGCAAGCCCTTGAGAGCAATGATACAATCTCCTAGTAGAAAGACTCATCTCTTGCCTCAGCCTCAGATCTGTGAGCAAGTGCATTTGAGAACTGTGAAGTTCTCAGAGTTGTTGGACTTCTATGAAAGCATTTTCATGGAAAACCTATGGAGTTTGAGTTTTTGCCATAGTAGACACAGTTTTGGGCCTTTTCACACGGCACACAGAGGTCAGCCAAGGCATGCTGGTTTTCCAGATGGGAGTTGTGCAGGCTAGTAATGCCCCCCAAAGAGGTCCAAGTCATAATTCCCAGAAACTGTGAATATGTTACTTTATATGGCAACAGGAACTCTGCAGATGTGACTAAATTAAGGATTTTGAGATGGGGAGACTATCCTGTGTGGCCCAGGGGGGCCCAATTGTAATTACAGAGGTCCTTATAAGAGCGAGGTAGGAAGTCAGAAGAAGGAGAAGGCCAGGTGGAGATGGAAGCAGAGAGTAGAGTGATGTCACTAAGGGCCA
The DNA here is from genome assembly GCF_007565055.1 of Rhinopithecus roxellana. Classification (NCBI taxonomy): domain Eukaryota; kingdom Metazoa; phylum Chordata; class Mammalia; order Primates; family Cercopithecidae; genus Rhinopithecus; species Rhinopithecus roxellana. Next base: position 13,500,746 of record NC_044552.1, read on the forward strand.
AGGAATGCAGCAGCCTCTAGAAACTGAAAAAGGCGAGAAAGCCGGCTCTCCCTGGGCCTCCAGAAGAAACACAATTCTATGATACTTTGACGCTAGCTTTCTGATATCCAGACTGTAAGAGAATCAATTGATGGTGTTGTCAATGGCAACATTAATGGTGATTTGTTACAGCAGCTATAGAAAGTTCATACAGTGCTCTTGGATTAAGAAAGGAGGGACTGGCCGGGCGCGGTGGCTCAAGCCTGTAATCCCAGCACTTTGGGAGGCCGAGACGGGCGGATCACGAGGTCAGGAGATGGAGACCATCCTGGCTAACATGGTGAAACCCCGTCTCTACTAAAAACTACAAAAAACTAGCCGGGCGAGGTGGCGGCGCCTGTAGTCCCAGCTACCCGGGAGGCTGAGGCAGGAGAATGGCGTGAACCTGGAAGGTGGAGCTTGCAGTGAGCTGAGATCTGGCCACAGCACTCCAGCCTGGGTGACAGAGCGAGACTCTGTCTCAAAAAAAAAAAAATAAATAAATAAATAAATAAATAAATAAATAAATAAATAAATTTAAAAAAAAAGAAAGGAGGGACAAGGTGATGAGCCTGAGAAGGGACAAAGGTGATGGTTTGTTTGTATTTGTGCTCTCCACAAAGGGCCCTTCAGAACTATGACACAGATGTAACCTAGGATTTGAGCAGAAGAGAAAGTACTTGGGTTTAGGACTGGCCAAGAGAGTAGAATTTCTAACATGAACTCACAGATGAGCTCAGGATGGACTGTTAAAAATACTTCAGAGCAGTATAGATACTACCAGGTCAGATCTGTGCAATAGAACATTCCACAAAGATGGGAATGTTCTGTGTCTACACCATCAGTAGATCTGCACTACAGTAGCCACCAGGCATGTGTGGCTATTAGGAGCTTGAAATATGTCTGGTAGGACTGGTGCACTGAATTTTTAATTTAACTTAAATATAAATTCTTTAAATAGCCACATATGACTTGTGGCTGTCATATTGGACAGTGCAATTCCAGATCAGCACTGGCTAAGAGAAATATAATGTGAACCATATATGCAACATAAAATTTTCTAGTAACTACACACAAAAAAGGAAAAATAAATAGGTGAAATTAATTTAGTAATATATTTTGTTTAACCCACTTATTAAAAATATTACCATTTCAGCATGGAACCAATATAAAGAGTCTTAATGAGATATTTACATTATTTTTTTTCATATTTTGTACCAAGTCTTCAAAATCCGGTATGTATTCTGTACATTTCACTTTGGACTGGCCATGCTCCTAGTACTTAATGGCTGCAGGGGCCAGTAGCTACCGTCTGGATGGTGCCGGTGCCGACTATTTAGTCATTGATAAGGAAGTGGGGTCTAGCCAGGGAAATGACTTGCTTTCAGCAGCATTCCTTCTGCAAGGCCTGTTTTTCTGCTGTCCAGGATCCCCCTCTGAGAGATACATAACTTTCAGCAGCAAAGCAAAAAGAATTTAAGCATTTTTGTCCCACCTACCAACCAATTCCTAAATTTTGTGGATAAATACTTTATACAACATTCAAAATACAACTTATACATTGGTGGGCTGATTAGATTCCTAGAAATGGAAATGAAGTAGATGATGATGGAAGCAAGGAGAAGAAATTGACTTGATCCTCCAAAACCTGGGCAACCCTGGGAGAGAGTAATGCTGCTGGACAGCTAAGAAAACAGCCATCACAGAGGGCTGCGTTTCTCACACTGGGGTGGGAATCCGGGTTCTTGCACATCAGGGCTTTTGGGATGTCTAGTTTCTTAAAATGCAAATACCAGCGGCTCTGGGATCCGATTGTGTGACATGGGGGAGCCGTGAGTTGGCCTTCTTAATTAGCTTCCTAAACGATTGTTACATCAAAGTATGTCACTGAGCTGGATTTATGAAATTCCATAAGGGTCAAGGATTTGTCAAGAAGCTTGTCTTAGAAAATTAAAAGTGTTTCTGGTCCTAGGTCATCCTTAGTCATAGTATGCTGGGCTCAAGGAACATAAAGATTGACTGATGTTGAAGTACAGTTGCAGTACAGTTGGCTCATTTACAAACGTGCTTGAGTTTGAGGATGGGGAGAAAGCACCCAGGGCTCTAGAATTCCTTAAAAACCAATATGCTTCCTTTGATTTCATTTAGCAAGAAAAAAGTGCTCTTTTGCTTAGTCATTACTGGTGCCCTCTGTAGAGTGGCTACTGCTTTTAGTTCTGTTTTTTTTTTTTTTCTTTGCAGTTTGAGGGTAGGAGTTCTGCTAATACAATAAGTAAACCATTGTTTTTGGTGATTCTGCATGAATTTGCTGCAGCAGCAGCTGCCTGGTAATCACAAGCAGGAAATCTACCATTGAAGTCTGGAGACAAGGAATAATACATGAAAAGAAGAAAGGAACGAAGGGGAGATGATGGTGCTTCAAATTTCCAATTCCATGAGAGATGCAAATGACGCTCTCTCCCCACAGGGACAAGAGGGCCAGGGAAACTTCCCCTTGTTCAACCATCACAAAATATGCAGGCTTGGACCAAAGGCATCTTCTTGCTACCTGTAAGGAAAAAGGTCTTAAACTTCTAAGCCTCAATGACTCCACTGCCTCTTCATGCACCTTGTTAAAATGCAGACTTCCAATCTGAGATGGATGATGACTTGAGGGGCTCAGAGCCCTTGCTGGAGAAATCTGTCTTCAGCTGCACAAAGTTGCTGCCATTATTGAATGCTTGCTGTGTGCAGAACACCATTCTATGGGCTTTATGTGTATTATCCCATGTTATCCTTATGACTGTCCCATGAGGTCACTTGTATTTTCTCTATTGTACAGATGAGGAAACTGAGGCTCAGAGAGATTAAGTTACTTGTCTGAGGTCACATAAATGGTAAGTGGCAGTGAAGATTTAGCTCTGTATAGGTCTGGCTTCAAATCTTGTGCGTAACCACCAGGCTAGTGGTTCTCAAAGTGTGGTCCCTGGGCCAGCATCATCAGCCTCACCTGGGGACTTGTAAGAAATGCAGATTCTCAGACTCCTCACCTGATGTGTGGAACTGGAAACCCTGGGGCTAGGTCAAGCAACTGTGATTGAAGTTGGGCTCCAGGTGATGCCGATGCCTGCTCAAGGTTGAGAACCACTGGACTGGGCGAAGGTCCCTGCTCTCCAGCAGCAGCGCTGCAGTCTGATGAGTCAGGGGACAGGAAATGCTTCCAGAATAATATTGGTTTTGGTAACATGCTGCCTGCAGCTGCAAAATGACAGTGGGGATAATAATGGCAGGAGAAATAGTGCAATTTTTCAGGTCACAGAAAGTCAGCACTCCCTCCACGGGTCTATAGATCCGTCCACGAGAAGAGGAGCCAAGACACATGAGTTCCCATCTCAGCCACTTTGTCACTGGGGATACTGGCAGCGGTTGAAGGACAGGACCAGAAGCTAGGGCTGGAGGAGGTTGGGAAGGAAGTGTGGGGATGGAAAGCCTACAGCTTGTGAAGGAGCAGGAAGTCTAAAATGGCCCAGAAATCAAAGGTAAGCAAACAAGTATAACATAGGTGATACCCTAGAAAACATGTACAATAGACAATAGTCCCCCTTATCTGCAGTTTAACTTTCTGCAGTTTCAGTTACCTGTGGTCAATTGTGGCCTGAAAATATTAAGGTATTTTGAGAGAGAGAGAGAAAGAGAGACAGAGAGAAAGAGAGAAAGAGGGACCATACTCACATATTTTTTATTACAGTAAATTGTTATAATTGTTCTATTTTATTAGTTGTTATTGTTAATTTCTAACTATGGCTAATTTATAAATTGAATTTTATCATAGGTATATGTATGTGTGGGGAAAATAGTAAATATAGGATTTGGTATTGTTCATGGCTTGGGGGTCTTGCACTTGGGGGTCTTGCACTTATTCATGCACTGGGGGTCTTGGAACATGTCCCTATCAGGTAAGAGGGGACTACTGTATTTTAAAATTTAGGCTTCTGTTAAGCCGCTTATTCCCCTTCTGTTATAGCCTAAATCAATACCTGAATTCCTGGGGCTTGCATTTGTTAATGTATGTGTAGTGAACATGAAACAGCTGAATCATGAAGCCCATGGTAGTGCGGCCATGGCTGGGGGCACGCTTTATAGAGGTTGTCAGCTCATCAGCATAGATTAATTTCTTCAAGGTAGCACCTGCTGGGAAGGTGGTTTAGCCCTGTCTTCTACTCCAGCAGTGCAGGGGGTAAGGCATTTTGCAGAAAGCATTTGTGGATTTTTTTCCAAATCTAGGCAGTAAACAGATTGCATTCCCAGCACTCCCCCCAAATTCCCTTCATTTCCCAGATCTGTGGAAAGGAGCACATTGAAACAGAAATAGAGGAGGCCATAGACCTCTAACTGATGGAATCTGACTACTGATCTAGATATTATTGTTAAGACAGAATTTTGAATTGATACAGACAGTGAGATTGAGAAGGCCCTGCAATGAATGATCCTGGGAGGATCACCAGGTCCAAGTGTTCAGCATGAACCAGGACCAGCAGAGAAACATTTAATTAGGGAAGGTAATGAAAAGGAAGGGAGGATGGGTAGCCATGAGCACCCACTCTGGTTACACCTTTGACTTACTTGTATATGTAAAATCAGTGAGTATTATAATAGAATCTCTTAGCTCTGTCAGAAAAACATCTGCCTTATGGGCAATATTATGCCAGACTTTAAATACAGTTCTCAGGGGATCTACTCTGTTTTACATTGAAATTCATCTAATTATAATGTGTTTCTCACTTTGGTCAAACAGTAGGAAAGCTCAGATTTACACAAAAGATAAACCAAGAACCAGTTATTTTCTCAACTAGAGGATTCTTCAGATTGCAAAAGATGTCATCATAATGTTTCTTTTAATTGCAAGCTTTAAATATTAATGCGTTTAAAATCAAGTTTAAACCTGATTATTTTCTCTAGCTTGCATATTGCACACAGGGAGGTACGTTTATCTGTTGAATGTGTTTCATAATGGATTTTGCTCATACTGAGAAGTGGCCTGTGCAGGCATGGATGCACCATGAATCAGCAGTTCTTGTGGTCACCATTGTCTTCTGCACCTCTCTGGGATCCTGACATGAATAAGGCATCATTAAGTCCTCTTAGCTTTTCATTGGTTGGACTACATCAATCACAGCTTTCAAGGTCTCAAAGAAGATTCCTTGACCTACAGATACTCTAATTTATAATCATACACACCCAGTGTATACACACATGCACACACACACACACAATTTGTGTATCTAACTCACCTAAGTCTTTATTTTAATTTCAGCTGATTTTGGCAGTAGGTTGTGTACAACTGATATCTGCAAGTCAATCTGTGAATCAATATACAAATTATTTTTGAAAGAGTATTACTCACTTGGTGCTATGGAACCAAGGCCACTTTGCCTGGGTTGACCTACCCTGGTCAGAACTCACAGAGGTTTGGCCAGAACCAGGTTTGACAGTTGACATGTCTCTTATTATCAAGTGTGAAAATCATGTGTTCCCGGGACACACTGGGGCGAACAACACACACTGGGGTGTGTTGGAGGGTGGGGGATGGGAGGAGGGAGAGCATCAGGAAAAACAGCTAATAGACGTTGGGCTTAATACCTAGGCGTTATCATGGGATGATCCGTGCAGTTATTCACTATGGCACATGTTTAACCATGTAACAAACCTGCACATCCTGCACATGTACCCCTGAACTTAAAATAGAAGTTGGAAATAATATAAAACAACTTTTAAAAAGAAAGAAAATCATGTGTTCATTCTATTTACTTTATGGTTTTAATCCGAGTCTTTACCCAAATCTCCAGGTTCACTTCCAGTTGAGAACCTCACGTCTCTGTGGCCCTACACAATATATTCTTGATGGTCCAAACATGAGCCACCTTTAGGTCATTTCTCCCCACTTTTTATTTGGGTGGAGCTTGTGGAGCAAGCATGAAATGTTGCTTCTACTTCCCAGGGTGATAACTGAGTTTCAGGCACCACAGTACATCTTACAATCAAATTTTGGCTCTATTTAACGTATCATTTTATTCTCATCTTCCTGATGTGGGATATTCTAGGAAACTGCTTGAACAAAATGAACCTCATTGAGAGTGGACATCAAGATGTGTTGAACGCTTGATGAATCAGAGACTGAAAGAGACTGGAGGGAACTTGACTCGATTCCAAGTTAGACAGGGCTGTGGGTGTCTCATGTGTGGTGCTGGTGAGTGCTGACAAGCCCAGACTTTGGGAAAAGTCCTTATGTCAGACAATTGTGGGCTAGGGTGACAGATCACACTTTGACGGATGTCAGGTTCCCTTGAAGGGAGTAGACATTCCTAAGATTATGTATTCTGGGTGGAAGTCAAGCCAGTGGCAGAAAATAAAAATTTTAGAGGCTGACCTTAGATCAAAGGAGGAAAACAAAACAGAACAGAACAGCATAGCCATGAAAGACTTGTTCAGTTACTGGTCAGGAAATTCTGGGATCCTGAGCAGGTTGGCAGTGTGCGACGTTATGGACTGGCTGCTCCTCTGGCTCTACGTTGAGCCAGTTTGAATCTGAATCCTCACCTCTGGCCTGTTTCTATGACAGACCTACCAGAGTTTCTCAATCAGCCCTGCAGTTTTCACAAAATGCTCCTACTTCTGCCTCAAGGTCCCTCAGGTAGGGGAGGAAGCCCAGGGACTCAGTGCTGTGATTCCTAATGCATCAGACACGTTGCATATCTTATTTAGTCTCCGCTGTTACCCAATCATGAATCAACCACTCTCATTTGATAGATGCAGTAATTGAGAAACAGAGAAATGAAATGGCCCTCCAGACTGTCCCTGGCAGCTGTGGGGAGGGAAGGAGACCTCCAGGCCCACTCTCTGGCTTTTTCCTAAGGTGCCCTTCCTCCTGCCAGCTGCCACTCTGCCCAGTCTTTCTGTTAAGTCCCCTTTGCCCCAAATCTAATTTGTTGGCACAGGCCTTATAAAGCAGAGTCAAAGCACAGGTGCAGCATTACCCTTCGTGTCCTGGATCTGAATGTATGCTGCAGCTCAGGTCAAGTGTCCACCGAGTAACAGCCCACGCGTACCTGTGCTCAGTAACTCTGGCGAAGAGCCCTGGATTCTGACAGCTTCTAGCAGTGGTTCACAAAATTTAGTATGCCACAGAACTACTTAGAGCAGGATCGGTCAGTCAAAAGAAGAAGATTTCACCACATGTAAGAATTAAATGAAATTTAAATTTCAGTGTCCATAAATAAGTTAAACAAAGCCAAATCAATCATAAAATACATGCAGCAGATATAGACATACCTCACTTCATGTAATCTGGGCACACAGCCATGCCCACTCATTTTCATATTATCTCTGCAAGGGCAGAGTTGAGCGATTGCCACAGGGACCATATGGTCTGTAAAACCTAAAATGTTTACTATCCTTCCCTTTCCAGAAACAAGTTTGCCAACACGTGGTCCAAAGGGCTTGTTAAAATACAGATCACTAAGCCCCAACCCCAGGGCTTCTGATTCAGTAAGTCTGGGTAGGGACCAAAAATTTGCCATTTCTAATAATGTCCTAGATGATGCTGATGCTGCTGGTCTGAGGACCACACTTTGAGAACCCCTGCCTTATCATAATGGCTGGTTATGCCCAAAGAAGATCCTTTGGTTTCTATAATTTTGTTGTGCCCCTCCTTTAAATCGAAAAAGACTGTCTTAGTGGAGGGCTGAAAGGAATTTACTTCTTTTCTAGCAAAGCTTTCTTTATGTTTATGGAAGATACACAGCAGAAGGGTTTGGAGCTGGAGAGAAACCCAGTTCCACCACCTGCTGGCTTTGTGACCTTGGGTAAGTTAGACTCAAGTTCCTCATCTGTTAAGATGAGGGTGTATATAGGAAAAAACAGTTTTTCCTCCTGTATTCTCAACACAGAGCACTTCTGGTCACCACCTGGCTTGGCTCTTACTCCTAGAGATTCTGATTTCATTGGTCTGGGGTATGGCCTGGATGTTGGGATCTTCAAAACTATAAAGGGAGATAATAATGTAGCACTGTCCAATAAAAATATAAAGAGAGTCACATGTATAATTTTATGTTTTCTAGGAGCCACATTTTGAAAGATGAAATTAATTTTAATATATTAATATCTTATCATTGATAAATAATTAAAATAATATATTAATGATAAATTCTACTTAACTCAGTATATTCCAAACATTAACATTTCAACATACAACCAGTGGAACAATGACAGAGATATTTTACATTCTTTTTCTCAGACTAAAGCTTTGAAACTGAGTCTGTACTTCACACTTAGAGCACATCTCTAATTAGACTGGCTATATTTCGGGGTTCAGTAGTGACCTGTGGCTTGTAGTCATTGCTTCAGAAAGCACAGGAGTAGTTAATGTGCAACCAAGATGGAGACCCACTGGGGTAAGGGCACGCTTGGTGTTCGCAGACCAGACCAAAGCTCCCAGACCACACAGGGGTTCTATCGGCATTATTATTCTTGAGGATTGAGGGAGTTGACTGCAGCTTCCCTCCTTTGGGCTAGGAATTAGGTGTGGTCATTAAGGACATTCAGTGAAGCTCAATTTTGTCTTAAAATTGGATGTGCAGCTTATGGAACCTGTTTGAAAGCATGGCGATCAACTAAAGCAAATAAATCTAAATGACTTGATGCTATCAGAGAAGACAGAAGGACCAGTGCAGCATTAACAGAGCAGGAAGTAAAACCGTGGCCAATTTTGTCTCCTTCTCAGTGAGCCCACAGCCTGAGTAAACGGGGCTGTGGGAATCCCAGGTAAGAGGATGGCTGTTAGATCATCCCTTGATATTCTATGCAACTCTTTGATTCAGAACTTTCTATTCAAGTCCAAATATCACTGGATATTACATAGGCTATCATTCTCTTTGAAAACTCTTAGGTTTATTCCTAGGGGAACAGAATTTATTCTCTCTATTCTTTCTTATAATGATAAACTAATATTTAAAAGAATAACCTTGCAAATTTATCATAAAAGCAAGCAAGATTTCCGAAAAAGACAAAAATAAAGATCTGCAGAGATAAGCGCTCTTAGCACTGAAGTGTGTACTCTTTCAGAGCATTTTTTTGGTGTATACACTTACACACATTTTATACAATAGAATTCAACAGTGACTACACTTTTATAGCATGCTTCTTTGTCACATAATATTCTTACAAGTATATTTTCATGTAATTTAGTAATCTACAGCATCATTTTAAAATCACAGCCATTGTACCATTGTTTGGCTGACTAATGACCTACTTAGTCAATGCCCTATCATTGGCCATATACGCTATTTCCCCCACATTGTCAATCATAGCGTAAGCAGTCATACTGAAAGAGCATCAGCTCGTCTTTGAATCCAATGTGATGCTTGCCTTAAAGCTAGCTGAGGACAAGGCAGAGGGAAAGGAGGCAACATTTCAGTCTCACTAAGTCTGACCCATTTTGTAGTTTTATCTGGCTTGGAGAAAAGCCAGCGAGATGCAGTTTGCAGAGGAATGCATAGTAATGCTGTGACAATGATACCAGACAGCTCAGCTGCGAGTGACACCACAATGTGCCGCCCACAGTGGACATTAGGTTTTCTCACCGCTCTGCTAAGAAGGACCTGCAAGCCCCACAGCAAGCCTTAACGTGTCAACAGCAGCTTGTGCTTGGATTTGGATTGACTTTAGTTCTTCTTGGTGCCATTTTTCCCCTTCTGGTCTTAGTATTAACCACTTCTTTGGAACAGAATCATTCCTGCAGTAGGTTTGTGGGTGGGTTAAAAAAATTTAATAATCCAAAAAACCTCTGACTTTAAGATTTTAGTTTCTCTGCCTTATGTAGTTTACATAATTATTTGTTCATGCAGTGTTTATATATTACTTTTCTGATCATTTTATCCTATATGATATTTTACACGATATGAGGTTTTCTGGCAATTTCCCCAGTGCCAGCTTCTCAGTTTGCCTATGCAGTCATCACTCCCGTTACAATAAAGCAAATAAATAGCTGCAGAGCTGCCCAGCATTCAAATAAGGCAAACGTCAGCCTTTTGAGCTGCTAAACTGAATTGAACACCTCAAACTGATTTAGGGAACCATCTCTCTTCTCTTTCATCCATCCTATTAAAACCATACACAGGGAAAAATAGCAAGGCTTTCTTATACTTGGAGGACCAGGAAAATGTACTCTCTGCTAGAGTTGGATGCATGTTGTGTCTTTATGTCATGCGTAAGCAGTCTTAAGTAGTCATTTTAAAGGTGAACTGGTAAAGTTGTGTTCAATCCATCATATGTTCACAGGCAAATACAACAAAACAAGTATCTATTGTGTCTTTACTTTGTGCCAGGTCTCTTTGCCATGTCAGTGGTGACGGATAGGAGCAAGAAATATGCCTTCCTTCAAGGAGTTTGAAGTTTAATTGGGAGGGACACACACACTAACAATAAAATTCAGTTCCATCTGAGACAAGAACTACAGCAGAAATAGGAACATGATGCTCCCAGAGCACCCAGAGGGAGCACTTCATCTGTTGGGGCTGGAGGAAGTTTCAGAGAGAGAGAGAGAGAGAGAGAGACAGAGACAGAGACAGAGACAGAGAGAGAAAGGGATACTTGAGCTAGGTCTGGATGAAAAGCAAATGGCGATTGGGCCACACATACTAAGTGGACCATCCAAACAATGTTGCAGGTGTTAAAATGCAGGCTCTGAAGAGAAAGTGGCAAAGGATTCCTTAAGCTGATGCCTAAGGTATGTGTGGGGGGTGGAGCAAGATGTAGCTGAAGAAGGGAGGAAGGGAGGGAGGAAAGGAGGGAGAGAAGGGAGGGAGGGAGGAATGGGAGGGAGAGAGGGAGGGAGGGAGAGAGGGAGGGAGGGAGAGAGGGAGGGAGGGAGAGAGGGAGGGAAGGAGGGAGGGAGGAAGAAGAGGGAGGGAAGAAGGGAGAAAGGACTGACTGTGGGTGAAGAGTTCAGAGTTGGCCTAGCTGAGGGCAGGTCAAAAAGGTTAAACAGGGACGGACTAATGAGGAGTTCATCATTCTGAGGAAATGCGTGAACATACTTGATTAATCAGAAATGTCTCCAGTAAGTTGAGAGAGGAAAACTGACTTATCATTTTAAGGTGGGCTAGCTAAGAAAAAAAAAAAGGTCCCAATTTGAAACAAAGTCAGATCACTGGGCAGAAAGATTCCTGAAATGATAATTTTAAATAAACCTGTGGTCAAAAGCAAGACACATTCGTTCATTGTCTTGTTTGTTCTTTTATTGGTTCATTCGTTAAAGCTAAGGTTGGAGTCAGCCTGCCTGGGTTCAAGCCGTGGATCCTGCAAGCTCTGGGACTTGGTGCAAGCTCCTAAACCCCTCTGTGCTTCAGTTACACATTTATCAAGTTGGAATATTAATACAGTATTAACCTGTAAGGTTGGTGTGGGAAGTAAATGACTTATTGGATCTAAAGCTCTTATAACAGGGCCTGGTACGAATGCTCAATCGTGTGAGGCATTTTGCTCTGTGTGTCTCTGTATTCAGAGCTCTCTACGTATCAGCCACATTTGAAATACTGGGAATAAGAAGACAAAGGTGATATGACCGTACCCTCAAGCAGCTCGTAGTCCAATGTGGAAGATACATGGGAGTAAACCAGGACAGTCCAACATGGCAAACGCTAGGATAGAGTGATGTGCCACACAGTTGGTGGGGATGGCGAGGGTGGTGAGGGAGCCAGGCTGAGTCTGTCCTCTACAGATCCCAGCAAAGTTACCCCGGTTCCATCTGGTCAATCTTCCCTTAAGTTCCTCGTTTTCTTTTGTTTGCATCCCTTAGTGTAGGAAGGATATTCCAGTTTCTTCTAGATCTTTCATTTAAAAGGAGTAATTGCCTCATTTCACAAGGAACTTTACTGTTTAAAATTCTAGCTCTCTTGAATGGGAAAATAGATAAAGGGATATTTCTGAGATGTGAGGTGAGGGGTGTATTGGGAGTATGCCCTGCCTTGGCCAGTGGGAGTAGGAAGGAAATCCTGGGAGGGGAGAGCAGCTGGAAGAGAACCACTCCTGCGGAAGGACAGTCAGAGAAAAGAGCCAGGTTTTAACTACACCGTGGAAGCGTCGCAGGGCCTTGGTGAAGCCATGGTAAAGACAAGAAGGAAAGGAGAGGTGGGGACAGGTGGCGGAAGGCTACCTTCTCTTTCTGCAAGGCTGTAAGGCAGGGAGTAGAGGGTTGGTGCACTGGAGAAAAGGTAGCTAATATAATGGGGTTTCTGCCTCTGTACTTCTAGCGTAACTACCTGATGCCTCTGTTAGTCAATGACCCCCGTTGGGAAAGGTGGTGACATATCATAAGCTTTATTTTTTTATTCTTTTTTGAAGTCCATTACTACGTTATGGACACCCTGCCACTAAGGAAGTTGTGGAGGGAAAACCTGGAAGCACTCTGAACCTCAACGGATTTTTGGAAGCTCTTGGCTCTTTCTGCTGCCAGCCCTTTTTATAAAATGCTGCTACTCACAGTAACAATGTACTGTTTTAAAGCATCTCGTACGTGTCATTTCCTTTTGATATTCACAACAGCCCTGTAAGGTAGGCCTTATGGAATGGGCCTTATTGTTATTTTTATGCAACACATGCTGATAAGTGAGGATAAGCTCGTCCAAAGGTGAGGGGCAGAGACACAGTTCTGGTCTGGGTGTCCTGGCCTCAGATGCAAGTTTGCATTTATCTCTCTGCAGGCCCCTGCAAGCAGTGAGCAAGACAGATGGCTTACCTCCTTTCCTTCTTCCACAGAAGGAAAACTTGGGCAGAGCCACCTCACAGATGGGATAGGAGAAATTCAAAACAGATGAGCCTTGAGACATGAGAGCTAGGTCAAGAAATAGCTCTTTGATGTCCTCTCCTGGAGGAAAGACAAGAACAGCTTTACTCTTACTGCGTGTTTCACTGTATATCAAAGGCATTCACAGTATACAGCAGCATGAGCTAAAGAACCTTTTGTTTCCATTAATCTGCTCTGCCTGGGGAACACTTTTCTTCTTTCCTTAGTAAAACAGCATTTAGGCAATGCTACAGGGGATTATGACGAGACCCTGGGTATGAAAGGTGGCTGTTTCTCAGAATACCTGCTTGGAGCGAGGTAATCAGCTGAGCTCCCCACCCTGGTGCTATGGCCTTTTAATGTGAAGTCTGCAGGTCTGGCTTCTGGAATTTCTCAGCTGCAGACTATCATTTGTTCCCCATGATGGTGGTGGGGTGTGGTCATGCCTACATATACCTGCTGCTGTCACCAGGGAGGTATTGCAGCACAGGTACACAGGAAGCTTCGGTGGATCCCATGGTGGTGGCTCCCAATTCTCTCTGCCTTTTTCTCCATTCCTTCCTTTTATGTTCCACCCACTCTTCCATTTCTCTTTTCTCTCTTTTTCTCTCCCCATAATATTTTTCGAGCTGCTGCTAGAGTCCAGATACTGGATAAGATTCTAGAAATACAAAGTTGCGTGAGAGTTCTTGATTTCTGTGAATGTTTCTCCCACTTTTCTGGAACGATTCCACATGCTAAGTTTATTAAACCTCTCTACTTTGATTTTGATATAACTGTTTTGGAAAAGGAGATAGTCTAGTAGCTATAGCAAATATATTGACTAACTATAATTGCATGATCATATGATGAAAATTAAACAATCAGAAAGTGCTCTAGCTTATTGATTGGGGTAGGGGAGAAAATATTACATCTCCTCCTTGCCTATGTCAAGGTTTAAAAATTTGTATTAACTATTTGGGATACAAAATAACACAAATGACAAACCGTACTGCTGGTAGTAGATTTATTTGTTGCTGAGATAACTAAAAAAGTTAGGAGATCCTGAGTAGACACTAATACTTAATCTCAAAATATTTTCCTTTTTTTTTTTTTTTTTGCTGCGTATACTGATTCCAGGTGCTTATATCGTCCAAATGAGTGCCTAGAGTCTTTTTAATACAAAAGTACAGCTTTAAGTGAGAGTTCTACCCTACCTGGATATAAACCAGAGAGAGATTTGAAAATGAAGATGTAAACAGTGTTAATTCCAGAGAGTGGTGAGGAAACAGTAGTTTAGCCAGTCATTGTAGTTAATGTAAGTCATTGGGGGTGTGGAGTTGGAAGAGGCTGTGCAATGTTTTATTTCATGCTAATCATTTTTTTTTTTTTACTTACTCAGAATTATTCCAAATCTAATGTTGATATTTGATTTTAATTGCTTGGAACACTTTTCAATAGAAAAGCCAAAATCTTGTAATGGATCTGCAAAGAAGAAAACAATAGTTGTGAGTACATCGTATATTCTGCAAACATATTCAAAATTTGCACCAATATTGTTTTCACACGAATTACTGCATTTATTCAAAAGCATATTGCCCAACACTTTTTAAAATAAGCCTGTGATATTTTCATCAGCTTCCCCCAGTGTCTTCAAAGCCAACGTCATGTTCACTCTGACAGCAGGGCCTCCATTCATGGAATGAACAGTGTCTTGCTAGTTGGGTTATATCTTTACTTGTTAACGTTTTTATCATAGAAAAATTTTATCATTGCCTGAATTCTTTTAGTTCCTGAACATTTGGCTTTAAAATTGCTCATGGATTGCATAGAGCCTTTAATAAAGTATCTATTATTATTATCAAAACAGAGGGAGGTACAAAAGTTAGGAGAGCTTGAGTAGACATTAATACTTAGGCTTAAAATATTTTCTTAAAAGATTTTCAAAGTTAAGACCTGCCTTTGTAATTCCATTTTATCTCATCCCATCCCATCCCATCCCATCCCATCCCATCCCATCCCATCCCATCCCATCCCATCCCATTTAATGTAATACTTCCCCCCCAAAATATTCCACTATGTACAGGTATTGTGCTAGATATCATGAGGCTATAAAGATAATATTTTCTGCATATAACTTCTGCTCATTCACAAAGCTCCAATGGTTTAGCTATGCCTCAGAATAAAGTCCAGAAATGAGTGACTGGGTCCAACTTCCATCCTCCACATCATAAATCCATCCTCCATTCCTTGAGACCAACACACCAGCACATTCCCACCATGTTTGATTCGCTTGTGTGCTTTCTCCCATTTGCAATGGTCTTAGTCTTTTTGGCTATTATCTAAATCCTCAGGTCTTGCTCATTCCCATCTTCTTTGTGGAGGCTTCCCTAACCCCAAATATTCTCTTGTTTCCTTGAATTCTTAAAATGGTGATGTCTGGCACTCTCGGTAAGTGTACAAACGTATCACTCTGTACTTTGCTACACGGCTTATCCTGCAACACTGAATCTAAACATGAGATTCATTAAAGGCCAGAGCTAGTTTCTTGTTTTGTTTTGTTCGTTTTGTTTTCCGTTTCCTTTTCCTTTATGTTTCCCACTGGGCTGGAGACAGGAGAGCTATTTTTAACAGAGGATTACCTTGTACTAATAGCCGAGCCTTGTACTTTATGAGTGTTTTCCATTTAATTCTCTAGGTTCCCCAGCACCTAGCAGAGAGTCTCACAGCCTCACAGTCTGACACACAGTAAGCACTCCATAAATGTACGCATTGAGTGAATGGATGGGCCGTGTATTGGAGCTGTTTCTCAACTCCAAATCCAGCCCTCTTTCCTCTGATTTTTAACTGGGCTCTCGGTAATCATGTTTCTCCTTCGCTGTCTGCCAGTCAAGATAGCAGGGAGACGGATGCTGGAGTTGAAGAAGGGACTTACTCCTTCTTGAGTACTTTCTGGGAGTGTCACTGGTGATGGACCAACACCTTGGCAGTGGAAGTTGGTTCCAGTTGGCTCTCTTTTGCACCTTCCCAGCATCAGCTGACACTCAGCTCTGTGGGGGCCCTAAGCTACTGCAATAACAGTACACCAGAAGCTGTCACCCCTTCCTTAGCAGTCTGTCTCAGTTCCATAGGGTCCTTCTGTCAAACATCCAGTTTCTAATCCCTATAACCTGTGCCTTTTGCTCTCCCAGCCCTCGGCGGTCCTTTCTTTGCTCTTTTGGCTCTCCAGCAACTGGTTCTCTAACCAACTTCCTATGTCAAATTCTCTCTGTTAAAATAATTGATATGGTCTTCGTTTTCCTGACAGGACCCAGACTTGCAGAATAAACAATAATCTGAAGAGATAGGTATGAGTTACCTCATTTTACTGTTTTGAAAACATGGACTGGGAGATGTTGTATGAACTTACCCAGATCCCGACAGTAGAAAGTGTCAGAGTCAAGATTCAAAGCCAGAGTTAAAAACAAACAAACAAACAAACAAACAAATTGTTCCCTGGTATTATGCAGTGAAACTCACAAAGCAGAACCTCAACTACATATGTTACTTATTTGGTTTGTAAGATTGCCCAGAATATTTTGTGTGCAGGCATATGGCATCTGGTAGTTCTGTTTCATAACTGATTTCCATTTCAGCTTAGCTATGAGCTCACATTTGCCAATGATAGTGTTCCAGGCAGTTTTATCATCCACATTGCTGACCTGGAAGATGCATCATTGTCTATGATATCTGCAATGGAAATGATCACTAGGCAATTTCAGCCTGGCAAAGCTAACGTAAGTACACTTTTGTTTGATCAAAACCCCTTTGGACCAGTCACTACTTTTCCTAAGGGTGGGAAAGAGCCCTTTCGTCTTATGCTCACTGGACTCCTTCCTAAGTATCTCTGTGCTGTCCCAGGGTTTCTCTCAGCCTGGAAAATAGGAGCACGGGGTTGGAGACGATAGTTCCTGCTACATCCTTGGCACTCAGTATTGAAAAAGATAGAAGCCAATGAACAGATGCTTAGGAAGGTGCATCCTCAAAATTATGGATAAATTTAAGTTGCTAAACAGGCAAAATAAAAGAGGCTAAGTATGTATTGTGTTGTTGATTAGCAGCTATATAATTACACTGTATGTGTATCAATATTTTAAAGGTATAGATAGTAAGAATCAACTAAGGGCGGGAGAAGGAAATAAAGCATTTTCCTGGTCCTAGAAACACATTGTTGTTAGAAAAATAATCTCAATAAAGCACAAAGTCACAAAGAAAGCTGTAGGCTGCATCTCTCTGAGGATATGTATATGAAAGTAGAAAGACAGATTGCTTAAAAAGCGCTTAAGGGTTTGGTGAGCTTTCCTAGCAGCTATTTCAAATTTATATGCAAGACTGATATCTTTGAGTGTAAACATGCAGTTTGTGGTTCTCTTGGGGAAAGTGACATTGGTTCCTCCTCCTCCCCCAATCCCACCCTCTCAAACTCATATCCTTCTCTGTATTTATTTGCATTTCCACTCAGGCACTTTGTATGTTCTAGATTACATTATATTTGTTTGTATACCTTTGTCATTCCTCCACTAGATAATGCAAAGCTGACTCCCCAGTGCCAGGGCTATACATAATCTCTTAAGATTATACTAGATCTCCAGTGATTATCTGCTGGATGAATAGTAGTGGTTAATTGTAGTAAATTTGCTGAGAACCTTAAAGCAGGATTCCTCAACGTTGTCACTATTGACATTTTGTTTTGGATATCCCTTATGGTGGGTGCTGCCCTGCGCATTGCAGGATGTCTAGCAGCATCCCTGGTCTCTACCCACCAGATGCCAGTAGCACCCCCATACCCTCTGGTTGTGACAACCAAAAATATCTCTAGACATTACCAAAGTATCCGGGAGGGACAAACTCACCCCTGGTGGCGATCACTGCTTTAAATAATCGCTTTATCAATTTCCAGGCTTTACTGATACTGCAAATGCCTCAGAATCACCTACCAAAATAAAAGATGGTAGGTTGCATTTTAAAGCAGTTCTCCTTCTACAGTATGAACAGTGACGGGCAGGCTGAGAGTGGAGAGACTTTCCCTTGGACCCTTGCTTCAGTAACTTTTAATCATGTAAGATGGATCATCTGACTTTGGACTTTCTGAAACAATAACATCGGAAAGCTAATCAGAGTTGGTGTTCTGAGAATTTGAGGAAAGAGATAAGTGTTTCCTCCGGATACTTCACTGTATTTCAGCAAATGAGCTCAGGAAAGAAGTCAGAGCTTCATCATGAAATAGAAGACTTCATTTTCAATATTTCTTCCTTGGCCTCTATGTGGCACTTCCTTGCTCTTTGTTCTGTTGACTTCTATGGCTTCAGCCCAAGGGAGGACGGCATTATAGTGGGTGAACCCAGCAAACCCCAAACTACCCCTGCTCCCCTCTCCCCCGGGCAGGTGTGCCCTCGAAGGCAGGCTTCTCCAAACCAGCAGCATGTGAACCCTGCCAGAGGTGAGGAAGAGCTCCAGGAGAACAGCCAGCAGCATCTGTTTTGCATACTAAGGGCAGCAACAATCAAATCTCTCCTAGAAAGGTTTTCTTGGACATTCATGGAGTAAAATAGAGTTGGATAAACAAGCTGGGTTTAGAGTGAGCAGCATTTGAACAGATCTCAGCTCCAAAGGTATTTTTGTGCCTTCCACCTCCATTAGTGGCCTAGGCTGGGCTAGACCTGGGCAGCTGTCGAGGGGAGGACAACCTTGTCGGGATGGCTTCTATTAACAGCTAGCGGTAGGCTTTCAAATGGAATCAGTAGGAAGAAGACAAAATCCAATGACACAGACTCTGGGAGTGAAATTCCTCAGCAGAGGATGGTGGGGGCCTGGGTACACTCCACTGGACCAATCCTCGATTTGACTTCAGGCAGCTGGAAAGCTTGGATGTATGTCTCTAAGTCCTGGAGTCCATGGATGTAGCTCCGCCCCCTGTGGCCTCTGCGTTGCTGGCTGGGTAGTTTGAGGCATAGAGGAGGGCCCAACTCTTATGCAGCTAGTTCCATTTTCTATATTCTAGCTCTACTTGAGGTTTTTCTTTAGCTTTATGTTTTGAAATAATTATATTTTCACAGGAAGTTGCAAAAAGATACAGAGAGGTCTCATATGTCTTTTCCCCATCTTCCCCCATGGTAAGATCTTACATGGAGGACAATACCCAAACTGGGACATTGACATTGGTACAATCCACAAAGTTTATTCAGATGTCAACAGTTTAGTCTGTGTGTGTGTGTACAAGTGTATGTGCCTATTTTTTACAGTTCTATTGCTTGGGTTTAAAATGGTTAGAAATTGGTCTTCCTCCTCTCAGGGGAGGGTAGAATTCTTACAGCAGAGTCACTGTGGAAAGGAGCTGACTCCCCTCCAACCTCACTTGCACCAGCCTTCCACATACTCATGGCCAAGTGCAACCCCAAGATTGCAATGTCCTTCCTGCTTTGTAAAGGTAGTCTTTCTCCCCCTCCCTTTATCCTATGCTCTTCTCTTCTCTTTTCCTGTCTCTTATTCTCTCTCTCTCTCTCCCTCTTTCTCTTTTTCTTCTTATATCAGTACTTAGATCTGGCTACCATCCTGAGATTAAGAACACTGACTTTTTTTCAAACACATCTTAACCTTCATGGCTCATTCCCTGTGGCCCACATTACTCTAAGAGCTGGTATTGCTTCCTGCATGTGCTGTTGGCAGAACACAGGCTGGCCCCAGGAGAATGTTAAGTATTACAAGCATGCTTCCGATAGAGGCACGACCTGGGGAGGGAGAAAGGGCATAGAGGGCCCAGGAGACCTTACCAGTCACACACAGCTTAGCTGCACTGGCAGGACTGCCTCTCACAAACAGTTTATGGAAGGAAGGAAAAACTGGGTTAACAGAATGTGAGTAAAGCTGGTCTGCTTCTGAATGCTCAATAAAATAGTACTGGATGGTTGTTTAATAATGGGGGGTGTGTTAGGGTTCTCTAGAAAAACAGAACCACTTGGCACTGGAGACTGAGTGTCTGAATGTGGTTGAACTGCTAGTTCCGGGTCAAATGGTAGCAGATATTCCTCTGCATCTTTCAGAATTCTTTCCCAAATGTAACAAAATAACAAACAGAACTTGCTTTTGATTTCTTTTTTTTTTTAGGTTGGCTGATGGCCAATTCTGCCAGCCTGTGTTCTGTGTATCATACAGATCTAGCTGGGCACAGATCTGGAAGTCTGTCTTCTTTCAAGGCTGTACTTTTACTAGAGTGTCTTAATTTTCTTGGCGAATTCATAGGATGACATTCAAGGGTCACTGTAGACCTTTACAAGAGGATGATGCATAAGGCTTCAGTAAAATCGCATTGCTGGAAATCCATTAGCAGCACAAAGCAAAATTAACTTTCTTCTTTTCTGTCCTTAATGCCACTGTGTTCCCTCCGCCTCCTCCCCTCATATTCCCTCCCACCTTTGTGGAAAAAGAAATAACTTACAATGTGGTAAGTGTATTCTAGCTGTGTTTTTCTATTATGTCCTGATCTCTTCTTTTTTCTACCTGTCAAATCTTATTACTGTAGCACAGCAAGGCTCCCCAGTGGGTCATTATTTCAAATAATAGTAGTTCCACTCCCATTTGACTCTCTTTGGCCAGCATTTCCTCGGGAATTGACTCACACATTCAAGTCAACTGGCTTCTTGTTTCTTCATCTCAGATATGTAAACGGTGTGTTCAAAATACTTAAACATGTTTCTTGCTTTCAAATGCAACAAAAATAAAACTAACACCATCACTACGAAATATCGACTATTTGTGGTATAAGATGGTGAAAAACTGCAACATCCTGCCAGCTGCCTGGCAACCTTGGTGAATGTGTTTTTGAGTGAGAAGGTATGTCTGGGCTGCTAAACTCAAAATTCCGGATCCCTAGCTTGTCTGCTTTTAATTGCAAAAAAAAAAAAAAAAAAAAAAAAAAAAAAAAATGAATTCATAATAAGCCTTTTTATTGACAGAAAAGGAGTAGGAATCTTGCATGACCCCTCTAGCCTCTAAGTTCCACTTTCCCAGAATAACCTGTTTGGCTTCCATCAGCATAGGAGGAGATGGCTTTTCTATCATGATATAAATATGACAGAATGTAAGAGATGAGTGGCAATGAAGACAGTCTTCTGCCCAAAATATCTTGCCAAATGTCTTGATGAAAATAATGACCTAATTGAGGCAGTTTTGTCTGATCTTTGCATCTTAGGAGTAGATCAACAATGCACTGGCGGGACATGGTGGCTCACACCTGTAATCCCAGCACTTTGGGAGACCGAGGCAGGTGGATCACCTGAGGTGAGGAGTTCAAGACCAGCCTGGCCAACATGGTGAAACCCCATCCCTATTAAAAATACAAAGATTAGTCGGGTGTGGTGGCACGTGTCTGTAGCCCCAGCTATTCAGAAGGCTGAGGCAGGAGAATCGCTTGAACCCAGGAGGCGGAGGTTGCAGCGAACCGAGATCACACCACTGTACTCCAACCTGAGTGACAGAGTGAGGCTCCATCTCAAAAAAACAAACAAAAGAAACAAAAAACAAAACAAAACAAAAAAAACAAATGCACTAAGTGCAAAATTTTATTGTGTATTACCAAGAGGGTGCCATGGTGCCACATAGCATAAGATCCTAACACGAAGGTGAGAGGAAACTGGAACCTGTTT
The DNA here is from genome assembly GCF_007565055.1 of Rhinopithecus roxellana. Lineage (NCBI taxonomy): Eukaryota > Metazoa > Chordata > Mammalia > Primates > Cercopithecidae > Rhinopithecus > Rhinopithecus roxellana. Next base: position 13,522,244 of record NC_044552.1, read on the forward strand.
TATGGGTGAGAGACAGTGCATCTTAGTGGCTGGAAGATGCAATAGGAAGAGCAACTTGGCTCATCATTCATTACCCTGTAATAGGAAGGGGATTAGGTCTTGGGGATAGAAAGACAAATCAGAACTGCTTCTGGTATCATCATATTTATAATATTTCCATCATCTGATTATGACAGCATACTACTGAATAATAAACTCAACAAAAGATGTGTGTCTACTCTATACTCTAAATCTCTCATTTATAGTCAATGCAACACATTATAGTCTCATTATAGTCAACATTTTATAGTCTTCTGTAGGCAAGGCATGTTTCCCATGGATTCACTTTATACTATCTTGCCTGGCCTCTCTTCATTTTAAACACCATCTTAATAGCAGTGTCACTATTCTTTCTTACAATATGTTTATTAACTGTCTAATATGCGCTGGACACTGTGCTAGCTGTGATGGAACCGAGGTGGAAAGGGAGGATTTTGACCAGGCCAGTTCACCCAAAGCCCTACTATTGGTTAAGTAGTGACCAGATTACTAGAGCTCCCTCAAGTCTAGAAGCATCAGGGGAACTTGCCTCTTCGGCTTGGTGTTGGTAATCGTTTAACTTTCTGTTACTAATTTGGAGGCAGTCCATGTGGGATAGAAAAGTGGATAAATGCTAGTCTGTTCTCTTTTTACAATGGAAGATTAGACTTTAGCACATGCTTCTCCACTGCCAATGTGGATTTCACCAGCAGGCAGACTCCTTCTAAGGGAGAGCCTGGCTTAGAGACAGCGGGAACCATGGCATTGGTGACACCCACACAACCAGGATACACCTGTTGTATTTAATGTCTGCAGTTCTTACACATTTGTCTGTCTCTTGACAGTCTTGACAGGGGACATAAACAGGGCCAGATACATAGGGTGCTTTACTTGACTGTACAGCTACAAAGATGATCTCTGGGACTTTTCTTGACACGCTGCAAATGCTGAAAAGGAATTCCCTTCTGCTTCTAGAAGTCATGAACTAGATATGATTTAAAAGAAAAAGCTAAGTTGTTTGTTGTCCTTGGCATCGGAGGTTGTGGAATATGATGGTTGGGTGAGCAGGAACCGACAAACTGTCTGGGAGGTAACAGCTGAGGCCAGCCTAGTCTTTGCTCATTGATGGTGCTGGATTTGAACCAAACATACCAGGAGGTCCTCAAACGTTATTTGAATTGTTCTCATTAGCCTTGAGAGTGACCAGGGCATGGGGTGCTAATTAACATCCCTGTTTGCTAAGGAAGAGACTGAAATTTCAGGCAAGGAAGTGACTTCCTCTCATCTCCAGACTCAGCCTCCTGGGCCCTGAGCACTGCACCCTGGTTCCTGTGTGGGTCTCACCCTGGAGCAGGTGAGCGAGGCAGACAAATGACAGAAGCAGAGCTTTAGATGGAGGCGAAATGAGTCCAGACATGTGTGCCGGAACCTGGTCCTCCTAGGATTCAAGTTGCTTACAGAGAGGGACAAGACCCAACAAGCTTCCCAATTTTGATAAAATTCTTCACTGTGATTGTGCAGGTCACTGTCACTCAGCGAAGGTGCTGCTTTTCTCAACCCAAAGGAAACTGGGATAGAGGAAAATGCATTGGAAGATTTTTATTAGGAATTAAGAAAAATAATGCATGTAAAGCATCTTGGCCAGTGTTAGGCACATAATAGACAGTTAATAATTGGGCAAAAGGAGGATGGAGTCTATTAGAAGATATTACAATACTGACTATTCTCATTATAGTTGCAGAAAATGAAACCAACTTTTTTTTTTTAACATTTTTCTTTTTAATGTAAGAATACCCTAGGTTTAAAATAATTTAGTTAAGTTCATACATCTTTTTTGTATTATTATTTTTCTTTTGAAATAGGGTCTGGTTCTGCTGTCCAGGCTGGTATCAAACTCCTGGATTCAAGCGATCCTCCTACCTCAGCCTCCCAAACTGCTAGGACTACAGATGTGATCCACTGTGCCCAGCATTTTTTTTTTTTTTTTTTGAGACAGAATCTCACTGTCACCCAGGCTAGAGTGCGATGGCACAATCTTGGCTCACTGTAACCTCCACCTCCCAGGCTCAAGGGATTCTTATGCCTCAGCCTTCCCAGTAGCTGAGATTACAGGTGTGTGTCACCACAGTGGGCTAATTTTTGTATTTTTAGTAGAGATGGGGTTTCACCATGTTGGCCAGACTGGTCTTGAACTCCTGACCTCAAGTGATCCACCCATTTCAGCCTCCCAAAGTGCTGGGATTACAGGTGTGAGTCACTACACCTGGCCTTCAGCCCAGCTTTAAGTTAAATAGATATTTCTGAGATGAAACCTAGATGCCAGTTGGGGCCTCCCAGCCCTTAAACAGGATTGGTGGACATAATCTTATGGTTGGGATGCTCTTTGCTGATGGTTCTCAATGTGGCTGCACGTTGAAATCATTAGGAGAGTGCTGTGAAAATACCCATGCCCGAGTTCCACCCCAGACGGTCTGATGTAATAAGTCTGGGTGCTGCCTGGTTTTTCAATGCTACCCAGGTGATTCTATTGCCCTGCCTAGTTTGAAACCCACTGTTAAAAGCCACACCAAGTTTTTTTGCTCATTTCCTGGTACATGATCTTAAACGTGAGACCCTACAGGTCTGCCGTGTATCACTCAGGCTCAAATTTTAACCCCTTCATAGATGTCCTAAGAAATCTCCTTACAAACCATTTTACAAGGTGTACAGAATTTATGAAGCGTTAAGAGGCAGCCCCCTCCGCTTAGCCCCTTATGACCTGGTGAGATGCTCCCGGCCTCTCCCTCTTTTTTCACGTCTCTGGCTCCTGTCTCTACAGGACACCATGTGTCCCCCTGGCTCAGTCCTGAGGAGTTGGAACCTTAGCAGTTACCCAAGCTCCTCTCCAGAATTCTTTCAAGAAAGGCACGGCTCTGCTTAGGTAGGATTCCTGCAACAGCCCCTAAAAGCGTATTTTTTCTGTTTCATTTCCTGAGCATTGACTCTCTGCCAAACACGATCTTAGGCATGAAAAGATTTGAGATGAGAGTTCAGGGACGAAGAGAACAAAGCTGAAGAGATGAGCAAGGAGAGCTAGCGGAGGATGGGGAGCATGAGACAGGACACGCCTGCAAAAAACTCCCAATGTGGAGAAGAACGTGGAGGAACAGCAGAGCTTGGCAGATGTGAGTGGGCGGCGTGGGGCAGGGAGAGCCGAGACCAGAGAGCCTGGTATGCGCAGGAGTCCTGGGCTGCCTGCAGGCTCGCGGGAGCTCTGTGCTGGGCGGAGAGCAATGATTTGAAGATGGGAATGCAAGCACGCACTCAAATTAAAAAAAAAAAAAAAAAAAAGAGTTGTGATTATAAATAAAAGACAATTGGCGTCAATGAAGGAACTAGAGACCAGCAGCATCTTTTACAGCCGAATAAGCTTTACCGTCCTTTACGGTCTGTGTTTGTAAGGCAGTCAAGGTTCACACTCTCAGGAATTTTGGGTGTGGTTCTTCCATGACTGTGACTTGCGCAGATTGTGTTGTGTTGTGTGTGTTTCGTGTCTCTCCATAAGCCGCCCTGACTTTTGGAGATGGAAGGTCAACTCATCCATTTTCTTTGTTTTCCTAAACACTGATTTTCTTCTGGACAGGCTGCCTGTGTTCCTGAACTTTATAGCCTGAACAAGGCTATAAAGAACAACTTATTCTTTTAGGGGAGAGAAGTAGAGGGTTCTAAGGAATAAACCTCTGTGAAAAATATCTCCATAAGAATTTGATAATGTGCTAAAAAATCCCTTCAGTACTCCTAAATTCCCCGCTCTAGCATCACCTTGCTTGGTTCATCGCACTGCACTGTGCGAGCTGGTTAAGTGTTCGAGGAGTGAATGAAGGAAGGCGGATAAACCATCAGGCAGGGAAAGTGAAGGGGCCGTATCACCCTAGCAGTCGTTGAACTGATTCTGGACACAATCAGCTTGCTCTTGGATCTCCTCAAATGTTTTGCTAACACACTGGCTTTTTAATGAATCTTAACTTCATTTTGCCCTCTCCTAATGCAAAAGGCCATAAAGATTATTTTCATCTTCATAGTGTTCAGTACTCAGAGTTAGAAGGGTAAATATCCCTCCAATTAGACTGTTTGGGACACGTGCTTGAAGTCAGAGCAGCTAGCAGAACACAGCAGCAATTTGATTTTTCCTATTTTTGGTACGTGTGGAGAAAATGGAAGGAGAGATGCTACTTCGACAGGAGAGACAAAAGCCCTGCTATTTGTTTATTGGTCCAATTGTAAAGCTTTTTGAGCCCCTACTGTTTGCTAGGCACCATGCTAGATGTGGGATACGAAGATCACTTAGTCTTAGGCATAGCCCCTGACTTTCAGGAGAAAGAGGCAGTAAAAAGATGATTGGCACGCAGCCTAGCCACAAGGTGCAGTGAGAGAACAGGGAGGCACCAGTGTGCTAGCGCTTTGCCTTGGAAGCTGTGGAAGCGCTTTTGTGACCATTCATCTTAAGTATGTTCCTATATATTTCCAGTAATTACAGATGGATGTAATAACAGTGGTCACTTCTATAGCTCTTTCCACAGCAGGTGCTGTTCTAAGCCCTATGTGTGTGTTAGCTGAAATCCTCACAAAAGCCTTAAGAGAGATGCTGTTATCATCTGTGTTTTAGAATTGAGGAAACTGAGGCAGAGAGGGTTTATGGAAAGTGTGAAGGTTGCAAACCTTGTACGGGGCTGGAGTAGGAGCCTGTGTATGTAGACTCTTTTCTACCAACTCAGGCACAGAGAACAACATATACAAAAAGTCTCAAGTCCCAAAGTCTGTGTATTCTGGTCACTTCACGTTTGTCAACAAAAGCTCTTCATAAAATCAAGCCAGTTGTGCTTTTGTGAGCTTCATCTTGAACTCTATAAATGCAATCAGTCCAGCTTCTTTCTTTGAAAGGCTGGAGGTCAGAGGTGGCTGGTGTTTGCTTAGACATGGACAGACCTTAAAGGTCCTAGAATCACCCCGGAAGGATAGTGGAAAAACTAGATAATTTTCTTTTCCTCTATTGCTTTAAGTGGTATCAGAAAGGTAGATTTCTGTCTTCTTCCTATATATTTTCAAAGAAGGAGCCTTCCTTGGCAAAATACAAGTTTCTGTGGCTGCTGGGGTCAGAAAGAGTTTCTACCATCATCACAGGCCTTCATCTTGCAGGTAAGCTCGGACATGCTCACCCTCGTACCCTCTTACTGACTTTGCTGAACATTGCTCATGATGTGGAATAGAATTTCTACATCATCCATGCCCATAGTGTGACATCAAAACCAGTATGTCCTTTGCAGCCCTTAAATACACACATGACAATGCACACACGCAGACACACACACACACCACAAAACAAAACCCCAGCCCTGCCTCGCTTTGGCCTTCTAGCTTGACCATTTTAGGGCAACCTGTCTTGGTGTGTTCCCAGGGACCAGAAGCTTCCGTGTAACTTAGGCAGTAAATCAGGGTGTCAGCTAGCACTCACCTTGTCCCCCTAACCTTCCATTTCCTCACTTGTAAGAGGAGGAACTGAGTACTATTTTAGGCTTCATGCTTCCTTCCTATACCAGGCTTCTCAGATGTCCCAGAGGCCAGGGCAGTGGAGCCCAGACTCTGGGGGCCCAGGGACTGCACTGTGGGTCATAAAGGCAGAGGGAGATGCACAGCCTCAGGCTCAAGAGCTTCAGGCCATTTTTTAAAATAAAATCTTTTTATCTTGAAATAATGATAGACATAGGAAGCTATGCAACGAGTACAGAGGTGTCCTGTGTACTTTCACCCACTTCCCTTCATGGTAATATCTTACAGAACCGAGTATCAAAACCTAGTCATTGACACTGGTGTACTCTACAGACTGTATTCAGGATTTAGCAGTTTTCACACACACACACGTGTTTGCTCATGTAGTTCTATGCAGTTTTACTGCATGTAAGCACCACCATATAGATCCTGGCTGGGCATGGTGGCTCATGCATGTAATCCCAACACTTTGGGAGGCCTAGGCAGAAGGATCGCTGGAGCCCAGGAGTTCAAGACCAGCCTGAGCAACATAGGGAGACCCTGTTTCTATAAAAGTAGAGGCCAGCACCCTTCCTTGCCAGTGCAAACGTTTCTTGCAATGTTCAGGGCCCTGGAGCCAATCTTGGCCATACACAGAAACCTATAGAACAAGCATGAATTCTTTTTTAAAAAATTTTTTTAACTTTTAATGGACACACAATAATTATCCATATTTATGGGTTTGCTTCCTAAATGCTTTCTAGTATGAGAGCAACTTAGCTTATTTTTCTCCTTGGTCTCCCTACATGTGCTAATGAGTTGTCTGTGGCTACTTCCAATCCCCCAGCAGACCAACAGGAGGAAAAAAATCAATTTGCACTTTTCCTAGGAAGCAATCCTGTTGGCAGAGCGGACTCATAGAGACCCTCCTTTTCTATGTTAGCATGTTGCCGAGGGGCCCACGTGACACTGCTTCTGAATGTGGCCTCCTGGATTTAAGGTGGAGGAGTGCCTCAACTGAGAGGCCCTCGAAGGAAGAGAAACCGTGTAAGGAAGTGCGTAGAGAATAAGAGACCCCGTGTCTCCAGGGTGTGGAATCCAAGGCTTCCTTCCTAAAGATATCATGGAGCTTCCCCAAGAAGGCAGAGTGGATACCCAGCGGGAGTTCCCACCCAGATGTCTTGAACTGGAACCAGGGAAGTCAAATTCTACATTCCCAAAGCCAATTCGCCATTTCTTTCTGCATCTCTTACGTCAATGAGATGAAGCCAGAATAGGTCTGCTGGAGGCCGCAAGTCTGCAATAGAGCTCTCCCGGATAGGAAGGAGGGAGGTGCTTCTACGGGAAACCCTGAATTTGCTTGTACTTTATCTTCATGTAACACAGACCATCCGGGAATAGGATCCCGGGACCATGAATAATGTGAGATTACAAGCTCTTACAGGTGGATGGTGGAGGGGAAAAGCAGAGCTGCCATTGGCTTGGTCTCTCTGCCAGCAAAATAAATTCCTGACCAAGGCAAGGACTCATTTCTCTGCCTCCAGAATCAACACACCCTAGCATTCCCTTCCTGATTAGAGGAATAAAAAATACTTCTGCTAAAGATATAAAAAGAATTATATTGAAAGATAGCAAGCTGCTATGAAAAATAAGACAGGAAATTGGATTTCAGATGAATAAAGGAGAAGAGTGCACCCGCTGAACAATCACAGCCTTCCCCCGCAGACCTGCACACAAGTTAAACACCACGTGTGAGTTTCTTCTGCTTCACAGCAAAGTTTAAAGGCCTGGCTCAACACTGTGCCGTTCTCTGTAACACCATTGCTGTAACCATTTGGATATTGTTCAGCCTTTTTTTGCCATCTGTTCATGTGTCTTCAGAACATAACATTTAAAAACTGTTAGTGTGCATGGAACTATTACTAGACAAAACTGATACAATTAGAGCAATTAGTCTAAATACCTTTGCCCAGGCTTAAGCTGCTGAAAACTGGAGAAAGAAAGAAAGTACTGGGCTGGTAAACATTTTCTGACACAAGAGACATAAATAACGGATATTCATAAGTTTGTAATTGCAAAAAAGTGGAAACAACCTAAATTTGTATCAAAAGGAGGAGGGACACAATTGTAGTCGATACACATAATGATGTACTGTACCTCCATGAAAATAAATTAACTAAAGCAATGCATGCTAGCTATCTCTTGAAATAATGTAATAAATTAGTCTCCAAATAAATTGCTAATTCAACTTTCATTAGTTGCAGTAATTTGTAGGTTAGCTTTTCTGTGTAGACAGTCATATTGTATGCACTTAATAACATTTTTGTTTCTTCCTTTCAAATCCTTAAACATTTTCTTTTTCTTGTCTTTTACACTGGTGAGGTGCTTCAGTACAACTTTGAATACAAGTGGTAGTGATGGGTGTATTTGTCTCACTCTTGATTTTAAAAGGAAGGTTTCCAGTGTTTCACCATTAAATGTATTGTTCACTGTAGATCTATATTTTAGGTGTATTTCTTTAAAAAGCAGACAGCTAACTTATAAAATGCAATTTGTCATTTTTTGTTTTGTAAGATCAGGTTAATATAGTCCATTTATATTTATTAAGGCTTTATTTATTTATTTATTTATTATTATTATTTTGAGATGGAGTCTCATTCTGTCAGCTGGAGTGCAGTTGCACTATCTCGGCTTACTGCAACCTTCGCCTCCTGGGTTCAAGCGCTTCTCCCGCCTCAACCTCCCGAATAGCTGGAATTACAGGCACCTGCCACTACGCCCAGCTAATTTTTGTATTTTTGATAGAGACGGGGTTTCGCTATGTTGGCCAGGCTGATCTTGAACTCCTGACCTCAGGTGATCTACCTGCCTCAGCCTCCCAAAGTGCTGGGATTACAGGCATGAGCCACTGTGCCCAGTCAAGCTTCTGATATTTTAATAATTATTTTATCCTATTTTGGGTTTTCTTTCTTTATGCCTTTCCTCCCTTCTTTCCAGCATTCTTTTGGATTAATTGGAATATTTTAATTTTTTCTTTTGTTTTTATTGTTTTGTTTATAGTTTGGAAATCACGTACTGTATTTCTAGTCTTGTAGTACTTACCTTTGAAATTTTAACATGAATATCTGAGTAAATCTTAAAAATAAACTTGTCTTTTTCCTACCTATTTTAAAAACCTTGGTATATAAGTATGTATGTATTTATTTGTTTGTTTTTATTGTGGCAAAAAACACATGACATTGAATTTCCCATCTTAACCATTTTCAAGTGTACAGTTTGGAAGTCTTCCATATATTCACATTGTTGGGCCACAGATTTCTAGAACTTTTTCATTTTGCATAAATAAGCATTGCCTTTACTCTCCTCCCTATAAAAGACCAGGTCAAGGACATGAGAATGCTTTATGTTCACTCACCAGCCCCTCCTCCGTGTGCTATTGTTATCTGCCATTTTGCACTAGGCAGCCTCCAATATGGCCCCAGGTATCCCCTCCTACATTGCATGTCCTGTGCAATCCCTTCCTCTGAAGTAGCCCAGTAACTTGCTTCTAAGCAGTGGAACATGGCAAAAGCATTGGGATGTTGCTTCTGAGATTAGGCTGCAATGTCATGAGACTTTGACAGCTATTTATCATGTCCTCTCTCTCACTCTGGTAAGCACGTTGCCATGTTGTGGGTAGCCTTGTGGGAAGACCCCCATGGTAAGGCACTGATATCTCTGGCTAATAGCCACTGAAGACTTGAATTCCACTAACAGCCCTGTGAGTGGGCATGGAAGCGGATCTTTGGAGGTCTGTTCATTGCCATGTAATCACATGAGTTTGGAAGCAGCTGCTCCCCCAGCCAAGCCTAGAAATGACTACAGTCCACCTTCATCACCCTTTGTCAGAGACCGCCAACTAAGCCACATCCAAATTCCTGCCCCAGAGGAAAAAAACTGCAAGGTGAGGTGATAATGCTTATTGTTGTAAACTGTCAAATTTTAGGGCATTTGTTATGCAGAAATAGACATCTAATACATTCTTGTTCCAAATTCATCATTATCATCATTACATTCATTGATTGTTAAAATTGCCACTGCTTTGCTTGTCATTTTTTTACATCTCAAAACTGACTTCTGGGATCATTGCCTTCTCAAGTACCTTTACAATTCTTTTTTTTTTTTTTTTTTTTTTTTTTTGAGACGGAGTCTCCCTCTGTCGCCCAGGCTGGACTGCAGTGGCCAGATCTCAGCTCACTGCAAGCTCCGCCTCCCGGGTTTACATCGTTCTCCTGCGTCAGCCTCCCGAGTAGCTGGGACTACAGGCGCCGCCACCTCGCCCGGCTAGTTTTTTGTATTTTTAGTAGAGACGGGGTTTCACCGTGTTAGCCAGGATGGTCTCAATCTCCTGATCTTGTGATCCGCCCGTCTCGGCCTCCCAAAGTGCTGGGATTACGGGCTTGAGCCACCGCGCCCGGCCACCTTTACAATTCTTATAGTGAGAGTCTTTCGATGGCAAACACTCTAGCTTTTTTTTTTCTCCAAAAAGTCTTTAATTTACTCTTATTGTTGAATGACTTTTAACTATACTGTATATAGAATTCTAGGTTCTAGGTTGCTTGTTATTTTCTCTTTTCTATGATAGTATTGCTGAAGCCTGCTATCAGTCTTTAACTTCTTTTAGGTAATTTCTCTTGCAACTTTTACCATTTTTTTTCCTTTGGTGATTTGTGGTTTTATCCTGGTTGGTCTAATTGTGAAATTCCTTTTACGAACCTCTGTGGGAAACTCTGTGGGAAGCACGTTGCATGTTGTGGGTAGCCTGGTGGAGAGACCCCAATGGTAAGGCACTGATATCTCTGGCTAATAAACATTGAAGATTTATTGTGTTTATTGAACCCGAGATTCATGACTTTTGCAGTTCTGGAAAATTTTCAGCATTTTTTCTTTAGGAATTGCCTTTTCCCCTGTTTGTTCTATTTTCTTCTTTAGCTGTAGCTCCATATTTTTTGTTTTTTTATTTCTCTGTGATAGATTTTGAGTCATAGCTCTAAACCTTTCATCCAGTCCATCAGTTCTCCCTTCAGCTATTTTAAAATCAATGTTTTAACATATCCATATTTTTTATTTCAATGATTAAATGTTGCATTTTAAAGGGTTTTATTTTATTCTTTTTCACACCTCCCTGATTATTTTGATATTATTTTTTCTCATGCTTTTATTTTTTTAATTAAAGAAGTTGTACATTTTATTTTTATATTCTGTACCTTATATTTCTAAAATCTAATACCTTTGGGAGTAGAATTCTACAGTTTGGGTTTTCTCTGCTGACTCTTCCTCATGGTGGTTTATTTCCTTGTCTTTTTAAATTTTGGACTGTGAGCTTATGGTTAAAACTTTAGAGACCCAGTGAAATGTGAATTGAGGGTATATGACCCCATAGAGATAATTAATATTTCCTTCTGCCTGTATGCTTCAGATGTTCCCAATCAGTAACCACTCTAAATTTAATTTCTAGGCTTGAGTTTTTTTGAACTAGGAAGGTAGTATATACATTTGGGGCCCAAACCTAGATGATAATATGCTTAGATGACATATTTGCATAGAAGACTTATTTTCCCAAGAGATTAGGCAGAGTTAGATAAGTTTTTTTGTCTTCTGTTCTGCATAATAGTGTTTTTCTTCCTTACCTGCTTTTTTCTTTCTTTTATTTTTATTATTTTTAATTTAAAAAAATTTTAATTAATTGTTATTTATTTATTTATTTTATTGTGACTGTAACTCTTAGGAGGTTGTAGCTTCATGGAGGGATCAACTTTCCATCTCACACGGTGAAGGGCTTGGTTACCAAATTCATGCACAGCCATTAAAGCCTAAGTTCTGGCTAATGGAGATTGACACATTTTCTGTGGGTAGACACAGAACTTTATTGTTGGTTTTCCACTCTGTGTGTGTTTTTTTTTTTTTTTTTTTTTTTTTTTTTATTGCAAGCTCTGCTATATATTTAAAAGATTTGTGTCATATCTTATCCATTATTTTCAGATATTTTATAGCAAGGCAGTTTTTTATGATAGAAAGAAGTTTTTTATGTAGACAAGAAGACTGCCCACTTCATACAGTTTCCTTAGATGTGTGAGTAATTTTTTTGTGAACTGTCTTGGTTTCTCTTTTGCCAGGGTCCTGTTCATGAATGCTTTAGTGTGATGTTAGAGATCCAAGTGCACAAGGACACTGCAGGGTGCTATGGTCTGAATGTTTGTGTCCTCCCACGTTTATATGTTAAAACCTAATTCCCAATGCAATCATATTAAATGGTGGAGGCTTTGGGACATGATCAGGCCATGAGGGCAGCACCCTCATGAATGGGACAAGGGCCTTCATAAAAGAGGCCTGAGGGAGCTTATTTGCCCTTTTCGCCATGTAAGGACAGAGTCAGGAGGCACCATCTGTAAAGCAGAGAGTGAGCCCTCCCCCAGACACTGAACCTCCTGTCACCTTGATCTTCGACTCTCTGGCCTCTAGAACTGTGAGCAATGAATTTCTGTTGTTTATGAGTTACCCAATCTAAAGTACTTTGTTATGGCAGCCTGAATGAACTAAGACACCAGTATTTATTTTCCTCAAAGATTTCTTCCTGTAAACACCTATAACTCTTTGCTTGAGGGCTTTCTGTGACTGTGGGAGTAAGCTTGTGCAGTACACAGTTGAGCCAAAAGTGCTGAGAGTTAATGCCTCCAGGAACAGCTCTCAACAAATAACAGGTGGGAGTTGATAGATCAATACCCCAGTTTCTTCCCGCTGGAGATGTGACATCTCTAAGGCGTGTTCCACAAGGGCTCCCCAGGGTCCCCAGAAGGACTGAACCCCAGTTACCCACAGCGGTGGGCTGCGCTGGCTTCCTTTTTTTCCCTGTTTCGCTTCTTCACTCTCCTGCTGATGCCTACCAGGATCATTTCTCAAACAAACTTGCACTCAGTTCTTTGTGCCAGGGTCCATTTCTGAGGAAACTCTAAACTTAAGCAATATTTAAGCAAATTCCTATAATTCACATTGAGTATGGACTATGTATACTGTACTAATTCAGATGTAGTTTCATCACCAGAGTAATTTACACCAGGTTTCTTGCTTTTGGCTTTGTTTTGGAAATGCATGTTTCAGTGGTGTTTGTGGGTATCAAGAAGAATTTTTCATAGATTTGGGTCTGCTAATTACCAAATCTAGCAATTCCAGATGTTCAAATGGTGATGGGACTGGCATGAACTAGGTATCCTTGAATACTTGATTTTTGGGCTGATGAGAATATTCCAAATTGAACAAGTGGATACATAATTATCATATAATTAGCATTCTTCGGGACTCGTGTGGTGACCCCACTTTGATGCAGAGGGTGGTGATGGTGAAACTGAACTGAAGGATGTTTCCTGGAAATGCTTTGAGTCAAGAAGGGGAAGGAAGGTGGTAGGGTCAGGTGGCATAAAACGCATGACCTGGCTAAACCCTTTCTTCTCCATAGCAGAGGCTGCAAATGGTTAGCCCCTGTACTGTTCCTAGCTTCCAGATGGGTTTTGTTGGTCTGCACAATGTTTAAACACACTTAGAATAGCTGCCATATTTATAAACTAGGAGGCTGCACCTCTAGATGAAGAACTTTAGCTTCTTTTGAAAAATGAGGAGATCAGGCATCCCAGTTCCTGCATTCCCACATGGCAATTAGATGGAGGGAAACAGAAGTTTCCCTCTTGAAATGAGGCAAGCACCATGGTCCCTTCTGCTTTCTATTGTATATTGCTATTGTATATTACAACTACTTTCTATTGTATATTGCAACTTACCCTCTTTGTTCATCATCTGCCCTTTCCATGAAGATATTTTCGTGTTTGACCCTCGCTTTTCATCTTCTGGCATGGGCGAGATATAGGGGATGATGATTTAGTAGGAAGGGAACTGTGGCCTTCTCTCTCTGTTGCCTGTTCTCCTACCACTGCTTCCCCCAAATGCTGAAGATCCATTCCCCCAGGAAAGAAGCCCTGCTGAGATCCTGAGATCAGGTAGTATTTACTTAAGAGTCTCCTGCTCATTGTTTCTGTTACTGGCTCTAAAACCTCAGGCACATTTTTGTTAGGATACCTGATACTTGCTAGCAAGCTTGCACTCTGTTCAGCTACTGCTTCAAATAAAAAAAGAGCCACTGGCCATTTTCTCCTCAGGTATTTTTTGGAAATGTGCACACTTATTTACGCATGAATTGTCCTTTAATTTAGTCAAAACTGAAGCCCAATGTGAGGCAGAAAAGCTATTGCGTATCCTGGAAGAATGATGTTCCTGTCTTCTCTCCAAAAACCTCAGTGTAGGTCAGGCTAGAATTTATTCTCTGGAGACTTGAGGTTCCTCATACTTCCCTTTAGGAATATCCTCCATCCAGTTATCTAGACCCGTGGCAGAGATCCCAGTGGAGAGAAGTGGAAGGATTTTGGTGTTTATCTGATGTATGAAGTTGGTTGTATACAGCAAGCTTTTCTACATTTGGAGAAAAGACCAAAAGAATCAGGCCCTGGCATCAAGCTTTTGGGTGTTGGGGGCCCAAGTGACCTGCTATATTTTCTTTTCTTTTTTTTTTTTTTTTTTTTTTTGAGATGGAGTCTCTCTCTAGCTTGCAAGCTAGAGTGCAATGGTGAAACCCTCTACTCAATGCAACCTCTGCGTTCCGGGTTCAAGCAATTCCCCTGCCTCAGCCTCCCGAGTAGCTGGGATTACAGGTGTCCACCATCACACCTGGCTAACTTTTTATATTTTTAGTAAGGAGAGGGTTTCACTATGTTGGCCAGGCTGATCTTGAACTCCTGACCTCAGGTGATCTGCCTGCCTTGGCCTCCCAAAGTGCTGGGATTACAGGCGTGAGCCACCGCGCCCAGCTGACCTGCTGTATTTTCATCAGGCATCCCCTGTCATGGTTATGTGTTTACTGAAGGCTGTTGGAGTCCTTAATGAGTCTCCTGTCACAGAGGAAGGCAGCCCTTACTCTAAACAAGCTCTTGCTTTCACTGCCCTATGAAAATGCCATTTCTATGTAAAGTTTACAATAATAGTACATTTATGGAATTCCTTATCCTCTCAATATTATAAAGGAGCCCCCAGTGGTCTCTTGCATATTCAAAGACCCTTATTTTGTAGGGTCTTGGGCAAAGCAAGACGTGGGGAAATTGCCCTAAGAGGAGGGCTGCCTAGAGAGAGAATCCTTTTGTGCTTTGGGGATGTGGGTGTGCAGGAGGGGGTCTGGTCTTGCTTTATGTGGCATCTTTCGTCTGACATTGGGTGAGTTTGCTTCATGTGATGGTTTTTATGCTTGAATAAGAAGCAGAGCTTGCCTGGGAGGGTGCTGTCGGGCTCTGCTGCTGGCTGGCTGGCTGGCTTTGTGACCATGGTTAGGACACATTGCTTTTCTGGCTCAGATGTTCCTTTTCTAAACAAGGAGGCACTTGGAGTGAAGCCCTGAGGCTCTATCTTGCCTGAACATTTTCCAGTACTATAAGGGAACCCCGTCTGCCTGTGGGCAGGGACTGGCAGAATGCTGACCCCACTTGCTGTGCCTGCAGAGCACCAGGCTTGTGGGGAAATAGGTCGTCGTGTGGCAGCTCCCTGCAACCCAATGTTTCACCATCAGCTGCAAGGCAGACTGTCAAAAACCAATCACTCAGCCTCACAGGACATCAAGCTGATATTCAGGAACCACTCCAGTGTCTCACCCCACACTGGGGCATGCTTCCCTCTTATCCCTAGCCACTAAGAACTGACTGAAAAGAACAAAGTCCTTTACGCCTGCACTGATGGAATGCTAGAGGGTAGGTTAAGGGAAAGTGCTCGAGGGTCCTCTTCTCTGCTGGTTGGGGTGAACGGCATTAACGATACCAGGCAGTTCCTAGAAATAGGAAGACTACTGAAGACCTCATCTCTCGTGATTCTGTCTTTAAAAATTACTTAGCAGGCATCTCTGGGTGATAACAAAGGTGGGAAGGAAATTGGGTCGTGTCCCAAACACTAGATGAGCACGGAGCCTCGTTCTTAGTTATTTGGAGATTCCAAGCATTTCCATCCATATGGATAGATCAGAGACAACTAGGCAGTTTTTTCTATCTTTGTAAGCAAGTAGGAGTCAGGACAAAGAGTTGTGAATGAGCCAGATAGTCTTGGGAAAAATGGAACAGAAGGACTGATCAGCTCAAGTGGTCCCATATAAACATTAGGCAGAGTATCAGGCAACAGTCAAATCAGCACCAGGGATCGCACAGAATATACAAATGGAAAGACAGGTCAATGCCATGTTCTAAGATGATGAACTAGCTAAGTGTTGTAAGGATTAACCCTCACCATGCAGACAAAGTTCATCATGTCCTGTAAATCACCCCTCTAATGATATGTGGAGAAGGCCAGGGCAGGCGTGAGTTTCCAATGATGCCTGTAGGCCAGGTCAATATACAATAAGGGTGGGACAATGAGTTACAAGACACTGACCTAGCACAACTTAAAGAGCATGTCACTTGAGAAAAAAAGCAGCAGGGTAGAGGGAACTTTTTGAAAGAAGAGGTATAAATTATCTTGAGCATGTAATAGGTCAACTTTAAGTAAAGAGAGCTCAACTTGTGGACTGTCCACCAAGCCCAGAATCAACTGGTTGGTAAGTCAAAACCTGCATCCTCAGAAGGTCTGAAGAGGTAGCCTTTATCTTTGGTCTGGAATGTATTAGACATGCAGAAAAATACTGAGATAAATTTTACTGTAATCTTGGGAAAGTTTAAGAGTATAGGTAAAAATAAATGTCAGTACAAAGATAATTAAGAGATAAATGTAAACTCATGGTATCAGTATTTTGAAATGAGGTTAAGAAAAAGAATAATGGGTTGAATAATCTTGTGATAATTTGTGTGTGCTTTGTCTGCTTTTGAAATTTATAAAGCAAATTTTAAAAAATCTGCTATATTCGATTAGATGTTTAAGACAAATTTGTGGCCAGGGTATGTATGTCTGTAAAAATTAATTTGTTAAATTTACAAAGTTTCGACTTATTGGTTGTGTAAGTAGTGTTGAATTGTTTAAAGGGATATTTTAAAAATACAATATAAGAAGACTAAATTGAGCACTAAAGCACACAGAGAAGCCCTTTGAATAAGAAAGATCTCAGCTATACGGGTGGATTCTAATGGTTAGGAGGCAGAAGGAATCCTGATAATTCCATCCTAGATTTCTCACTGAGGCTGGTATAGCTTCCACTGGCCAGAAGGGAAGGTGTCAGGTTTCAACTAAGAGAGCCCTTGGAGGGCATTCTGGCTGATCAGACAGCCTACGTGAACTATAAACTGCTTGGAAATGTGAGTGGAGATTTCTGGGCTGGAGATTTTATTTTTCTTCCTGGCCACTGGGTTGGTTACTACTCACTTCTGCTCTGAGGGCAGGGAGCACACAGTGATGCCTTCCTGGGTCCCAGGCAGGGGCTGGTGGATGCTGACATGCACACTACCTACTGCACACGAATCCCACAGATGGAGGTGCAAATACTGGTTTCCCGATAGACCCCAGCACACTTCTTTTGTTGCCCACTTGGTGTCTCTAGAACCCCAGTCAAAGCTAATGGACCAGCAGCCTCAGATACTGCCTTACATGGCATCCCAGAAAAGGAATGAACACCAAGCTAGATGGTACACAGGTCGCGGATGGGTCATCCTTTTATTTCAGTGAAAACCCCGCCTTGTCTTTCAGGTTTTAGAAGAAGCATCTGCCTCTCTACTCCATCCTCAGCCCTGCTCCCATTCTGTGCCTTCTGACTGCTCTAATTAGGATCGACATGAGGTTGAGAAAAAGAATAATGGGTTGAATAATCTTGTGATCATTTGTGTGTGCTTTGTCTGATTTTGAAATTTATAAAGCAAATTTAAAAAAATCTGCTATATTCGATTAGATGTTTAAGACAAATTTGTGGCCAGCGTATGTATGTCTGCAAAAATTAATTTGTTAAATTTACAAAGTTTCGACTTATTAGTTGTGTAAGTGTGTTGAATTGTTTAAAGGGATATTTTAAAAATACAATATAAGAAGACTAAATGGTGCACTAAAGCATACAGAGAAGCCCTTTGAATAAGAAAGATCTCAGCTATATGGGTAGATTCTAATGGTTAGGAGGCAGAAGGAATCCTGTCTACCTGGAGCTCCTGCCTCATGGGGTACCTGAGTCCACCTGGAGCTCCTGCCTCATGGGGTACCTGGTGCTGTCGGGTTCTGCCTGGAGCTCTGGCTGCACTACTGGAGCTGGGAATGGGTTCTTCCACCTTTGCTTTCCGTGGGCTCTGGAGAAAACAGAAACTGCTCTGGTCTTTACACTCCTCCTCCCGCGGGTCTGGGTCTGAAAGCATGCCCAGGACCTCACAGTCGCTGCTGCTTTAGGAATGTGTTGTCTATGCTGTAGTTTCTACAAAAATAACTGCTGGGCTGGAGGACAGCCCTTCCCATCTCTACCTCTCCAAAGATTCTCCTCCCAAAACATGAGCAGAGCTGCCCATTAAGATTTTGCCTGAGGATGGAAATAGTGGTGAACAGCGTTTGGGAAAACGTTTCCTGCCTGCAGAAGAGGCCTCTTTAGAACTGTAGACTCTTGGCTTTTTTCCCTCTCTAGGTTCCTATTCACTAAGTTACTTAGCATCTCGTTTAAAAAGTGCTTTGGAGAATTTTCTCTGGCTTGGAGGTTGGGCTGTAAAATGTTCCCACCAATGGAAACCCAGAAGATCTTGGTGGCATGGTCACAGGAACACACTTACGTGGTTTGCTTCCCTTCTGGCAGAGTTCACTTTCATCTAGCATTAAAAAAATCTGCACCACAGTGTGAATATTCTTGTGTTTCTTTATCAACTTCCTGTCTTTAAATTTGGGCCAAAAGGCCTTGCCCTACTCAAGGAAGCTAGCTGTTCAATCCTGCACGCTCAGAGTCATCCTTCTGAAATTGCATCTTTGTCTCTCCAGCTATTTGTCTACTTTTCCTTAATTATAGTTTTATATCCTTGTTAATCTGGGAAAATAAATGAAAAGAGAAATTGCTGTCTGTGTGCAACATTTGAAAGTATTCCTAAGTGACTAGATGACCTGTGACATTTTTCTTTTCTTTTCTTTTTTTGATGTTGTTTCATGCATGTTTATTTTATGCTCTATTTCTTTCAGAATTATTAGGTTCTGAGGAAAGTGGCATTTTTCCCATCCATTTTCTCCTGGGGCAGCTTTTAAAATGTTTTCTATGAACATTTTATCAATATATCCTGTTGGTTCTGCTACATGGCGAGGTTGTTTGCAGCTTACCCTCTATTCTGTACGGAGATGTTCTACATTCTTAAAGTCTGATTAATTGTCCCGTCTGGTCACTTTGATGGATGATTCAGGCACATGTGACTTGATTCAGGCTTTGTAATTAAGAGGCTTTTTGGAGGTCAGCTAAAGCACCTGCCCTGTAGCAAATATCAGCAACATGGGAAGCCTATTTAGGCAGAGGTGGACTTAAAGGCCGACTGTCTTTAAGGGGAGGAGAGCAGGTGCTGATTGCAAGTGTGAAGCCTGGTGACCAGATGCCTTGGTAAACTGACCCTGGATGCTTCCAGGGGGCTGCCAGGTCAGCCCACAGCCCTCCACACACTGCTGAATAGGGATTCCTCCCTCCCTGCTCACCGACTACCCCACAGTGGAATGGTTGGGTGTGGTAAATAGGGCTTCCTCAGGAAATTAGCATGCCTCCTGCGCAGGAGGGCTCTGACTATAAAATATACTGTTCTTAATGATAGGAGAATGGCTCTACATGTACTTCTTTTAATTTGGAAGATGTCATTTCTAGGCACCACTTTGCAACAAATAAGAACTTGGTGTACATGGCTGAAAAATGGAGATGTGGTGGGGCTCCTTCTCCTCTGAGGCAGCCATATGTTCCCTCCTCTGAGGGATACTTGGGAAGAGCCAAATTGGCCCAGCTCTGGATGTGTGTAGAGAGGATGGGGCTGGGGTGGGGTGGGGTGGGGCAGGAGGGAAACAATTCTTTCATCAGCAGATGAATCTCTCCCCTCCTCTCCTCTCCCTCTCTTCTTTTTCCACTTCCCCCTCCTCCCCCTTCTCTTCTTTCTCCTCTTTCATCTTCTTTT
Organism: Rhinopithecus roxellana; assembly: GCF_007565055.1. NCBI lineage: Eukaryota > Metazoa > Chordata > Mammalia > Primates > Cercopithecidae > Rhinopithecus > Rhinopithecus roxellana. The sequence goes on from NC_044552.1 coordinate 13,541,908, forward strand.
CCTCCTTCTCTTCTCCCCTCTCTTCTTTCTTCTCCCCTCCTCCTTCTCCTCTCCTCCTCCTCCTTCCTCTCCTCTTCTTCCTCTTCCACTTCCTCCTCCTTCTCCTCTCTTCTTCCCCACCTCTTCCTACTCATCCTCCTCCCCCTTCCCTCCTTCTTGTTCTCTTCCCTCCTCCTACTTCTTTTTCCCTTCCTCTTCTTTCTCCCCATCTTCCTTTCCCTCTTCTTCCTCCTCCTTCCCTTCTTTCTCTCCTCCTCTCTCTTCTCTCTGCCTTGCCTCCTCCCTCTCTTCCTGATCTCCTCTTCCTCCCTATCCTCCTTCTTTTGCTGGTCCACACACTGCTTGGGGTTTTCACTTTTTTACCTGAAGACTTATCTTTTGAGCTGTGCCTTCTGCCTGGTCTCACCCTGTATTTCTGGGGTCTGAGGGCATGGCTTACTCCCTACTAGAGTTCTGTGATATAGCTCTATGTCACTGAGCATGCAGTAAGGACACGTAGGTTTGTATCATGGCTCAGGTATGTTACTCTATTAAAATGCTTAGTGTGTGTACGCTTCAGTTTCTATATCCAGAAAATGGAGATAAACATCCTATCTACCTCTGTTTGTAAGGATTAAATGAGGCTTTGTCAATGGAAGGACTTCATAAATTTTAAAATGGCATGCAGAAGGGAGAGGTTATTATGACAATGATGACGCTCTGAAAGGGATCTTATCAATTCCTCGCAATCATGGTGGGTTTGCCATTGAGTTCATTTGTCCATGCAGCCTCTCTGTGGCTAGAATCATCTGGAAGGCCTGGAACTTGAAACCCTGATCCAGTGAAGAGCTTAAGAGATTCCTTCCTACTCTTGGCCAGGGATCGGCAAGCCTTTTCTATAAAGTTCCAGATGATCAATATGTAACGCTCTGTGGAGCCTTGCCGTGTGGTCACTGTCGCCCTACCTTGCCATTGTAACACAAGAGTAGCATAAACAACACCTAAAAGAATGGGTGCAGCTGTGTCAAATAGAACTTTATTTATGGACACAGAATTTTGAATTTCAGATAATTTCCATGTGTCATGAATATTCTTCTTTTGAATTCTTTAACATTAAAAATGTAAAGATCATCCCTAGCTCACAGGCCATACACAAACAGGCACCAAGTGGGGTTTGGCCTGCAGGCTCTAGTTCGCAAGTGTCTGCCTTACACAACATCCAGGAGCCACTCCTATGTCCAGGTAGCCTGTGAGTATCAGGGAAACCAAAGGGGCACATAAGTCATTTGAGCATGTGTCACAGGTCCTCCTCTGCCTGGTTGATGTCAAAACATGTGAAATACAACACTGGGCTTTTGCCAAAAAATACAATCCAGAACTCTGCTATCTGACCCTATGAACATCCAGTAACAAAAACAATGGCAACAATAATATTTATGGAGGATTGCCCACAGGATGTGCAGCTTATCCATTCCTGTACACAATCTAACCTTCTCCCTCTAAGAAGCCTGATCTGTGATTGCTGTATTCATGGAGGATTCTGCCTTGGCCCTTTGCAGAATGTATCTTGATTCTGGGCTCTTGACCTGCACCAAGGGGCATCATTAGAAACAGCGGGTTTGAGTCACCATGGCATCTCAATAGAGACGCCGTCCAGGATGCCATCTACTCCGGGGAGAAATTCCCCTCATCGCTCATCCCTATATCAGGAAAAGCTGAGCATCTCAAAAACTAATTTTATTTTAGAAACAATGCCATTTCCTTGTTTGATTTGGCTTCAAGGAAGCTCAGAGTCTATTATACCTCAATCAGTTGTAAAATACCGTACAAAGTCATCAGCAGCTAAGATGTATTGAGTGCATAGTATGTGCTAAGCACCTTTCATGTAGTCCTTCTCACATAATCTTCACACAGCCCTTTGGGTAGGTAATATGTTCTCCCTATGATATTAGGCTAAATAATGGTCCCAAAAGATGTCTACCTCTTAATCCCTGAAACATGTGTATCTTATCTTATGTGGCAAAAGAGACTTTGCAGATGTGATTAAAGATCTTGAGTTGGGGAGATGATCCTAATCACAAGGGTCCTTACAGGAAGGAGGCAGAGGGAGCTTTGAAACAGAACAGGAAGGCCATGTGATGATGGAAGGAAGCAAGATGCTACACTGTCAGCTTTGAAGATGGAGGAAGAAGCCTCAGGTCAAGGAATGCAGCTATACAAGCTGGAGAAGAAAAGAAAGGGATTCTCCCCCAGAGCTTCTAAGGGAGCAAGGCCCAGGCCCTGCCCACCCAGTGAAATTGATTTTGGACTCTGACCACAGAACTATGCGTGAATGCATGTGTTGTTTTCAGTCACCAAGTAGAAATTTGTTACAGCAGCAACAGGAAACTAATACACCCTCCTTACAAACAACAATGTGAGATCTAGAGTGTGGCCCAAGATTAGAATGAGCTTTGCTGACTCCAGATTCTAAGCTCTTAACTCTCATGCTGCCTCATCTGTTACATGTGTCCTAACCTTTCCTGCCTTTATGATTTCCCCTTAGCCAACTCAGGCAGGTTTAACAAATTATATAGACTGCGGGGCTTAAACAGCCAACATTGATTTCTCAGAGTCCTGGAGGATGGAAGTCTGAGATCAGGGAGCCAGCAGGGGCAGGTTCTTGGTGAGGGCTCACTTCCTGGTTTACAGACAGCCACCTTCTGATTGTGTCCTCATGTAGTGAAAAAAGGGAAATCTCTGGCCTCTTCTTTTAAGGGTATTAATCCCATTTATGAAGTCTCCACCCTCATGACCTAGTCACCTCCTAAAGGCCCCATCTCCTAATACTGTCACACTGGTATTAGGGTTTAACACGAATCTTCAGGGGACACAAACATTCAGTCCATAGCACTTTCCCTTATGCTTCCCCTCACCCTGCTTCTTCCACTGCTGCCTATTTCCCCTTCTAATCATAAGTATTTCTGTCATCTCCTCACATCTTCGTGTATATGTTGGAGGCAGCATATAAATAAATACATTGGTGGCTGTTTGTGGTGTGTGCATGGAGTGGAGTCCCTGGGCTTTTGTAACCCTGGGACTTGTGATTTAGCAAACCCAAGGCCCTGACTGTGTTTGTTCCTCCTTTTGCTTTAGTAAAGAAAGTGGCTCTCTTCTTTCCTTTGTCACTGACAGTTGGCCAGGTCAGGACTTCTGCTTTTTCAGAAAACTATGCTTACTTCCTAGTCAGTATTCAGAGCCCAGTAACTGCTTGTGAATTTCCCTTCTCCTCAAGGTTATCAAGACTGCGGAAATGATGTCAACTCAGGCCTTAGTGGTTTCTTTCCTGAATTATTGCTCCGCCTGGAGAAAACCTTATTTTCAGCCTCAAATAGCTTCCAATTAAAAATCTACACTCCTGTTTACTGCCCGAGGATCTTTCCAAAATACAACCTCCTCCTGGCCAAAGAGAGGCAGCCCACTATTGTATGAGGTCCTGCTCATATCTCTCACTTCCTCTTTCAGCCCTTTGTGTTTTCAGCTCTCCTGCAGTTCCCTGAACCCTGTGCCTGGTCCCATTTTCCTGCCTTCACACGTGTCATTCTCTCTGCCAAACTTCTCCCCTCACCCCTCCATTAGTCCACTTTGCCTGCTGATGAAACTAGACCACAGGGAGTTTTAGAGCATGGGCTCTGGAGTCAGGCAGGCTGGGGATCAATTTGTTTTAATTCCATCAATAGTTCCTCAATGTCTTACCTTCTCTGTGACCCTGGGGATATAATTCTGCCATTATTAGCTGTGTGGCATTGGAAAAGTTAACTATTAGTGACATCTTTATCCCTCAGTTTACACATCTGCAACATAAGAATGATGCATGTAAAGCACTTAGCATGGTGGCCTCTACCAACATGAAGTGTTATCATTACTATTTTAATCAGTCTTTAAGCCTCAACTTAGGCTTGGTGATTCCTTTACCAACCTGAGGTTGCAGATGCCAACCTCACCATCTTCTGACTACCACGTCGCTGGTGCACAATGCCTGCCTTCACTACAGCCTTTCACACAAAGCATTTACCCTGTTGCTAAATTGTCTGATCTTCCCACTCCCTTGGATGAGAACTGCATCACTTCCATCTCTTATTCTGAGTGACTTGGCTAAGACATTCACTGACTTCATGGAGCAACTTCACCTACAGAGGAAAGAGCCATCCTCCAGTGGGCAGGTGATGTGTCTTTGTTCTTTCCCTGACATGCCCAGTCCTCTTGCAAGTGACTTGAAAGGATGCACCGGCCTGGCTGCAGGCAGAGGGTGAGTCTGGGAGACAGATCAGCTATGGCGACCTTTTATTCAAGGATGAATTAGAAAAACCAACCCTGATCAGTCCATTTATCTCACATCTTGCTTCTCATCCTGCACCGAAAATGAATGGGATACTAGTGGTTCTGACCCCATGGAAAAACCTAGAGTGACAAGGTCAGCACTGCCAGATCCAGTCGTTCATTCTCTTTTACTTATTTTTAATTTGTGTGTGTGTGTGCACTTCAATGTCCCTTATTTTTAAAAGAGTAAGGTCAAATTGAACAAATGGCCCTGGTGACTAGAGTGACCATCTGGACCTCTCTGGGCAGCTCTTTGGGTGGCAGTTGTAGGATCAGGTACTTGCTCAAGCACCACAGCCCCAGCTTAGAGTGAGACCAATTCAGATGCTTAATCAACTTCTCTTTCCTACCTCCTGCAGTTCAAATGGCATTTTGCCCCCATCTCCCTCCAAAGTGGCAGATATCACAATGCCATGCATTTGCACAAGCCAGTCCCTCTAACAGCAGATGTGATCCTGAGGCTGGGCTCATGAGTTGCTCCCCACTTGGGAGCCCTGTATGGGATGAATGACATCCCCTCAAATTTATGCGTTGAAGTCCCAACCCCCAGTACAGTAGTGCCCCCTTATCCAAGATTTCACTTTCCAAGGTTTCAGTTACTCTCAGCCAACTGCAGTCCAAAAATATTAAATAGAAAATTCCAGAAATAATTCATAAGTTTTTCATTGAGCATCCTTCTGGGTAGCATGATGGAATCTCATGCTGTCTAGCTCCATCCCACCAGGAACATGAATTGTCTAGAATCTCCATGCTGTCTCTACTACCTGCCTGTCCGTCACTTAGTAGCTGTCTCATTTATTGGGTCCAAAAAACATAGTATATGTAGGGTTCAAAATGATCTGTGTTTTCAGGCATCTACTGGGAGTCTTGGAACATATTCCTAGCAGACTGGGGGGACTACGGTACCTTAAAATGTGACTGTATGTGGAGATAGGGTCTTTTATTTATTTATTTATTACTTTCATTTATTTATTTATTTTTTTTTTGAGACAGAGCTTCCCTCCTGTTGCCCAGGTTCAAGTACAATTGCACGATCTTGGCTCACTGCAACCTCTACCTCCTGGGTTCAAGCAATTCTCCTGCCTCAGCCTCCCAAGTAGCTGCGATTACAGGTGCATGCCACCATGCCCTGCTAATTTTGTATTTTTAGTAGAAATGGGGTTTTATCATGTTGGTCAGGTTGGTCTCGAATGCCTGACCTCAAGTGGTCCGCCCTCCTCGGCCTCCCAAAGTGCTGGGATTACAGGTGTGAGCCACCGCGCCCTGCTGGAGGTAGGGTGTTTAAAGAGCTGATTAAGCTAAAGTGAGGCCATGAAGGTGGGCCCTAATCTGATATGATTGTGTCCTTAGAAGAAGAAGAGATGAGGTCACAGATGTACACAGAAGGAAGAGCACATGAGGAGACAGGGAGAAGATGCCACCTAGAAGCAAAGGGGAGAGGTCTCAGGAGAAACCAACCCAGCTTCCACAGCTGTGAGGAAATAAATCTCTGTTATGTAAGCCCCCAACCTGTGGTACTTTGTTATGGCAGCCCTAGCTGACTAAGACACAGCCCGACTGGTTGGTTCTGACACTTCTTACCACAGTTCACTGGATTCTCTTCACTGAATTGCAATTTATCTGTTGGCATATTGGGTTGGCCTGCTGGGGTGACAGGCCTGGCTTATGCACTTTTATTATCTCTAGCACTGAGAAACCCTGGCATTGAGAGCTGCACGCGAAGTGTTTGCTGAATTCATGAGAGCTGCTCCTGCAGTGAAAGCTCTGCAAGTGTCCAGAGAGGGACAGGAAGCTTCTTTCTGGGCAGGAGTGATCTTTTCACCTCACTTGCAAAGTACATCAGATGGGAAGGTAGCCCAGGTGTACAGAGTTGGGGAAGGGCCTACTGGAAGTTTCTTTCCTAATTTTCAACTGGTGGGATTTGATGATTTGGTAGACGCACTGATCATTTTGTTCTTTTTTGGGTTCTGTGGTGTTAGTAAATGACTATATTTATATTCAATTTCTCTGTCTTGTACTCTTTGTCGCTCTACCATTCTCTCTTCCGCTCCCGGCCCCAGCCCCACCTCTCCTTCTCCCAAAGGCTCCCAGTGGCCCTCCCAGACCTGCTGCAGGTGGAGAAAGTGTTCAGCTGCTGGTCCCCTCTCCCCTCACCCACCCCAACTGAGCACTAACAGCTCACATCTGTGGGCCTTACTTTCCCCATAAACACACATGGGTGTACTGCAAGGGCTTACCGCAACTCTGGTAGAGCACTTCCAAGCCGCTGTCACTGCAGACCGTGTGTGTGGGCCAGGCTCTCCCACCGCTGCCTCCACTGCAGCTGGGAAAAATCAGAGTCCCGAGGAAGAGAGCAGCTGTGAAACCCTTCATGGTGAGGGCCTGTATGGGATACACAGAAAAATAACCGGCCAATAAAAAGCCCGTAAAGTTTCTTCCTCTCCCCTCACCAAGGCGGTGGGATGTTCAGTTTCACTTCTCAAATTTTAGGCTCCCTGGGAACCACAGTCAGAAGTAAAAGGCAGTGAGCAGAGGCATTTGAATACTGTTCCCCCAGGACCCTGAAACTACAGATGAGGCTGGTCTATTCTGGGGTAGGATGCGTGTTGACTTTCTGCTTTCACAGGGAGAGGGGCAGTAGTGATGCGTGAACTTACCTCTCGGGGCTCCTCAGAACAGCCCAGGTGAGGTTGTAAACTTGGGAAAGACAAAGCACAGGCCACCATCTGTTTCCCATCTCCAGCCCCCGTGCCTCTGCAGGCTTCTGATGCAGGCTGCGTGTGGACCAGGGACCTGGCTGCAGCCAGCAGGCAGCAGTTGATAGCAAGAGGGCTGCAGAATGACGTTGGGATCTGGGATGAGGCTTTGGCCCTATTGTCACTTTTTTTTTTTTTTTTTGAGACGGAGTCTCGCTCTGTCGCCCGGGCTGGAGTGCAGTGGCCGGTTCTCAGCTCACTGCAAGCTCCGCCTCCCGGGTTTACGTCATTCTCCTGCCTCAGCCTCCGAGTAGCTGGGACTACAGGCGCCCGCCACCTCGCCCGGCTAGTTTTTTGTATTTTTTAGTAGAGACGAGGTTTCACCGTGTTAGCCAGGATGGTCTTGATCTCCTGACCTCGTGATCCGCCCGTCTCGGCCTCCCAAAGTGCTGGGATTACAGGCTTGAGCCTCCGCGCCCGGCCCCATTGTCACTTTTGTCTCCTCTGGCTCTGGCTCTGCTCTTCGGTTTGGGATTTTAGCAGTGAATTGTCCAGCTGCAGAACAGGCCTTGTTTTGGGAGCTGCAGATGTGGTCTCTGAAGTTGAGGCAGAGGCAGTAGCCCTGAGAAGTGAGCCGTGTTCTATTTCTGGGTTTGGCTTGGTAGAAAAGGCAGGAAGGGTGGGGAGGTGGGGCCACCCTTAACGAGGCTGGTTTAATGGTTTTGGTGTTAGTGGGATCATTGACATCACATCTCACTTTCTCTTCAAAGCCAAGATTCTGTCTTCCTTCTTCCATGTATCTCCGTTCTGCTGCAGGACAGCAAGGTTTCTCAGTCTTGATTCCCCAACCCTGCCCCAGCTCCACCTTAGTGTAAGAGGACCAGAGTCAGTGCCAAGGTCAGCAGATTTCAGGAGCAACAGAAAACACGTTTCCTTGGGAGGAACAGCAGTTTTCAGAATGCACTAGGTAAATTTACTATTTCTGCTGATGGCTAATCAAAAATGAGAGCTCAGAACTTTTCTTGAAATAGGTGGAACTTAATTACCAATAAAGTAATTGGTAAATAATTTGGATTTCTTGACAGACATCAGAGAGTAGTCATTTGGAGAAGGAGCAGTTCTGGACTGATTATTTTTAGGTGCCTCTGCAGGTAAGTTCAGTGATGTTGGCTTTCAACAGCAGTTCTCCAAGCACACTCTGAGAAGATGACAGTCTCGGCTTCCACTGGGGGCTTGTTAGAGATGCAAATTCTGGGCTACTCGCAAGACCTAGTAAATCAGAAACTCTGGGGACGGGACTCCCCATTCTGGAGTTTCACAAGCCCTCCAGGTGCGCCTGATGCGGTCTCAAGCTTGAGAACTGTTGACATTTACAGAACACAAAGCGAAGGTTGAGCCCCAAGGGAGTGGGGGAACGTTGCTCTAAGAGGAGACAAGGTAGCCCCTCTGGCCTGTGTGAGCGGAAGGCAGCTGTGCTGTGAGCAAGATCTCAGGAGATGAGAGTCTGAAGCTCATGGTGAGAGTGGGGGCCCTGGTGGAAGGGTGATTGCCCCTAGTAGGTCCAGGATGACACAGAAGCTTTCCCTTGGGATATTTGAGTGCTCCAGCAGTTGTAAAGAGAGCTCTGAACATGTGAGTGAGGAGAGCAATTGAGGGTGAGACCTTCCTTCCCTGCAAAGTGCGTGATGACTGACACTGGAGGAGGAGCCCAGGAGTGCAGGGCAGGGAGCAGACAACCTGGCAGAGAGCTATGAGCAGCTGTGGCAGGGAAACAGTCTTTCTGGCAGTCTGTTCTGGCTGCCATACAGAAATACCTTAGACTGGGTGGCCGAAATGACAAGCATTTCTTTCTCACCGTTCTGGAGGGTAGAGGTCCAAAGTCGGAGATTAAGGTGCTAGAAGATTCGGTGTCTGGCGAGGGGCTTCTGGTTCACAGGTGGTGCCTTCTGGCTGTGCCCTTACATGGTGGAAGGGCCGAGGGGTTTCTCCTAGGCCTCTTTTATAAAGGCACTGATCCCACTTATGAGAGCTCCATTCTTATGTCCTAATCACTTCCCAAAGGCCCTACCTCCTAATAACATCACCTTGAGGCTTAGGATTTCAATATATGAGTTTGGGTGGGGACACAAACATTGGCTTTATTGAAGAAACCGTGCCATCTGAAGACAGGGCTACGGATTTCTGAGAATCAAAAGACCTGGAAATGAAAGGAATCATAATTCAGGGATTGCACTAGCATTTAGAAATATTCCATATGGACCAATCAGGAACCTTGTGATCATGGTGACCCTAGGACAGTGGTCTTCAGGCTAGAGTGGTCTTTGGGGCATCAGCATCAGCTGGGGGACTTGTTAACATGAGCAGATTGCTGGGCCCTACACCAGAGTTTCTGTTCCTGTATGTCTGGTGAGGCCTGAGAATCTGTGTTTCTAACATGTTCCCAGGTGATGCCAGTGCTGTTGATCTGGGGCCACATTCTGAGGACCTCTGGTTTAGCATATAGAATTTGGTTGTTTGCAGAAAGTACAATTAAAAAAAATCTTCTTAATAAAATGTTTTGTTTTATAACAGATGGCATTTCATATAACCCATATATAACACATCCAAATTGGATAAAAGAGTAAGCCACATTCTCTAAGGAATTCTACTTACTAGTTCTGCCTCCTGAAAATGGGATTTGGTTGAAATCATTAGTCATGGCCCATCTAGTTCAGAAATCAACCCATAATGATGTCTTGAAGAGTTCTTTAACTAGAACCTTTATAAAGACAGCCAAAGTGTTCTTTGAGAATGTCCTGTTTCCTAATTATAGAATAAAATTAGAATCAGTTTATGATAGTTATTTAAAATATGGTTATGTCTATGTAATGGTAACCAAACACAAACATACTGTCAGGCTTTGATGCTGACTTCTAACCTCTTAGCAAGCTGTAGCTGAAAAAGCTGTGCTCTGGTCTCATTCAGATTTCTCTTCTACTTTTTGGACAATATTCCTCTTCTTCCATGTCTCAGGCTGCTCTCTCCACACACACACACACACACACACACACACACACACACACAGACACACACACATATATATACACACACATACTTTTTTTTTTTTTTTTTTTTTGAGATGGAGTCTTGCTCTGTCGCCCAGGCTGGAGCGCAGTGGTGCAATCTTGGCTCACTGCAAACTCCGCCTCCTGGGTTCACGCCATTCTCCTGCCTCAGCCTCCCGAGTAACTGGGACTACAGGCGCCCGCCACCACGCCCGGCTAATTTTTTTGTATTTTTAGTAGAGACAGGGTTTCACCATGTTAGCCAGTATGGTCTCGATCTCCTGACCTCGTGATCCGCCTGCCTCGGCCTCCCAAAGTGCTGGGGATTACAGGCATGAGCCACCACATGTGTCATATATATATATAATTTTATTTTTTTTTATTTTTTGAGATGAAGTCTCACTCTGTCACCCAGGCTGGAGTACAGTGGCATGATTTCAGCTCACTGCAACCTCCACCTCCTGGGTTCAAGTGATTCTCCTGCCTCAGCCTCCCAAGTAGCTGGGATTATAGGCATGTACCACCATGTGCAGCTAATTTTTGTATTTTTAGTAGAGACAGGGTTTTGTCATGTTGGCCAGGCTAGTCTTGAACTCCTAACCTCAGGTGATCCACCCGCCTCAGCCTCCCGAAGTGCTGGGATTATAGACGTGAGCCACTGCACCCCCCCTTGCTTTCCTTTTATAGAGGTCTTCTTGGGGATGGTGCCTTTCTTTTCTTGCAGAGTAAAAATATTCTTATAAAGACGACCATTCCTAAAGCTGTTCTTAAGGAGAAAATGTTTGAGGAGAGATTTTAAGAATCAAATGTGAGAGTCTGGGGGCAGAAGTCCAGCTATGTATGTAAGCAAGTAAGGGTGAAGTTGCGCCACAAGAGAAAATACAATACTCCAGGGAGTGAGGGGAGAAAAAAGAAAGGACTGGGGAGAAGAGAGGAGAGAAGAGGAGAGGAGGGAGAGGAGGGGTAAGCAGGTGAATGGCTGGTGTGGAGTGGAAGGAAGCAGCCTGCCAGCAGGTGGGACAAGCAAAGGTCCCTTAGGAACAGATTCTGCATTACTTCCTGTGCAGTGTGCAATGTGACAGCCCTCTCCTCTCTGTGACCCACAAAAGTTTACAGGAGACTTAACAGCGAGGAGTGCTCTGTGTGTGTGTGCGCATATACACACGGGAGAAAAGGCCAGAGCTTTATGCTTGCGTCAGGACGGTGTGCAATGGAACTGAGGGCCATGGCAATACGCCCTCCCTTGGGAAAGGGATTCACTAGCTGGGTGAGCATCCCACTTCCCTAGGACAGGGAAGGGGGTTGGGGCCAATGTAACCTACATCACATGTGCCAGTAGATGGCAGACAGTCCTAACCATTCTTTGACGCTACACAATGATGATGTAGCACTCTGTCTCCAGTGCAAATGTACCTTCCTCATCATTTGTATTCAGCTGTGGCTGCTCTCCTCTAATTTCCCTCAGATCTTTATTATATCAGGCAAAAATTTCCCTTGGCATAGCACTGCCACTTTGCTTTTTTCTCTGTGGCCTATCTTTGAGTTTCTGCCTCACTGCAGTGGGAAGAGACAGGTTTGATCACATCCTGCCTTTGTCTTCTAGATTAGGTGTCCCCACCCCCTGGACCACAGACCAGTACTGGTCTCTTAGGAACCGGGTGACACGGCAGGAGGTGAGTGAAGCTTCATCTCTATTTACAGCTGCTTTCCATTGCTCGCATTACCGCCTTAGCTCTGCCTCCTGTCAGATCAGCAGCAGCATTAGATTCTCATAAGAAAGCAAATCCTATTGTGAACTGTGCGTGCGAGAGATCTAGGTTGCACACTCCTTATGAGAATCTAATGCCTGATGATCTGTCACTGTCTCCCATCATCCCCAGATGGGACCATCTAGTTGCAGGAAAACAAGCTCAGGCCTCCCGTTCATTCTGTATTATGGTGAGTTGTATAATTATTTCATTATATATTATAATGTAATAATAATAGAAATAAAGTGCATAATAAATGTAATGCACTTGAACCATCCTGAAACTACCCACCACCCACCCTCCTATCCGTGGAAAAATTGTCTTCCACAAAACTAGTCTCTGGTACCAAAAAGGTCGGGGACTGCTGTTCTAGATTGAGTGCAACCTGAAAACTGCTCCCCTCCTGTGTAGAAGTCAGGAAACCATGCTACTTCCTGGGTAACACTATTTCACAACCCCCTTGACTGACTGCTGAGGTTTTACTTTTTAGTTAGTTTCAAACCCTGTGTTATATAGGCTACACAAATATTTTGTGGAATTGATGCCAGTCTACAGAGCTTTTCGGTAGAGTTTTTCTCACAATCTCTCAGACTTCCGGAAGATTCACTCCACAGAAAGTGTGAGATACCCCCAAAGTCGCTTGGCCTCTTGATGTCACATACTCTGTGTATGTATTTGATAGAAATGTATAGAAACCAACTGTATGCTTTCTACACAACTAGGAAAAATTCATCTGTCTGTCTACTTGCTTCAGGTTCTCCTACTCATTTATCCAACAAATATTTATTAAGCACCTCCAAAATGTCAGCTACAGTTCCCAGCACCAGGAATACAGCAAAACAAAGTTCTTGTTCTCATGGAGATTACCTTCTAGTAGAAAAAGACAGACAATAACATTTTTAGTACAATTGTTTAATAAAAGAGAAGAGACTTTGCTTTTTGAAAGGCTTCTTGGGTTTCCCAAGGAAAATTGGGATAAGTGTTCTGAAATATTTTCAGCTGGCTGTTTATTGTGTATACACAATAAGCTTTTTTTCTTTGATTTGCTCCAGACTGGTAGCTCATCAGGGTTACCAATAACTGTTTGCTCCAATGGACAAACTGTGGCAGGCCTATCTGGGACACTACCCTTTCCTTATTTCCTTGTTTCCCCATTTGTTATTATTATTAATATTTCATTATTCTGAGGACATACTATGCAAAGTACTTGCTTTTCAAATAAGTCTACATATACTGTGGCAAACTACAAACAGAAAGGTTTTTGTTGGTGTAAGGAACACGTATGCTGGGCCAGGAAAGAGGTGAGCACTTATAGATCAGTCTGATCAATTTTCCAGTGATGAAAAGAGCAACACATTGCAGCATCCGAGTAAGGTCAAAGAAATTGCTCTGAGCTTCCGAGAGGGGAGCTCTAGCATGAAAGGACTGACGACCATTGTATAAAAATCTTCTGCAGCATGGGACAAATTAGCAACTTGTAGCTACAACTCTGCTCCTCAAATTGAGAATGCTCTTAGATCTCACCTTGATAAGATTGAAGTGATTTCAGTAAGTCGAAGGGAAAACACTGGGGAGGGAACCGGAAATGGGATGAAGAATGCAAAGAGTTCTTTTACGTGCTGTGAAGAAAGGGTACTCATTCGCTGTTGTAGGTAGGATCCCAGGCTCTGGCTTCACTGTGCCCCTCCGGTTCTGGCTAATTCCAGAACTTCCGGCTGCCATTATGGGATTTGCACTTGCCACGTTTAATCCAAAGTATTGGAGAGCCCGTTTTGCTGGACTGGCAGGTGGTATTTGGAATAAAATAATTTATTTATTCTCTGGATCAAACCCTTGGGGATGTTCTTGAGTTCTCTCTCCTAGCAGTGGCTGGCAGATCCACCCAGAATTCTTCTGAAGAGGTCTGATGAGGTCTTTCTAATTCAGAATTCTTCTGAAGATGTCTTCTAATTCCCTGAAGTGGTAAACATCCCAGCAGTAATTTTGACAAACAAATAATGGCCTCTGAAGTAGCCTGTGTTTTTTCTTTTTTGGAATGAATAAGAATATCTGAAATGCACTTCTATTATGTGTCAGTCATTCTTCTATGTGCTTTCCATGTATTCTTTGATCCATTTCATCCTCACAGCGGCCTTACAAGGTAAACACAGTTCTGTCATCCACTCCTTGCCCCACCTCCCTACCCAACCCCTGGCTCTGCAACTCTGAAATAAATCCCAAAGTCTTCCAAGTCTGCAGAGGAGGAAATTTTTTTTTAAAGGTAGTTCTTTTGGTGGAAAAATTTCATCTAAACTGATGAGACTGTTTATAGTTTTAATTTATCTCACCTGGGTGTAGTTCACTTTGTTTTGCTGTGGATTATCAATGATTGATTTGTGGTTAGTGGGTACCGCACCAGACTCTGTTGCGGGTGTTATAAAATGTAAACTCTGTTACCTTTGTAAAATCAAGAAATTCTGATTTGTGAAACGCATCTGTACCCAAGGATTTCAGGGAAGGGATTCTGGGCCTGTTGTATGATGATTCTTGTTCTCCTGATGAGGAAACTGGGGCATACTGAGTGATGCATCCAAGATCACACACACAGTAGGGCCACTAGAGGTCAGACAGTGAAACTCCCATCTTAAGTTCTTGGTCTCTGAGAAAACGGCCTCTTTCCTACTACACCCAGTGGTTTGCTTATCTTCCACTGTAGTGATATCCCAAAAATGACCCTCAAGCGCTTGGAAACTGATGGGACTTGGACCATGTTGCTTCAAGAAGCAGGTCTGGCCCATGCTTCTGTCTCTCTCAGACGGAGGCAGAGAGGAAAGGCTGAGGGGAGGGGACTCAAAGTGAATGGCCTGTGTGGTCTTGTAGGCCTGGGCTGAATCTTGTCTCTACTCTGTGGTATTGGTAGGTCACATAAGTTACATTCCCTTAATGTAGGTTAATTTACCTACAAAAAAGTCAGTCATAATTAATAAATGGTAACTGTTTTATTACTATTTTTATTTTTGGAGGAAACTAGATATCTGGAGGTGCCTTAAAGCTGAAAACTTTGTAATCTAATGTGCAGACTCAGCTGGGGCCAGGTCTCCATAGCGAGGGACTACATGGATGAACCTATGTGATACATAATAGCTTCTCATTAGAAATGTAAAATAGCCACGGAAAACAGGACTCAGTTCAGAAGAGAGAGGCTTGGCAGATGGCTCCTGGAGGAGTCTGATGAGTGGTGCTTTTCCTGTCTCCACTGCACACGGATGAAAACAAAGGGTCAGATGATTTCACGGCACGCTGCTTCATAGACACAAATTGAGCTCTCTGATTTTACTTGGAAGCTTGGATATGTGAGCTCCAATTGTGAGGTTATTGATGAACAAAGTACGCTTTCAGCAGAGAGTGGAAGGGGAAGCAATTTGTACTTTTCAGACAAAATGGTGCTTCATTGGCTGTGGCCTCTGCTCACCTGGAATTTGTATCATAAAGTCTCTGGTCCTGAGCTGTCACTTCTTGCCCAAAAAACTGGTTTTTCTTTGTTACTGTTTTTGTTGTTGTTGTTTCTTTGTTTTAGAGATGGAATCTTGCTCTGTTGCCCAGGCTAAAGTGCAGTGGTGCAATCATAGCTTATTGCAGCCTTGAACTCCGGGGCTCAACTGATCCTCCTACCTCAGCCTCCTGGGTATGACACTAAAGGCATGCACCACCATGCCTGGCTAATGTTGTATTTTCTAGAGACGAGGTCTTGCTGTCTTGCCCAGGGTGGTCTCAAGCTCCTGGCTTTAAGCAATCCTTCGCCCTGCCCTGGCTCAACCTTCCAAGTAGCTGAGACTACAGGTGTGAGTCACTGCACTCAATCTTTGTTACCGTTTGGAAGTGCAAGATTGGAAATTCCCCACAAAGTCACTGAAAAATAGTATTTCCACTTGATATGGTTTGACTGTGTCCCCACCCAAATCTCATCTGAAAATTTCACATTTTGGAGGTAATTGAATCATGGGGGCAGGTCTTTCCCGTATTGTTCTTGTGATAGTGAGTAAGTCTCACTAGATACGGTTCTATAAGGGGGAGTTTCAGCGCACACGCTCTCTCTTTGCCTGCTGCCATCCATGTGAGACATGACTTGTTCCTCCTTGCCTTCCACTATGATTGTGAGGCCTCCCCAGCCATGTGTAACTGTAAATCCATTAAACCTTTTTCCTGTATCAATTACCCAGTCTCTGGTATGTGTTTATTGCAGTGTGAAAACAGACTACTACACCACTTCATTCCACCCGTGTGTCACCGCCCTAGATAGGACTCCTCATGGTCTCCTGGGATCCACCATGGCCCCCTCCCAGATCCATTCTCCAGTCTACACCCAGAGGTATCCTGTCTGAAGGGGCATCTGCTAAGGGATGCTCTGCCAAAGCCTCTAGGTGCCCCCTGCATGTGCCTTTGAGGCCTCTCATGCTTTAGTCTCTTCCCATCCAGCCTCCCTGGCTGTGGGTGCTCCAGCCTTGCTGCCTGCTCTCCCCTGCCCTGGCATCTCTAGTGCCTATCCTGGAATGCCCTTCCTTACCCCTTCTTTGCCACGTCCTTGAGAGCTCAACTCAGTGCTTGCTTCCTGAAGAAAGATGCTCTGTCAGGACTGGGCAGCTTCCACTAAATTCAGCTCCTATAGCCCTGTGACCCTGCCTCTGCCTAGCATGGCTCAGAGTCAGTCATTTGATGAAGGTCAGACTCCTGCATAATACGCCAGGGAAGTTTTCTTCCTCCCCACCTTCTTCCCATCCTTCCTTCCTTCTCTTCCCTTTTCTTTCCACCCTCACTATTGTGTGCCCTATGCCTAACACATAATAGGTATTCGGTAAGAGATTTTAGGCTAAATGGACAAAATATAGAGGATGAGGACAGCCCCACAAACTTGTCTTTCTGGCTGTGCCACTGGACCTCTGGATTTGGCAGGCAGGGCAAAGTAAGGTGGGGCAAGGAACTTCCCTCCCAGGCGGTCTGGCCCCCAGGAAGTTAACAGAGTGTGGGTGTCATCTTCCCCTGAAAGTAGATCACAGTTCCTTTTTCCTCTGCTTTTGCTTCTCATTCTTAAAGTAGTATATTCTAATTGAAGGATTTGGGGGATATACAGGCCAACCCTCTTCTGTGGGGCAGGGAAACTGGAGAGACAGGAAAAAAAATCACCCATAGTCTCAATACCTAGAAGTCACTGTTATTTACATCTTGTGAAATATCCTTCCAGTACACACACGCACACACACAACCATACTGTACCAACTGTATAAGCTATAACATATTATAGTACTTCTGTTGGTTACTTAGAATTCTCCCATTACTTGACTTTTAATAACTACATAGGATTCTGCTGTATGAGTTGACCACAACTTATTTAAACAATTTACATGTAGATACTTAATAACAAAATAATTAATAGGAGATGATGCTACAGAGTTGCTTTATTGCTCTATTTTTGTGCAGCCATGCTTATTTTTCCATGTGATAAATACCTGAAAGTGGAATGCTTGGTGAAAGAATTACCACATTTTTCAGGAAGTTTGATACATGCTATTATGTTGTTTTCCAGATACATTGAAAAATGTAACCATCCCATCAGCCACTAGACATTATAATTTTACAGTATTTTTTGTTAAACATTGTCAGATAAATGTTAGGTAAACATTGGTTCTCCTTATATTCACTTGGGGTTTTTTTCAGCACTAATGGAGTTGAATGTTTTTTTTTTTCACAATATTATTACTGGACATTTGTGTTTCTTCCTTAGTAAATTTCTGTGCAAGGCTATTGCCTATTTTCTATTATAAAATCAAATTTAAAGGAAAGAAACAAAAGGTAAGAGATTGCTGAATTTAAACCTTCATGAAAATTCAGTTTAACCAGCATTTATTGTTACCTCCTTTTTGCACAGTGCTTTTTATTCTTGGACAAACATTGTTACGATCTGGTGCAGTTAAAGAAAATCTTGCAATGAGATTTGTTTGAGACTTAAGTTTACTCTGTGGATAATGCCTACTATTAATAAAATACACAGTGCTTATAATACATAAATAAAAGAAAAAGAATTCTTGACCTAAGGTATTGCATTTTCTTGGGCGATTTGTCTATATTTGTAGATGATTAACTTGGAAGTCATGTGGGAAAAGGTGAATTCAGGTACATTGTTTTAGTTGCGACTGTTCAAGGCAAACACACGACTGTAGACTGCTGCTGCAGTTTCAGCTGCAACTTGGAGTACATGGTCTTCTGGAGAAGCTTCTAAATGTTTGGTAAAGTCAATTGAAGTTGTGTGACCAATTCCTTATACTTTTTAAAAATTTTTTATTTTTAAACACAGGTGTCACTCTGTTGCCCAGGCTAGAGTGTGTAGTAGTGTGATTATAGCTCACCGTAGCCTTGAACTCTTGAGCCCAAGTGACCCTCCCACTTCTGCCTCCCAAAATGTTGTGGTCACAGGCATGAAGCACCATGCTTGGCCATCAATTTCTTATATTTTGAACAAATACAAAATAGTATTACTCAACGATTGCTCTCTCCTGAGCACTCACCAGCAGAGGACACTATATAAGGGAGGCTGCATGAGGTGGGTGGAGTCAGACAGGCAGACCTGTGTCTACACTCTGGTCTCTCTAATGACCACTTTATAACTTTGGCAAGTCACAGACTCTCACCGGCAAAATGAAGCTTATTAAATCCATATTTCAGATTTGAAAACAAAACAAGATAAAGATTGAACATGTATCAAAATGTTTTATGTACACACACACACACACACACACACACACACACACACACACACACACATATACCTGGAGGGAGACACTTAAGTTTCCTCTGAGGATGATGCCAACTATTAATAAAGTGTACAATGCTTACAACACGTAAATAAAAATAAAAATAATTCCCAACCTAAGAATGAACACACACGACTTACACACACATACACACCTGGTAGCCTTCATTAGGAAATAATTCTCAGTCTAAATTAGAATTAGGGGTTTGCACAATATGTGAATGAACACAATAGTCTAAAAAATGCTAGTGAAGAAAATATCAACAAAATAGTAGTTTCTAACAGTGTTGAATATGATTCAGAAGATTGGAGCTTCTTGGTGAACAAGTAGAAAACTACTCTTAAAAGTTAAATGAGAATGATTTACTTCCCACTCATTGGTAGACTAAAACCTAAAACCTACTAATTTTTGGAGAGAATGGCTGGATCATAATTTTTCCAGGCTGCTTGGTTGCTGTATTTTGCCAAGGAAAAAGATTACACATCATAATACAGACACTTCTATAGCAACATTTATATTTTTACCCTAGTGCTTCTGTCTGCTTTCTTATTTCTGCCTCATAACAGTTATTTAAATAGGCAGTCAGATATTACAGGTATGGCTTCTCTGTTAAGGAAAAGGTCTTTGTCATACACCCTTGAATCCTTTCTGTCTTGAATGGTGTGAAAAAAAAAAAAAAAAGAGTTAGTTAACTGAACAATAATAAAAAGAAACAACTAACTTACCTTTTTGAGAGCTTCTAAGATGCTAGGCACTGTGTTTTACAGGGATTTGAAGCAGGTATTGTATAATACCCATTACACAAATGAGGAAACTGAAGTTTAGAGCAAGTAAGTAATTTGTCTAAGGTCTCAAAATGACAGAGCCAAGATTCAAATCCAGAGCTAATATCCAAATCCATTTTCTTAACTATAACACTCTATTGCTCCAAGTGAATAAATTAGCAGGGAAACAAGCTCTATGGTAAAGGAATAAATGCAGGATAAGAAAGATCAGGTTTTTTGTCCATGTTCACAAAGCTTACCATTCGTGGGTTGTAACTAAATGTCTTTGTTTGCATTACTCCATCTGCCTCGGCTTCCTTGGCTGTACCCCATTCCAGCTGGAGAAGATAAGAGATTAATCTGTCATGCCTAGAAGTGTTATTTGTCCTATCTACTCTTTGCTTTTTTTCATTCCCACCTCCTTCTGGATTAATATAGTATTCCTTTGGTATTCCATTTTATCTCCTCTAGCAGTTTTTTAGCTATACCTTCTTGTTTTATGTTGTTAGTGGTTGCTCTAGTGTGTTGTCCAGTAGGCTAGCCATTTGCTACGTTAGCAAGGGAAATACGGCTGAAATGAATTGAGATGTGTAGATGGTTTAACATACACACTAGCTTTTGAAGGGCTAATGTAAAAAGTGTAAAATAAATAGCTCACTAGTAATTTTTTATGTTGATTACATACTGAGGTTATAATATTTTCAAGATCCTAGGTTAAATATAATACTACAATTAATTTCCTCTATTTCTTTTATGCTTTTAATGTGGCTTCTAGAAAATTTAAAGATATATTCGTGGCTTGTATTTGTGGTTTATATTATATTTCTATTGGACAGTAGTGCTCTCAAGATATTATATTAATAATATAATATAAGATATATTGTATTAGAATAACATATTCATAATACAAGTAATAATTATATAATTATCAATACTTATATAGTATAATAATTACATAATTAATACATTAATTATATAATAATTATATTATAACATAATAGGTTAATAAGAAGATATATTAGAATAATTAGAATATAATACAATAATATAAGAAACTTGCAATAATACATTTCCACTTAACCACTCCTATTTCTTATTCTATTGCATGTATTTAACTTCTACATATGTTGTAAATCTCACAATACATTGTCACTATTTTTTGCTTAACTAGTTATTAAGAATTGTGAAGTTTCAGAGACTTCATCCCACTTGCAAGCTAATAGGTACCCTGTTGCTGTTTGATGGATGTTGACAGGAGACATGAGACTCCTGGATCAGAGACAAAGGACTTTATTACTCAAAGAACAATGAGCAGCATGATCATCAGTATATTTGCATTGATTCCTCTTTCCCCTAAGTTCCACATGGGTGATGTGATGGGCTCAGACAGATACTACACAAGCAGAGGGTTTGTGATGAAGCTAAGGAACTCAGGGTCAAGTGCCTAGCATGTTTTGAGCAAGCAATAAACATTGCAGACATCAGCTAACAGGCCTGTCTTCCTACCATTAGAAAGGGAGTAGTTTCCTAGTATTTACACTGTCATTTCCTTGCTACTTAGTCACCTCTGTGATTAGCTACAGAAATTACTGCTTATCAGGAGGCAGATAAACTTGGAAGTCTGGCACATGCTGCAAGAACTAGCATAGATGCTCATGGTGCATGGCAGACTGCCTCTTTCAACACAATCAATGGCCTTAAAAAAATCAACAAATGAGAAAAAAATGATTTCATATTTACCCATATGTTTACCATTTTTGGTGCTCTTCATTCTTTTGTGAGAATCCTAGTTTCCATATATTGTTATTTCCCTTCAAACTGAAGAACTTCTTTTAATATTTTCTGAAGTGTAGATCTGCCTGCTGGTAATGAATTCTCTCAGCTTTTATTCAGCTGAAAATGTCTTTCTTTCACTTTTTATTTTTGAATAATTCTTCAACTGTATATAGAATTTTGATAACAGTTATTCTTCCAGAACTTTAAATATTTTGTTTTACTGTATTCTGGTTTACATTAAATCTCATAAGAAGTTAAGGATTATTTTTACTTTTGTTCCTCTGTATCTAATATTTCTTTTTTCTTTGATTGTTCTTAAAATTGCTTGTTTATTTTTGGTTTTCAGAAATTTGACTGCGATGTACCTTGCTGTGACTTTATCTGTGTTTATTCTACTTGGAGTTCTTTGAATCTCCTGGAGCTATGAGTTGAATTACTTACAGTTTGGAATATTTAATGCTATTATTTCCTTAAGTATTTTTTTGCTATATTATTTATCTCCTCTCTTTCTGGGACTCTGATTACTTGTATATTAGACTGTTTGATATCATCACACAAATTCTTAGGCTCTGTTTTTTTTTCTTCTTATTTATCTCTGTGTTTCAGTTTGGATAATTTCTATTTGAAATTCAAAATATATCATATTTTATTTTAAATAATATGTTTTCAGTTCCAAAATTTCCATGTGGCTTCTTTTGATAATGTACATTTCTCTGCTGAGACCACTCATCTGTCCACTCATTATGTTTATCTTTTTCTTAAAGTATTTAATTATAGTTATAATAGGTATCTTAAAGGTCTTTGTCAGCTAAACTTAATATATGAGACACCTCTTTGTGTTTCTATTAACTGATATATTATGGTTTCCATTTTCCTGCTTCTTTACAGTGTCTAGTGATTTTTTCATTTTATGCTGGGCATTGTGAGAGTTTGAATTATGTCAAGAGGTTGAATTATGTTGACCTGCCTCAAAGAATATTGAATGTTGTTAACATAGTCTTGTTAGCAAAAAATCTTGAGTAGTGAACCCACGACAGCTCAGGTTGATTATGTTGAAATTTGATTTAGGCTTTGTTAGTGTAGGCCTAGCACAATCCTCACTATAGAGCTAAGAGGGGCTCTGTCTCTGAGATGTGTCTTTTCTTGGGTTTCAGTTGAATTCCTACAGTCTCTTTACTCTGGCTGATCAAATTCAAATGTCTCTCAATAATGAGTAACCTCCAGGATCTCTGTCAGTTCCCAATCTTTCTTTAGTTGTTCTTTGTGAGGCTTTGCAGAATTTTGCCCTGTATAGTGTACAATAGTATTTAGCCAAGGAGTCCAGAGGGCTCATGAAAATCCAGTTATCTAAGTATCCCCAAACTCCAATCTTTGTTTTCTCACTCCAGTTAGACAGCTGCTATGTTTGGGGTGTTACTTCCCTGTGCCAGGCCGAAAGTCAGAATAATGAGGATATAACTTTGTATTTCTCTTATTTCAAGTATTAAAGCCCCACGCTGCCTGTTGTCTAATTCTTGAAAATAATTGTTTCATATATTTTATCCAGTTTTACAGTTGCTTAGGGTGGTGGGTAAGTTTGATGCTTATTACTTCCTCATGACAAAAAGCCCCTAGAAACCTTAGAAGATTATTTCATTTGAACCTAAGTCTGCCTGGGTCCCAAGCTGATCTTGCCCCTATACCAGCAACTGGCAGATTTCACAACTAAATGAAATAAGCAACTTTTGGTCAATATGTGAGAAACTCACAGGTAACATCACACTCAACTGTGAAAGACTGAAAGCTTTCCCCCTAACACCAGGAACAAGACATGGATTTCCACTTTTACCATTTCTATTCAACATAGTACTGGACGTTCTAGCCAGAGAAATTAGGCAATGTAAATAGTAAAAGGCATTCAAATTGGAAAGGAAGAAATAAAATTATCCCACTCAGCAGATGACATTCTTATATGTAGAAAACTCTACATATTATACAGATGCACATACACATACACACAATACACATATGCACACACTGTTAATGAATTCAGTAAAGTTACAGAATACAAATAAGCACACAAACACCAGCTGTATTTCTATTCATTAGCAACATACGATCTAAAAAGGAAATGAAGAAGTCAATTTCATTTACAACACCATCAAAAATAATATAATACTTACAAATAACTTTAACCAAGGAGACAAAAGCCTTATACACTGAAAAGTACATAATATTTTTGGAAGAAAATTCAAGAAGACATAAATAAATGGAAAGATATCGGTGTTCTCGGATTGAAAGACTTAATATTGTTAAGATGTTAATACCACCAAAAGCAATCTACAAATTCAGTGCAATCCCTGTCAAAATCCCAATGACATATTTTGCAAAAATAGAGAACTCATCCTAAAACTTATATGAAATCTCAAGAGACCCCAAAAATCCAAAACAATCTTGAAAAGAAAGAACAAATTTGAACGACTCACACTGCCTGATTTCAAAAATTACAGCAAAGCTACAATAATCAAAATATGTGTTATTGGCATAAAGATAACATATAGATCAATTAAACAGAATAGAGAACCCAGAAATAAACACTTGAATACATGGTGAATTTCAACCATGAATTTCAGTGCTGCTAAGACCATTCAATGGGGAAAGACAGTTGTTTTCGTTTTTTTTTTTTCTTTCTTTCTTTTCTTTTTTTTTTTTTGCAAATGATGCTGGGAAAACTGGATATTCATATGCAAAAGAATGAAGCTGGATCCTTACCTTATGCATATACAAAAATTAGCTCAAAGTGGATGAAAGACCCAAATTTAAGATCTAAAAATAAAAACTCTTAGAAGAAAACACAGGGAGAAATCTTCATGACATTGCATTTGCAATGATTTCTTGGAAATGATACCAAAAGCATAGGCAAGAAAAGAAAAAAACCAGACAAATTGGACTTCACAAATATTAAAAACTTTTGTGCATCAAAGGACCCTGTCAACAAAGTGAAGAGACAACTCACAGAATGGGATAAAATATTTGCAAGTCATATGTCTCATAGGGGATTTGTATCCAGAATATTTAAAAAACCCTTACAACTCAAAAACAAAACAAACAATCCAACTCAAAAACAGGCAAAAGGTGTGAATGAGTAGAAAGAAGATCTATAACACATGAAAACATGCTCTGCATCATTAGTCATTAGGGAGATATGGATTGAAACTATGATGAGATACTACTTTACATCCATTAGGATGGCTAATTTTAAAAAACTGGAAAATGACAAGTGTTGACAAGGATGTGGATGTGAACTCTCTCAAATGCTGGTAGAGAAGAAAAAGGTGCAGCCAATGTGGAGAACAGTTTGGTGGTCCCCCAAAAAGTTAAACATAGAATTACCATATGATTCAGCCATGTCACTGCTAGGTATATACCCAAATGAATTGAAAGCAAGGACTTAAACTGATACTTGTGCACCAATGCTTATAACGTATTCACAGTAGCCAAAAGGTGAGAAGGAAATCAAATATCCATCAACAGATGAATGGGTAAACAAAATGTGGTATATACTTACAATTGAAAATTATACAGCCTTAAGCAGTAGTGAAATTATGATACACTACAACATGGATGAACCTTGAAAACATTACGTTCAGTGAAACAAGCTAGACATAAAAGGACAAACGTCATATGATTCTACTGATATGAGGCACTTAGAATAAACAAATTCGTAGAGACAGGATGGTGGTTACCAGGAACTTGGGGGAGGGGAAAATGGGAAATTGTTGTTTAACGGTTACAGAGTTTCTGTTTGGGGTGATAATAAATTTCTGGAAATGATGGAGATGGCTGCCCAACACTGTGAAGGTACTTAGTGCCACTAAGTTGTACACTTAAAAATGGTTAAAATGGTTTCTAAAAATTAGGCTAAACTAGGATTGCTAACTTTTCATTTTGCAACAGATGTCATTAGAAAAGAAATTCCATCTACTATTGCTGTAATTGCTTTAAAAGAAAGGGTAGTTTAACACCAAGAAAGGGATGAAAGATCCAGTCTTAAACTAAAGGAGTGTTCTTCACAATCAAGACAGTTGGTAACCTCACACTGACATTTATATGATTGTTTTTTGTTTGTTTTGTCTGAGTCTGGTAAAAATGTTTCATGTATCTGTGGGCAAGCATTTCAGAGCTACTTGCTGAGCTCAGGATACCAGGGACATTTTATAGTGGCAGAGAGCCCTGAGAGATTCTATACAACACAGTCTAAATTCTTTATATGATATTTGGGGTATATATACTATACATTTTATGCTGAAAATTTTACGTGTAATATTCATAACAGCCCAATATTCTGAGATATGCAGGGAAGGGGTGCTCTAGTTGCATACTTCTATAACATTTGTGTCTTTTAAAATAATAACCATGTAGCAATTGTGCAATTTATGAAGAAAATTTAAAAACAGTGTTGAATTAGTTGGAGCAGGTAGAGATTCTTTCTTTCCTTCCCTTTCTTTTCTTTTCTTTCTTTTTTCTTTTGCTTGCCTGCTTGCTTTTTGAGATGGAGTCTTGCTCTGTCATCAGGCTGGAGTAGAGTGGCGGGAATCTCAGCTCACTGCAACCTCCGCCTCCGGATTCAAGCTATTCTCTGGCCTCAGCCTCCCGAGTAGCTGGGACTACAGGTTTGCACCACCACGGCCAGCTAATTTTTGTATTTTTAGTAGAGATGGGGTTTCAATATGTTGTCCAGGATGATCTGGATCTCTTGACCTCTTGATCTGCCCACCTCAGCCTCCCAAAGGTTTCTTTCATGTTTAATGTCATTTTCTCAAACCTTAAAACAAATCTGCAGGATCTTCAAAGTCAGCTTCCTGGTATAGCATCACAATTATTGTTTTTCCTTAATTTTTACTGTCCATGACAAGAGGAAATTTGAAAGCGATCAGGTTTTTGATTTTTGCAAAAGGGAGCTGTTTTTCTGCTGTGGTGAGTTGTCCTTGACAGATTCATATAACATGTTAAAACTGATATGTCAGGGAATATTTAAACAAATCAACATGTCTGTTAAAATGTAAATTGTGGACATACGTAAATATTTCTTCCTTTATTGAACAGGAAAAGCACATCTCCCCTGACCATACCTAAATGTTTGAATTTTTTCCAAGAACAAAGCTGGAGACAGTTGGCAAAAATGGAGGGCACATGCATGAAGGAATTATTGTGTTTTATTTGCTTAACCTCAGGTGTGCGGGTGGCTTAGCCCTTTGGGGTGAATGGCAGAGACGAACCTTTTCTGGGAGTTCAGATATGAGGTTATCAAATTTCTGATGGCTCTGAATCCTATCTGCTAGACTTTCTCTCCCTAGAGACAAAGATATCCTGTTTGTATTGAATATATTTTTTTTTTTCCAGAAGGTCAGCTGCAGCAAGGAAAAAGAGAGGAAATAAACTGCTTTCTACAAACTTTTTGCAACAGCCTTCATATCTAAGACTAAAGACTCCACTTAATTCAAACTGGGAACAGATTTTAAAATGTCACGGACAGCTGGGGAGTGATTCTTTCAAAGTCCCAGGGCTCAAAATACTTGTCAGGCTAAGAGAACAAGGAGAAAGAGGCAGTACTCCAGCTGTTCAAATAGTAATTGTTGCCTCCCAAAAATTCCCTTTAAAACAGGCCATTCCTCTTCTTGCTCCCCAGCCAGCTCTCTGGCAGACCTCTTCGAGTTCCACTCAACATTAGCTTCCATGCTGCAAACTTAGAAGCTGTTCTTGACTCTACCTCTCATTCCTCACATCCTCAGTGTGGCGTGTGGAAAGAGGAGGAACCAGAAAAAAATATGTTTGTGAAATTCTGGCTTGAATCTCGTGCCTGGAGGTGAGTCTGTGCACACAGTCCCCAATCCTTCTAAGTGCACGAGGATAATGACTTCTATTTTCCCAGGGTTGTTTGAGGATTCGGTGAAACAGTCTATGAAAATACATCTGTTGCAAAGTAGGCATTCAGTACATGCAAAAAACAAATGCACACACAAACCAACACTTCCCTTATTGCATCATTTCTCAGCTCCATCCCTCCTTTGTGTTCTCACTGCCTCTCCGGCCCTGGCCAGTGCAACCTTGAGCTTGAGCTGTGGAATAACCTTTGGTCTGTTCCTGCCTGGAGTCTCTTTCCAAGCCCTCCTCTGGGTCACAGGGACAAGGTGCTCTGACCCACACCTGACACTGGTCTTTCTATGCACAGAACCCTGTGCATGTTCTTTTCTACTTTTAGGTTGGCGGCCAAAGTCCTTGGTCTGGAATTGGCTTTCAGAGTTAATTTCCCCAAAGCTGGTCTTCACACCTTGCTCCTTGGGCCTCCTCGTTTACAGGGAGGATAAAGGTTTGCCTTCTCTTCCTTTTATAAGCAAGTCACGGGGCGCCCATCTCCACCTTTGTCGGTGCAGCTCTTCCTTGACTTCCTCGCCTTTCCTCTGCTTCACAACTACTTTCCATGGACTTTTCCCAACTATGCCCTGGAAGGTCACTCTTCTCTTACCTCCATTGCATCAGCAGAATGGCTTGGAATTTATCAGAGGTCACACTCTGTTTTGTATAAGTTCTGGGCCCTCGTCTGGATTAGAGCTCCTTGAGGTATTGGCACATGCAGCTTGAGACCTGCAGAACCTAGCATTGCTTCAGAGGGGCCATAAATCCAGGTTAACGAGGAGGAACAGAATGGGATAGGTATTCCCCTGACCCGCCCAGGGACTTCCCTGATGCTTGTAGCCCTGTCTTGGATAATTGTTCACTGCTATTTGAATATGGGCTTTACTGTTCATTTATTCTTTAACACATTTTTATTAAGCACCTACTGTGTGTTAGGCACTGTGGTAGGCACTGGCAATGCAATAGTGAAGAAAGCATTTCCTAAGTCCTTTTCACTTTTAGAAGCTTCATTTCAAAATTACTTGGAGAAGGGTAGGGGTGAATCCAGGTTTTGTGGAGCCTAGCATGTTTATAATTGATGGGCCCCCTTGAAAAAAATACAAAATTTCAAATACAAATGAATCTTTCCATTCAATGTTTAAAATGATAAAAGATTATTAAATATTATTAAATTTATTATATTTAAAACACTGACCAATACCACAAACATTGAAAAATACATGAAAAAGCATTTTAGCTAGTTATCTATGTAGTTTTCCTCTCTAAGTACTTGTTTCTCTTAGATATTTTTGGCTTCCCTCTCTTCAGATGAAAGTTTTGTAATATTTTCCTAGAAAGAAGCTAGGAAGATAATTAAGTCTTCCCTCTAGCGTTGTTGATTGAATTTGTTATTATTGTTATTGATAGTTTACAACAAATGAATTTTTAGTTTCCCAATTAGTTATGGGTAAATTTTCAGGAATAATGTCAAATTTGGGCAAATGTCTACTGAATTTCCCTTATACAGTAATTATAAGGTTCAAGGGCTTTCCAACTTTTCTCCTATACTAGTTAATCTCTAAAAAATCTTCAAGTTGGAGCTGAAAACCAAATACTACATGTTCTTACTTGTAAGTGGGAGCTAAACACAGGGTGCTGTGGACATAAAGGTGAAAGCAATAGACACTGGGGACTCCCAGAGTGGGGAGAAGGGGAGAGGGACAGGGCTGAAAACCTACCTCATGGGTGCTATGCTCACTCCTTGGGTGAGGGGGTCATTTGTACCCCAGACCTCAGCATCACACAATATACCCATGTCACAAACCTGCACGTGCAGCCCCTGAATCTAAAGTCAAAGTTGAAATTATTTTTAAAATAATTCATTCTCTTTACACATAGGGAAAAAAAGACAATGGTTTGTTTATAATTGTTTTAGCTGAATCCCAACAATATTTCTAATAGGAGAGAACTTCCATTTTGCCGAGGTGCCTGTAAGGACTGAAACCTCCACTTGCAATGATACAAGCCTGCTGACTGGAAACATTCCCACAGATTCCATTCCAAACCTTGTTTCTCCCCACCCCACCCACTGGTTTCCGAGGGTTGGTGCTATGGAGAGACTGTAAGGCATGAGCCATCTGGTCAGTGTTGGTGCCTCAGCAGAATGGGTGGTAGGACCATCCCAGAAGCAACTCCTGCGCCAGAACCCCCAGCACACAAAAGTGACTGGGAATCACAAAAATAGACGCCTCTTGACCAATCGAATGGATGCCCAATACCAATCTCCCTTTAGCATCATCCCCAAAATACCTTCAGCCACTCCACACCACCAGATAGGTCCTGGAAGGGGCCATAGGAGTGAGGGCTTGGCAGTCGACTTCATCCACTTCACAGTAAGTCTGCCTGTGACAAAGGACAGAAGTCAGCTCTGGGCTTATTGCCATGGACTGGAGGGACTGGAGTCCTTCAGAATGGGCTCCCCAGAGTGAGAGTCATGGACCAGCAGTGTCAGAGTCACCTGGATCTTGCAAGAATGCAGATTCTTGGGCCCTATCCTAGACCTACTGGATCAGAACTGAGATCTTCAGGTGGTTCTGTTGCATACTAAAGATGTAAGGATCATTACTTTAGAATTATACTATCCAATATGATAGCCACTCACCATATATGGCTGTTAAAGTTGATTAAAAGGAAATAAACAATTTCTAGTCCTCAATAGCCACATGTGGCTAGTGGCTGTCATAGTGTACACTTAGACGTAGGGCATTTCTATCATCACAGAAGCTTCTGTTGGACAGGACTGTTTAGAATACATGCCACCCAGGTATGCTTCCACCTCAAACTCCTTCCCACTATGGTCAGTTATATGGCTAGCATTATATAGCGTATATTCAACTAGATCATCAGCTATGGCATGATCCCACTTTATCAGCATTATCTATTTATATGTGAACCTCTCCAGCTATAAACTGTGTGAGTTCCAGGACCCTGGGTTGTTTGTCTTAAAACCTGCAAAGCCTGGCCTTGAGTCTAATACGTAATGTTTGTTAAGTGTATGCTAATGCCATAAATACCTAAATGAAATATATCAATATATGTTATCATATGATGCAGAAGTTTTCCTTTCTTCTGTAATTCTAATTCATATGTTTATCTTGTGTTATGTAATGCCCTTTTTATCAATGCTCTGGTTTGGGGAAGACTAAGTCCACTTGCATTTGATGAAGGCCACTGGCCTTGAGTTTATACCTTTTGCTCCAAAGGGTAGTGAATATTACCCACTATGGCTATTTGGGAAACATATTCTTTGGCAAAATAATCTCTCTGTCTTGCAGAAGCCCCAGGTTGTTCTTGAAATAACAGAGGCAGGGAAAACACTGATGATAGTGCCATTCACTCAAAAACACCAAGATAAGAACTGAATTACTCTACCTACTTAAATCATTTTTATTTAGCTCACAATAGGAAGATAATTTAATTTCAGGAGATTGGAAACATTGATTGAGCGGTGAGTCCCTAAGACATTTATTAGACAAATGAGACCAATGAAGAAGAAATATGTTTTTCATCTTTAAATTTCCATAAAAATTTATAGCTAAACTTGGTAGAGTTGATTTTAAAAATGTAACAGTTCCCACAAAAGTGGACACCCACAGGATATAGTAGATAAGGATACAGCAGAGGAGCTGCTGTATCCTTATCTACAGGTGGCCTTGGGTTTTATGATGTGTCAATACCTCTCTTGCCTGCAGTCTTTGGCCTGAAGCCCAGGGTGAAAAAGCCAAGGGGCAGCCATGACTCCAGTGTATAAGAGTGTTTCACTTATTCATCATAGCCATGATTATAGAGGAGCCAATTTAGCTGCATTTCCAGAAAGTATGTCCCCTGATTTCAAAGACAGGAATCTGGACCCATTTGTAGGTGATGGGAACTGCAGTAGAAGAGGTGTGGATTTTAGGGCAGGAAGACCTGGTTTCAAAGCCCAGCCTTGCCTCTTAAAGGCTTTAACTGAACTACCTAACCCTCAGTCTCCCCATTTGTAAATGGTGAGGTAGTATAATAATAGTTACTGAAGTTCATAACTTTAAGCATCCCCTTCTCAGCAACTGACAGGACTCCTAGGCAGAAGATCAACAAGGATATAGAACATCTGAATGGCACTATCAACCAACTGCATTGATTGACATGTATAGAACACCTGCCCAACAACTGCAGCACACACACCTTTGAAAACTCCCATAGAATGTTTACCAGGATAGAGCATAATATGGTTTGACTCTGTCAAACCCAAATCTCATCTCAAATTGTAATCCCCACATATCAGGGGAGGGACCAGGTGGGACATGATTGAATCATGGGGTTGGATTTCCCCCTTGCTGTTCTTGTGATACTGAGTGAGTTCTCATAAGTTCTGGTTGTTTGAAAGTGTGTGACATGTCCCCCTTTTTTCTCTTTCTCTCCTGCCACTGTGTGAAGAAGGTGCTTGCTTCCCCTTCACCTTCTGCCATGATTGTAAGTTTCCTGAGGTCTCCCAGCCATGCTTCCTATTAAGCCTGTGAAACTGTGAGTCAATCAAACCTCTTTTATTCACAAGTTACCCAGTTTCAGGTAGTTCTTTATAGCAGTGTGAAAATGGACTAATACAGAAAATTGGTACCAGAGAAGTGGGGCATTCCTGTAAAGATATCTGAAAATGTAGAAGCAACTTTGGAACTGGGTAATGGGCAGAGGAACAATTTGGAAGGCTCAGAAGAAGATAGGAAGATGAGGGAAAGTTTGGAACTTCCTAGAGACTTGCTCAATGGTTTTGACCAAAATACTGATAGTGATGAATAGTGAAGTTCAGGCTGAGGTGGTCTCCAATGGAGATGAGGAGCTTATTGGGAACTGGAGCAAAGGTCACTCTTGCTATGCTTTAGCAGAGATTGGTGGCATTGTGCCCCTGCTCTAGGGGTCTGTGGGAAGAAATTTCTTGGCAGTAAAGTGTTCACAATGTGATCTGGCTGCTTCTAACAGTGTACACTCATATGTGTTCACAAAGAGATGTTCTGAAATTGGAACTTATATTAAAAAGGAAAGCAGAATATAAAAGTTTGGAAACTTTGCAGCCTGACCATGTGGTAGAAAAGAAAAAAAACATATTTCTGGGGAGAATTCAAGCCAGCTGCAGAGATTTGCATAAGTAAAGAGGAGCCAAATGTTAATAGCCGAGACAATGGGGAAAACGTCTCCATGGCATGTCAGGGAGCTTAGCCTCAGCCCCTCCCATCACAGGCTTGGAGACCTAGGAGGGAAAAATGGTTTCCTGGGCCAGGCTCAGGGCCCCTCTGCTCTGTGCAGCCTTGAGACATGGCGCCCTGTGTCCCAGCCACTCCAGCTCCAGCCATGGCTAAAAGGTGCCAAGGTGCAGTTTGAGCTGTTGCTTCAGCGAGTGCAAGCCCCAAGCCTTGGTGGCTTCCATGTAGTGTCAGACTTGTGGGTGCTCAGAAGGCAAAGATTAAGATTTTGGAACCTCTACCTAGATTTCAGAGGATGTATGGAAACACTGGATGTCCAGGTATTAGTTTGCTGCAGGGGCAGAACCCTCATGGAGAACCTCTACTAGGGCAGTGCAGAGGGGAAGTGTGGGGTTGGAACCCCCGCAAACAATCTCCACTGAGGCACTGCCTAGTGGAGCTGTGAGAAGGGGGCCACTGTCCTCCAGACCTAAGAATGGTAGATCCACTGACAACTTTCACCGTGTGCCTAGAAAAGATGTAGGCACTTAATGCTAGCCTGTGAAAGCAGCCATGGCGACTGTACCCTGCAGAGCCACAGAGGTGGAGCTGCCCACGGCCTTGGGAACCCACCCCTTGCATCAGCGTGTTCTGGAGGTGAGACATGGAGTCAAAGATGATTCTTTTGGAGCTTTAAGATTTAATGACTGCCCTGCAGGGTTTGGGACTTGCATGGGGCCTATAGCCCCTTTCTTCTGGCTCATTTCTCCCTTTGCAATTGGAGCATTTACCCAATGCCTGTACCTCCATTGTATCTTGGAAATAACTAACTTGTTTTTGATTTTACAGGCTAATGTAGGGAAGGGATTTACCTTGTCTCAGATGAGACTTTGGACTGTGGACTTTTGAGTTAATGCTGGGATGAGTTAAGACTTTGGGGGACTGTTGGGAAGGCATGATTGGTTTTGAAACATGAGAAGGACATGAGATTTTGGAGGGGTCAAGGGTGGAATGATATGGTGTGGCTCTATGTCCCCACCCAAATCTCATCTCAAAGTGTATTCCCCACACGTTGGGGGAGGGGCCTGGTGGGAAGTGATTGAATCATGGGGGTGGATTTCCCCCTTGCTGTTCTCTTGATAGTGAGTGAGTTCTTGCAAGATCTGGTTGTTTGAAAGTGTATGGCGTGTCCCCCTTTGCTCTGTCTCCATCCTGCCACCATGTGAAGAAGGTCCTTGCTTCCCCTTCACCTTCTGCCATAATTTTAAGTTTCCTGAGGCCTTCCGGCCATGTTTTCTGTTAAGCCTGTGTAACTGTGGGTCAATTAAACCTCTCCTCTTCATAAACTACCCAGTCTTAGGTAGTTCTTTATAACAGTGTGACAATGGACCAATATAGAGCATATCCTAGGCTATAAAATAAACCTAAATAAACGTAACATTTAAATGAGTTGAAATTATGCAGAGCATATTCTCTGACCATAATGGAATTGAGGTAGAAATCAATAACAGAATGATAATAGGAAGATTTTTAAATAGATGGAAATTAAACAACATACTTCTAAATAATCGTAAGGTCAAAGAGAATGTCTCAAAAGAAACTAACAAAAACCTATAGAACTGAAGAAAAATGAAAACACAGATATCAAGAACACCTGAGATGAAGCGAAAAGCAGGGCTAAGTGAGAAATTATAGCCCTAAATGTTTACATTATAAATGAGGAAAGGTCTCAAATGAATAACCTACATTCCTACTTCAAGAAATTAGAAAAAGAATAGCAAAATATACCCAAAGCAAGCATAACAAAGGAAATAAAGATAAGAGCAGAAATAAATGAAGTGGAAAATAGGAAAACAGTAGGGAAATTATGAAATAAAGAGCTGGTTCTTTGAAAAAAATCAACGACATTGAAAAATATCTATGATCGAGACTGTCCTGGCTAACACGGTGAAACCCATCTCCACTAAAATTACAAAAAATTAGCCACGCGTGGTGGTGTGCACCTGTAGTCCCAGCTACTAGGGAGGCTGAGGAAGGACAATTGCTTGAACTCAGGAGGTGAAGGTTGCAGTGAGCCGAGATTGTGCCACTGCACTCCAGCCTGGGCAACAGAGTGAGACTTTGTCTCAAAAAACAAAAACACAAAAACAACCAAAAAACTCTATGAAAGTTGACAAAAATAAAAAGAATGAAGGCACCAGTCACCAAATTTGGAATGAAACAAAGGATTTCCCAACAGATCCTGCAGACATTGAAAAGATAACAAGGGAATACTATTAATAATTATATGCCCATCAATTTGAGAACTTGGAAGAAATGGATCATTTCCTTGAAATGACAAACTACCGAAACTCAACCAAGGTAAAATACAGTTGTCACTCCTTATCTGTGGTTTTGCTTTCTGCTGTTTCAATCAACTGTGGCTCAACAATATTAAATGGAAAACTGTGGAAATAAACAATTTATACTAGCTTCTGTGTCATTCTGGGTAGCATGATGAAATCTCTTACCATCCTGCTCCCTGCAGCCAGGGTGTGAATCCTCCCTTTGTCCAGTGTCTCAGTGAGTTGTACCACTACCTGTTGGTCATTTAGTAGCTGTTTTCTCAGACTGACTGTTGTGTTATTATAACACTTGTGTTCCAGTTACCCTTATTTTACTTAATAATTGCCCTAGAGTGCAACAGTAGTGATGCTGGTGATTTGAATATGACAAAGAGAAGTCACAAAGTACTTCCTTTAAAAATGAAATTAAAAAATGAAAGTTCTCAACTTAATAAAGGGGAAAATAATATGCTGAGGCTGCTAAAGTAAAAATGAATCTTCTATCCTTGAAATGGTGAAGAATGAAAAAGAAATTCGTGCATAGTATAGATAGCGTTCAGTACTATCCTAGGTTTCAGGCATCCAGTGGGGGACTTGTAACATATCCCCCGCAGATAAAGAGGAGATACTGTAAATAATCTGAATATCCCTATAACCATTAACAACTTCTTTTTTTTTCTCGCTCTGTTGTCCAGGCTAGAGTGCAGTGGCGCGATCTTGGCTCACTGCAAGCTCCGCCTCCTGGGTTCATGCCATTCTCCTGCCTCAGCCTCCCAAGTAGCTGGGAGTACAGGCACCTGCCACCACGCCTGGCTAATTTTTTTGTATTTTTTAGTAGAGATGGGGTTTCACCGTGTTAGCCAGGATGGTCTCGATCTCCTGATCTCTTGATCCGCCCGCCTTGGCCTCCCAAAGTGCTGGGATTACAGGCGTGAGCCACCGCGCCTGGCCAACCATTAACAACTTCTAATTGAATTTGTAATTAAATCATCCAGAAAAAGAAATGTCGGGGCCCAGATAGTTTCACTGCATCTGTGGGGGGTCCCCAAGGTGATCACCAGGTTCAGTGATTCACTAGGAGGGCTCCCAGGGTCCAGTATGTTGTCTCATGCATGCCTGAGATTTATTACGGTGCAAAGATACAGGGTGGGGTCAGCAAAGGGAAAGGCATGCCGGACGAAGTCTGGGAGACACAAAGTGCAGGTGTTTGAGTCACCTCCCAGTGGAGTCAAACAGGATGTTCTGAGTTCCTCCAGCAACAAGCTGCAACAGTATGTGTGAAGTGTTGCCTGCCAGGGAAGCTCACCTGAGCCCTGGAGTCGAGTGTGTTTCAGAAGGATTGGGCATGTAGGACCACAGTGCCTGCGTGACTGACTGCTGTCACTGACACTCCAGACACTCAGAAGGAAAACAGTAGTTCAGCATAACCACACTGTGCTAGCAGTTTAGGTACAATGAGTTGCTCTTACCATTTAGGGAAAGTGTTATATCACCATAGGGAACTACTTTTCCAGCCACATTATCCTGCCAGCCAAGGGCTAACCTTGCAAGAGAGCCTTTGTAAGAACAGCAGTTCCAGATCTGCTATGCTATTGTCTCTACACTGAAGAACTTTACAAAACAACTAAAGAATTAACACCTATTTTACATAATCTCTTCCAGAAAGCAGAAGAGAAGGGAATACTTCCCAACTCATTTTTTGAGGCCAGTATTAACTGATACCCAAACCAGACAGTCAATACAAAAGTAGGAAACTACAAAACAATATTTCTCATAAACTTAGATGTGAAAATCCTCAACAAAGTATTAGCAAACTGAATCCAATGATGTATAAAAGGAATTATATGCCATGACCAAGTGGGGCTTATTTCAGGTGTGTGAAGCTGGTTCAGTATTTGAGAGTCAATGTCATCTATTATATTATAATCAAAAATCATATAATCATATCGATTCATATAGAAAAAGCATTTGACAAATCCTAGCTCTTAGCAAGAGTTGATAAAAAAAAACTCTTAGCAAGTTAGGAATAGAGTTGAATTATTTCAACCTGATAAAGAGAATATACGAAAAACCTATGGCTAACATCATACTAAATGGTAAAGACTGAATGCTTTCTCTCTAAGATCAGAAAAAAGTTGAGTGTCTGCTTTTGTTTATCTTATTCAACATAATGGTGAGAGTTCTAGCCACTGGAATGAGATAAGATAATGGAGGATAAGGAGTAAAAATGGAAAAGATGAAACTGTTTCTACTTGCAGCTGGCATAATTGTCTACATAGAAAATCTCAGGGAATCTACAAGAACCAAACTCCTAAGATGAATAAGTGAGTTCAGGCCATAGGATGGAAGATCACACAAAAATCAATCAATTTTCTGTATACTAGCAATGAACACTTGTAAACTGAACTTAAAAGCAATACCATTTACAATCATTCTGAAGAAAATGAAATTCTAGGTATAAGTGTAGCAAAATATGTATAAGATCTATAGGCTGAAAAATAGAAAACACTGAAGAAAAAAGCAAAGAAGTTCATGGACTGAAAGGTTAAACATGGTAAGGATGTTAATTCTACCTAAATTGATCTGCAGTTTTAATAGAATCCCTGTCAAACTGAGCAAGATAATTTTTTAATAGAAACAAACAAGCTTATTCTAAAATGCACATGGAAAATCACAGGCTCCAGAACAGGTGAAATAATCTTGACAAAGAACAATAAAGCAGAGGATTCAGTCTATCTGATAGTAAGTCTTACTGTATAACTATGATAATTAAGACTCTGGTATTGGTGGAGGAACAGACATATTGATTAAAGAAGCAGAACAGAAAATCTGGTAATAGTGCCCAAGTGGTTTTTGACAAAGGTACAAGAGCAATTTACTGAAGACAGGATAGCTTTTCAATAAATGGTGCTGGAGCAATTGGACATCAATAGACAAAAATAAATAAACTTTGACATAAAGCTCACACCTTATGTAAACATTAACTCACGATGGATCATGGACTTAGAAGTATATGTAAAACTACAAAATTTTCAGGAAAAAAAATTAGATAACATTTTCAGGACTTGAGCTTTCTTCCACAAGCACAATCCATGGATGGAAAAATTGACACACTGGACCTCATCAAAATAGAAAACTTGCTCTGTGAAAGTCCATGTGAAGAGGATGAAAAGACAAGCTGTAGACAGAGAGGAAACATTTGCAAACCAGATATCTAACAAAGTATTAGTATCCAAACATTATAAAGAACTCACAAAACTCAACAGTCAAACATCAATTTAGCTAGAAAATGTGCACAAGACATGAAGAGATATTTCACAGAGAAAATACACTTAGAAAGTAAGGATACGGACATGTTCAATGTCATTCACCATCAGTGCTAAAAACATCACCCAAATGTTCAGTAGCAGTTTTGCTTAACCATCAAATCTTGAATCAGCTCAAATATACTTTGACAGGTGAATGGTTAAATGTGCTGAAGTGCGTGCAAACACAAAGGAATAAACTATTGATGCATGAATCAACTTGTATGAACTCAGATGACTCTGCAGGGAGCTATGAGGAGTAAAAAGGTAATCCTGAAAAGTAACAGCCTATATTATGCCATTTATATAATAGTTTTGAAATGATGAAATTTTAGAAGTGGAGGAGAGATTGGTGCTTGCCAGAAGCTTAGGTTGGGTGAAGACGTGGGAGGGAGGGGTTGTGGTTATGAAAGGGCAGCTTCCGGGATCTTTGTGGAGGTGGAAGTGTTCAGTATCCTGAATGTGGGGCCAGGTGCGTGAATCCACAGATGATAAAATTGTATAGAACTAAACATGGGCTCACACACACACACGAGTAACAGTAAAACTAGGGAAACCTAAATCTGATTACTAGATTGTATCTTGGTTGTTATATTATAGTTTTGAAAAATGTTACTTTGGAGGAAGCTGGGTAAAGTGCATATGAGACTCTTGGTCATTGACTAATAATCTGTAAAGCAAGAAGTATTGATTAGTAACAATCTTTATCAATTTCTTTCTTATGGTTATTGACTAATAATCCGTAAAGCAAGTAAGTATTGAGTAGTAACAAACTCTATTGATTTCTTTGTTATAAATGTATGTGAATCTACAATTATCTCAATAAAATTTTTAATTAAAAAGCAAGAACACCCAGCCTTTCCTACTGAAATGCTGTATTTGGGTAACTCTAACAAGATTCCTGCTTCTGCAAGGACAGACGATGCCCTGAGCCCTGCATTTTGGGGTAGAGGGTCTTTCCAGTGGCTACCATGAGGCATTTAGCCACAGGGTGCCCCTGTGGCCTTGTAGCTGACCCCAGTTGGGCACTCTTGGCCAGAGTTAAACTTCTTTTCTTTCCAAAAGTTAATGAATGAAAAACAGTTTCTCCTCGCTTGACATCTGCGATATTGTTATGGTATTCCAAATCTTTATGGAAGAAGAAAATAAGCAGTTTGATAAGCTGTGTGGAATGTATAAGAAAACACGAGGGACTGAGCCCTCTGGCTCTGGCAGCTGTTAGTAGGGGCCCCTCTAGTGGCTCCCTGGCTGGTCTGCAGCTTCCCACAAGGCTCCTGGAATCAGAGCCTCCTGTGGGAGAGCCAGATAAGGAAAAACCGAGAGACTTTTTCATGGCGGCTCCCACTTGAGCCCGCATGTAGATGTAGTAGGCGGGGGCAACCAGGGTGAGTCAAAGGGCAGGTTTCTTTGGCTTAGTTCGTCCACAGCAACTGGGATCTGTGTGAACTGCTGCAGCACTGGACTGACTGGGCACACACAGACCCTGGGGTACTGGGATAATTTTCCAGTTAGGCAACATGGTAGAAATCAGAATCAATGAAACAGTGCTGTTGCAGATTAGAGCTATCTACTTCACTCAGTTCACGGTGGCAGTCCTTCTAACTTTGGAGAAGAACATCTGATGAACACACTGACGTCCTTCAGCAATATATGTATTGGCCATATGGCAGAGCTTACTGTTGTTGGAAACAATGCATTGGAAATGACCTAGCAAGGGGCAGATGGGGTGGAGGGGGTAAACCTGCTTTAGTACAAAGGGCAAATAAAGGATCTGGCCCAGAAAATGACTCTCATTATTTTCTGTTTCAGACAATCATCCAAATGCCTCTGAAGGCACAATTCTCCCTTTACCTATTTTGGTACATTCTGGGACAGTCATCCCAGGATGCTATTTTGGCCATAGAAAACCAGATGGACCTGGCAGATTACAGAGAGGTGGTAATGTTAGAAGGGAGACGATGAGTCACTCAAAGTTTCCTCAGGAACAGTTAGGAGTGCTCACAGAGAGGAACCCCCAGAACTGGTGTTTTCTAACAGCATGGGAGTAGCCGGCTGCGTCCGTGTGTGGGCTGGAGTCTGGAGTTATTCTGCTGAATGAATCATAATTAGTGCACTATAAGTTTGAAGCTGAGACCAAATAGTTCATGAACTTTAAAAGTGTTCTGGAATTATATTTTTAAGGGAAGCACTCAGTGGGAACCATGTTCTATCAAGATCAAGGATTGTGTGGAAGCTTACAAAAAAAGAGTGTGAGCCTTGGTCTCTGTCACCAGAATCTTACAATGTAGTTGCAGAGGTGTCATGTACAAAAAAAGAGTGAACTCTAGATTTAGGGGGTAGAGAGGCATGTTTTGTAGTGGGAGACAAAGAAATT
Organism: Rhinopithecus roxellana; assembly: GCF_007565055.1. Classification (NCBI taxonomy): domain Eukaryota; kingdom Metazoa; phylum Chordata; class Mammalia; order Primates; family Cercopithecidae; genus Rhinopithecus; species Rhinopithecus roxellana. The sequence continues at coordinate 13,582,152 of NC_044552.1, forward strand.
GTTAAGCTGAGAAGAGAGAAAAGAGCCATTCAGATGGGTAATATCTTGAGCAAAGGCGCAAAGGCAGTAACAGCATTGGCTACAAGTGACAAGCCCAGCATGGTGGCTTACCCTGATTGGAGGATTATTTTTCTCTCATAAGCCAGCATCTTGAGGTAGGAAACCCAGGCTTCGTATAGTGGCTCCATGATGCCATCGGGGCGCTAGTCCCCTTTTACCTTTCTGCTCATCCCTCCTAGGTATGAGGCTTTCGTCCTAAAGGTGTATAGCCTCATGTTCACAAGAGGGCCGGTTATCCCAGCCTAACATGGGAGCCTGTATTCCATGCTAGAAGCAGCAGGGAACAAAGGGTCAAGGCACAGACCAGTGGAGCCTGCCCCCTTTTAGAAAACCTCTGTAGAGAGACGTATCAACCAGACACTTCTGCATCCTCCCAGAAATGTGCTACGTGGTCTTCCCCACCCACATGAGCTGAAAGGAGATGTGCACGTTACCACCGGAACAAAATAGAGGCTCTGCTACTACAGAGGATGCAGAGATTGGGCGGCCAGCAGGCACAGGCAGGAAAGGGCAAGGCAGGTTTGGGCCAGGGGCGGATGTCTCTACAACAGTTTCCGTGTGGTACAGTTAATTGTTTACCATCTTCTTGCAGATTTCTCTTTATTACAGCAAAAAACTGGTACATAACATACGGGGTACATTTTATTGATCAGAAGCTTTGGATGGCTACAGCTGTACCCTTTCCACTTTCCCCAACCAGCTATGGCCCCTCTTGACTGGAATGCACCCTGAAATATTTGCAATTTGCACCAGCTTGGGTGCTGTCCTTCACAGTCTCTTGAACTTTGGGCAAAGGCTTTGATTGTATCTCAGCTGAGCCTGACAGGCCCTGGTTTACTGATGCTCAGACCTCAGCTCATGGCAATATTTTCCACTGCTCCAAGTACTTCAGGAAGGTGGTGGGAGCATTTTCAAATGTGCTTATGAATAAAAATATTTCAATGATCTCTACACTGCTACGATGGGCTGCAGCCTCCACGCGGTGCTTTCGAGCAGCCAGCACATTGCAACCCAGCCTTGCTCTGTGGGGTGCAGTAGCTCCTCCTGCCTCCATGGTGGCCAACTCAAGACTTGAGCCGCCAGAGTTGCATGGGCGTCACTGTCTACACTTCTGCTCCACAGTGCTAGTGATGATGCAGCTCTCTTTCAGTCTTATTTACAGCCCTGTGTCCAGGACTCAGACCTGTGTGCAGTTAATTATATTGCAGACGATTTAACCATGAATCACAATTTCTCTCTGATGCCCAAGGTTATTATTATTATTATTTTAATTATACTTTAAGTTCTAGGGTACATGTGCATAACGTGCAGGTTTGTTACATAGGTATACTTGTGCCATGTTGGTGTGCTGCACCCATCAACTTGTCAGCACCCATCAATTCATCATTTACATCAGGTATAACTCCCAATGCACTCCCTC